>NW_024039534.1:27500-372453 GCF_016077235.1 Cyprinodon tularosa
GAAAAAAAATCTACAACATAAAGAACAAGCATTCAGAGCAAAAGAGAAAGACCTCTACTGCCACCTAGAGGACAAAAAATACCCAGCTCCAAATTTAACCTGAGAGGAAAAAACAAAACATTTATTTTTGTTTGAACTTTTTATATTAACTTTGTGCCAGAAGCTGAATTTTATCCTCCTCTTCTTCATTAATATTCTGCACATATTTCAGTCAGATCACTTATTTTCAGGCTTATGACTGCATGCTTAGATAAACCAGCAGAGGCTAAGGATCTCTCTGGTTATTCCAAAAAAATAAATTAAAATAAATCCACTTTGTTTCCAAGATTGAAGACGTTTCTCTTCCATCCAGGAAGCTTTTTTCAATCCAAATGTCAGAAATAGCGTTTAGTTCCAGGTTTTATCCAGCAGCCCAACAAAGCCTGGTTTTAGTTTAGAAAACATGCAGATAGAAACGGATGAACGGGTCCCCCCCTTTGGAATGGGGGTCGTTTGGCTTCTTTGTTAGCCTGCAATGCCCCATACCTGTCTATGTCTCTGAAAGGGGGGTTGTTAGAGGGAATAGTTGGCCTGGATGAACAGGCAAGGTCTTCTCCTCTCTTGAACAGGGGTTGGGGTTGCGCAACCCCTGGGGGGTCACAATAAAAGCAGCTGAACGACCCCCATTCCAAAGGGTTGGACCCGTTCGTCCGTTTAAATTTTCATGTTAAAGGAACAATCCAGAGGTTGTTCCTTTAACTTCCTCCTTTAGCAGATCATAGCATTGATTGTAAACTGTGGGAGGAAGCCGGAGTACCCGGAGAGAACCCACGCATGCTCAGGGAGAACATGGAAACTCCATGCAGAAAGACCACGGGCCAGGAATCGTACACAGAACCGGGAATCGAACCCGGAACCTTCTTGCTGCAAGGCAGCAGTGCTACCCACTGTTTAGTTCCAGAGCTTTTTAAAGTAATCGAAAAATCACATCATCACCCCGTCCATGAACCGCCATGTTAACATGGGGGAGGGGTTTCAGAGCCTGGATGATAGCAGAGGTGTCGGGGGTTTAAATGCCCATGGGAAGGTCTCCCAAGGAAAACAGGCTCTGGGTGAGAGGTCGGACAAACGGCGGCTCAGAGATCCCTTATAATGACCAAAAGTTTGGTATGGTGGGGCCAGGCCCAAGGTTGGTATTTGTTGGTGGTCGGGTTCTTCCTCCCCTGGCCCGGCCAGGGCTCACCCTGAAGACGTTAGGCGGGGTTATCCCCCAGTTGGCCCACCACCTGCAGGGTGAACAGTGAGGTGCTGGTGCAAAGACCAGGAACCCAACTCCTCAACATTGGTTGGATTCTCCTCTAATCTGGAGTGGCCCATGGAGGGAGACGGAGGGCAGGGGTGGAACTGATTGACTCTCCCCATGTGGATGAGACTGGTAAAGGGGGGTCACAGATTGTCCATCGGCACACCCGACACCAGGACACCCAAGGCTGGAGGTTGATAGTCTACTTTATAGTCGTATCTTCCGATCTTCTCTTAGACACTCGGATGATGTGAGGGGTGGAGCTGTCCACCAGGAGAAGAGGAAACCGGACAGGCATAGGAATGTAGACCAACCATGTTCCTACCCTCACCTACGCTCACTGAATCTGGATCATGACCGAAAGAACGAGATCCACGTGGCTGAACTGAGCATCCTCTGCAGGGTGGCTGGACTCTCCCTTACAGAGAGGGTGAGGAGATCGGTCATCAGAGGGAGGCTCGAAGGAGAGCAGCTTCTCCTCCACATCCAGAGGAGTAAGCTATGAGGATCAGACATCTTTTTTGGATTCCCCCTTAGACGCATCACCTCTGAGGCGTTCCAGCTGCTTCCTCCAGGAGGAGGACCAGGGGACGACCCGGGACACCATGGAGGGACTATGTCTCTGTGCTGGCCTGGAAGCGCCTTGGAGGAGTCTGGGAAGAGGAAAGAATGGGAGCCTTTACTGGGACACCTGCCCACATGACGACGTCCTGGATGAAGCGGGAGACACCAGGTACGAGTACAGAAAATCACAGACTTTTGTTGTTTAAAAATCTATATTTATTACATATTTAGCGGTAACAGAACAACTGCAGGAGGAGCAGACTCAGGTATCCCTGTTTTACATTAAAACTCTTCCTCCTGATGAGTAGTAACAGGTAGCCTCCAGCAGGGGGAGCTTTAGACTTTTGATAAGTGCAGAGAGAGAAACAATCCAGGAAATCACCTTCAAGGATTCTTAAATTTATTTTTTGTAAATTATGGTGTAAAGTAAGTGTTTGGTCAATAAATAAAATTAAATTCAATACTTTGTGTCCTAATTTTTATAGGTCAAACATTTTCTGTCAGTCTAAACTGTAGGTTGGTTATTTATTTACTATTCTGCTTTAAATACTAACAGTACTAATATCCCAAATCATTTACCCTGATATTTCCTCTATTGAGTCAGTTAATGCGTTACAAAGATCACCACAGAATATGGTGAATATACTTTCCACACCATCAGAGCAGAGCTGCTGAGGGGGGAGCTGGAGGTGACTGACATCTGTCTGCCTGGACCATCAACTACCTCACTGAACGCCATCAGTACGAGCTGCTGCACAGCTGTCAGTCAGAGGGGGCAGTCTGCAGTACCGGGCCCCCAGGGCCCCGTTCTGTTTCTGTTCCTCTTCACCTTTTACACCTCAGACTTCACCTCCAATGCAGAACGCTGCCACCTCCAGAAGTTCTCCAATGACTTGCAGGCTGTTTCTGAGGGGAAGGAGCTGGAGACTCGATCGGCCATCATGACCAAGGAGATGGTGATGGACCTCAGGAGAAGAACCCCCCCTCACTCCCCATGAACATCCAGGGGCCTCCGCACTATAACCTGCTGGAATAACACTGCAATAACTTATACTATTTATCTATGTAACAAACCAGAAACTGCATTTAACCTGCTGCCACTTTACTGGACAGAAGATACTGAGAATTAAAATCACCTTAAATCTCTCCTTTATTTTCTGCCATGCTCTGTTTTTACTTCATGCACATTTTCCTCCTCTGTGCAGCTTCTGTTGTTTATAAGAGCCGATGTCAGAAGTGAAGTTCTCCATTGTGAGATCAATAAAGTTCTATTCTATTCTATTCTATTCAATTCTATTATTTCTTATCATACTTTTCATCTTTTTACTGATGTTTTCAAACCAAAATGCCTTGTTTTGCTTTTTTGCTCTTCGGTTTGAAAGTCAGTAACAAATGTTCAAAGTTGCAGTCATTCTCCCCTATTATTTTTGTGAATCTCTCTGAAAAGCCAAACTATTCTAATGTTTCCCCTTTTATCTTTAATTCTGAATTTAGAATTATTTTCCAGATAATCTCATTCGCTTCTTTTCTTCATCTGAACTTCTTTCCTCTAACCACCTTTTTACGTCCTCGGCTGTCAGCCTCCACCTCTCTGCCTCTCAGGAGTTTTTATTTTTTAATTTCCTTTATGTTTCCAAACTTCAATCTTCATCTTGTTCTCTGTGAACAGTCTGTGAACAGGCAGTGAACAGGCTGTGAACAGGCAGTAAACAGGCAGAAAACAGGCAGTGAACAGGCAGTGAACAGGCTGTGAACAGGCTGTGAACAGGCAGTAAAGAGGCAGTGAACAGGCAGTGAACAGGCTGTGAACAGGCTGCGAACAGGCTGCGAACAGGCAGTGAACAGGCTGTGAACAGGCTGCGAACAGGCTGCGAACAGGCAGCGAACAGGCAGTGAACAGGCAGTGAACAGGCTGCGAACAGGCAGTGAACAGGCTGTGAACAGGCTGTGAACAGGCTGTGAACAGGCAGTAAACAGGCTGTGAACAGGCTGTGAACAGGCAGTGAACAGGCTTCAAACAGGCAGTGAACAGGCTGTAAACAGGCAGTGAACAGGCTGTAAACAGGCAGTGAACAGGCAGTGAACAGGCTGCGAACAGGCTGTGAACAGGCAGTGAACAGGCTGTGAACAGGCAGTAAACAGGCTGTGAACAGGCTGTAAACAGGCTGTGAACAGGCAGTGAACAGGCTGTAAACAGGCGGTGAACAGGCTGTAAACAGGCAGTGAACAGGCAGTGAACAGGCTGTGAACAGTCTGTGAACAGGCAGTGAACAGGCTGTGAACAGGCAGTAAACAGGCTGTGAACAGGCAGTAAACAGGCTGTGAACAGGCTGTGAACAGGCAGTAAACAGGCTGTGAACAGGCTGTGAACAGGCAGTGAACAGGCTGTAAACAGGCTGTGAACAGGCAGTGAACAGGCTGTAAACCGGCAGTGAACAGGCTGTAAACAGGCAGTGAACAGGCAGTGAACAGGCTGTGAACAGGCTGTGAACAGGCAGTGAACAGGCTGTGAACAGGCTGTGAACAGGCAGTGAACAGGCAGTGAACAGGCTGTGAACAGGCAGTGAACAGTCTGTGAATAGGCTGTAAACAGGCAGTGAACAGGCAGTGAACAGGCTGTAAACAGGCAGTGAACAGGCAGTGAACAGGCTGTGAACAGGCTGTGAACAGGCAGTGAACAGGCTGTGAACAGGCAGTGAACAGGCTGTGAACAGGCTGTAAACTGGCAGTGAACAGGCTGTGAACAGGCAGTGAACAGGCTGTGAACAGGCTGTGAAGCAGAGAGAGCAGAACGTTAGAGATGGAACTAACAGATTCTGCAGAGTGGGAGAATAGAGATAGAATGAAGCAGAATGATGAAAAAGGGGTCCCTATGTCCTCCCTCTAATAAAAGTTTAGAAGTTAACAATAAGGGTAGAAAGTTTTCTAAACACACGCAGCCTGCAGACAGCACTGAGGGTATCACAGAACCCTGACAAGAAGCATTTTAATCACAACACTAATGACATTCATGATCTTAACTAGTTAAAGGAAACGTCTGACAGCAGCTCAGGGGTCTTTGTCTGTTCTGTTCGTTGCAGGTTAGATACTGACGGCTCAGAGCTGCTCAGACCATCACTCTCTATCCAGTTCACTTCCTGTTTCCTAGTCTGCAGCTCTTTGTAATCTGCTGCTCACAGCTTAATTTCACGCAGTCCTGCTTTGGAAACAGGATTAGTCTGAAGTGTGAGAAACTGCAGGCAAACATAAATATCTAAAAATGGGATATTGCTGCAGCTGTTCATGCTGTCACCAAACACAGAGGAAACCCATCAGATTTACAGCAGGAGCTGCCAGGATGAAGCCGCTCTTAATCTAAACTGTTGTGGGATAAAAACAGATTGTTGGATCAGAAAGTGAGGAAAAAAATCCTTATTGTGAGTTTTTCCTCCTGATCTCTGGGGAAATGCTGATCCGATGCTTTAGGGGCTTTATTTTCTCTGCAGACTCTGATCCAGGATCTCCTTTCAGCTTTGCTGAGCGGGCCTCTGAGGGACCGTCTGTATTTTATGTCCAGCATCGGACAGCTGGCTCTGCTCAGCCTCTGCTGCTGTTGCCTTTTCACCGCTCGGATCTGTCAGAGCAAAATGTCCTCCTTTCACGGTGAGAATCCAACCAGTCTGCAGGTTGGAAGCATCTCTGGAGGAAATGACCAATCAGTTCAGATCATAAGCAGCAGAGTGGAGCGTTTCCAGGCCAGTTCACACATCCCACCCCCAGGATGTCAGACAGGAAGTCCAGGATGGATCCCTCCTCAGACACCAGAACCTGACCAAGCAGCGGGGAGGCGCCCAAAGGTTGCTGGACAGTGGGACCTCTAAGATGCCTTGCTCAAAGGCACTGAGGGAGCTGCAGTCGGACGGCAGGAGGAGGAAACCTGCTGTGGGGTCTCTCTCTCTCTCTCTCTCTCTCTCTCTCTGTGTTTCCTGTTTATTCATTAAATCAAATGAAAATCTGACAGATTTATTTAAATCTTTCTCCTTTTTAACTGTCTGGCTGCACATCGGACTAACGAAGCAGCAGCTGCTAACGTGGACGGCGCCATGATTCACCGGCCGCTCTGGGCCGCTGCCAGCGGCGCCTCAGGCCATGCCGGTGTGTGTCTGCGGCTGTTTTAGCATCACAGTGGGGACCTACATTCTGATTTCCCTATCAAAGTGAGGACATTTGGCTGGTCCTCACTTCCTTCTATGCTAACAGGTTTAGGTCAAAGGTCAGGGTTAAGTATGCACCGGTAATTTATGGAGAGAAATTTGTTCCAAAAATGAAGAACATGTTTTAAAAACGTTTTTGCGTTTCCAGCTTCAGGCTTCTCAGGATGTTTGCTTTAATGTTTGAGCTTCAGTTGCTTTAATTGTTGGTTCAAACAGACGGAGCGGTAAAAATATTCACTTCCATTAAAACCTTGATGGGATTGGATCTGATGGACATGAAGCAACAGAACACCACTTTTTAAGTCTTCCTGTTGATGAATGAGATCAGGTCTGGACTTTGACTAGGCCACTCTGTCTGGATGTTCATTCTGGTTCTGCAGCCTCTAGCAGGTTTTCTTTCATGATTGTCCTGATTTAGCTTAATCTCTCATCTCTGACCAGCTTCCCACAGCATGATGCTGCCACCACCATGTTTCAGTGTGGGGATGATGTGTTCAATAGGCCATAGATCAGAAATTAATTCCATTGATTCTGGATGTTCTTGATAACCCGCTTTCATGTCTCTCTTTCTCATTGGTTCGGTTTTTTATTTCCATCCTTTCATGGATTTTGGCAGCAAAGTGCAAGAAAACAAAGAACCTTATTAGGACTTTATTTCTAAATCACCCGTTTGCTGCTGTTAGAACCTCATGGAGCACCGACTGGTTTGGAGAACCTTCATCCAGCTGAACATCCACAGTCTGATTCCCAGAGCAGAGAAGAAGCCGAATGTTCTCTTCCTGTCGGATGTTCTGGGATCAGGTGGATCAGTTCTGTCCGGATCCAGTCCCTTCTGGCAGGCTCTGCCATGGTAGGAGGTTGCATCATGGTATGGGACCATGGTAATTTGGAGCAACATCTGCTGCCCTCTGGATCAGATCTCATCTAGGAAAACGTTGGAAACTGACCTGGGAACTTCTGCTCTTCCTGGTGGAGCAGCTCAGCTGATGTTCGAACATCAATTCTCCACAGCCGCCTGATCAATGACTGTTTCCAGTTGGGGGGGGGGGGGGTGTAAATAATTGCACTTAATTGATCGTCTAAAGAAAGCCTGAAGGCTCCTGCTGGTGATTCTAGGATAGAAATCAGCAGGGAGTCATCCAGGAGGAAAACGTCTTTAGCTTCAGACTCAGAATAACTTTCTGTTTAATCAGTGTTTCCCCTTCTGGACCTGGAAGGACCTGGTTAGATATGATGAGGTAAAGATAGACGTTATTGATCTCAGAGTGGAGAGATTCATCTCTCTCTCTGAGCCGTCAGGAGTTTCTAAATATGGTCGCGATGGTGAGAGGCCAACGGCAGGGAGGTAAAAATGTCCTGATGTGAGATTCATCCACCTCCAGAACCTCCAGAACCTCCTCAGTCCGATCAGAACCTACAGAACTCCTGCTTTATGTCTTTATTCAGCGTTTGATGGATCCAGAACTTGATCTGTAATTCCTCTCTCAGTGATCTGGATCCATTTTTCCTCTTCTTTTGTCTTCCTGATGAAGTTCTGCAGCGTCTCTTTAAGAACTGAAATATTCCTTCATCGGAACCAGAACCTCTGATCTTCTGGGCCTGTTCCAGTCTCAGTGGTTCTGCTGACTCACTAAACACCAACATTCAGAAAACGGATGTTCTAATGTTCTGCTCAGCGGTTCCTGACACCAGCTGAGCTCCAGAGACAGCAGAACGTCCGGTGGACTGATAAATGTTCTGATGTTCCTCATCTCAACTGAGACCCTTCATGTTCTTCTGTTTCCAAGACATTTGAAGGAAAAGTTTGCTCATATTCAGAATTCAAACTTCTGGAAGTACTTTAAATATCCCTGTCTAGACGTATGTTGGTCTCTTATTCCTCCCAGACCAGGAATCCCCAAAGCCGCTCCGGAGGGCCGCTATCCTGCAGGTTTTAGAGGTTTCTCTTCTGATTAGCATTTGCTCAATTCCAATCATCATAACCAGCAGTGCTGAAGCAGGGAAACCTCTAAAACCTGCAGGACAGCGGCCCTCCAGGGGCGGCTTTGGGGAGGCCTGACCTAGACCCAGCCAGGGGAACAGCTGCTTCTCCATGCTTGGAGAAAATGTCGTTCATCCATACGTTGATTTCTATGGGTTCACAGTCACCTGGTGACATGGAGATAAACACCTGGGTGTCGTCTGCATCGCTATGGTAACTGATGTTGCTCTGAGGTGGATTAGGAGATGACACACAGACCAGAAGGTGGAAGATCTGCATCTCGGGTTAGAGGTGAGCAACAAACCTTCACATCCTGCTTTGGTTCTCTAGCAGCAGGTGTGAAGGTGAATGAATGAACCGACTGAAGACGGTTTTCCCATGAGATCCTGACTGTTCTGGACCTGCCTTCAGGAGGTTTCTGACTCCCACCACTTCCTCGCACAGATGAAGCTCTGTTTTTTCTCTTTTTAGTTCCTGGCAGAAGCACGACAGACGGGTGCAGTCCAATAATTTGATCCCAGCACAGAGAGGGGGGGGCAGCGTAACCAGGCAGCTGAAAGGCTTCATCAGGAGGTAATAAAGTGAAAGCAAACATTTGCACTTTTCATTCCTCTGGAGCCTGAAACGGCCCAGCACACCTCCTGACTGCAGCTTTATGTGTGATCTGCAGGGGAGATGTTTCCTCTTGTTTAAACAAAGAGAACCTCTGCAGGGGGAGAGGGCCGTTTCCCAGGCGCCACCGCTGGCGTCAGAGACACAAATCAAAAGGAGAGCATCTGGGTCCCTCCATAGCAACGGGCTGACTCCGTTTCTATGGTTTCTCCAGGACCAAAGCATGTGGGCTCCGCTCCACCTGCAGCAGGTTAATCGCTGCAAACTCTGTCATCTCGCTGGGGTTCAGGGAGCAGATTCCTTCACATCTGCTTGATGGCTTCTGCCCCTCCTCAGAGAATCAGGTGAACCTCTGACAGACATCAGGAGGGGGTTCAGCGCCAGCTTTTCTTCAGCTTTCTGGGTTTTAAAGCTCTGAGCTGAAGCAGCAAAGCACACAGATGATGAAGATGTGATTTAGTTTCTAACTTCTTCCCCTCCCCTTGTGCGCTGCCTCCTTGGAGCGGTGGCTGAGTCCGCCTGCTGTTGCCACGCAACCATCAGAGTAACGGGAAACGTTATTGGAGAAGTCGTTAACTAAAGGCAGTGTTAGAACTGAGTCACTTCTTCTGCCCCCTGATTTATCACATCAGCAGAGTGGGAGCTTTTCTCTCTGTGTGACAGCAGCTGATGAGCCCCACCCTGATGGAGACGCCCTCTGCTTCCCCAGAGTCAGAACCACACCCTGATCCACTGACCCCCTTCAGCCGCTAATTCCATTTCCTGCTGCCAGCTTTGCTGAGTGATTGCCCCGACCGGCTCCATGCATGGGGGGGGGGGGGTGACTGTGTGAGTGTGAGCGCCCATCTGTTGGAGCAGGTTTCTGCAGAGGAGGCACATTTGGTGAACGAGCAGCGATGGTTCTGCTCAGTTTTTGAGCAGTTTGTGACATTTAATCATTTTTACTCCAACAGTTTGTAGTTTATGTCCTCTGGCTGAAACAGAGCAAGTAAAGCAGCTTATTTATGAAACATAGCAGCTGCTGCAGCCTTTACTGCTAAAGCCAACCTGAAAATCATTCCATTCTATTCAGTTTATTTCTATAGCTCCAATTCACATCATGTCATCTCAGGTCACTTTATAGATCCAGATCATCCAGTCAGATTGATTCAAAGTTTTCTATCTAAGGAAAACCAGCTGATTGCATCGACTCATTGACTCTTCAGCAATCCCTCACACTAAGCATGCTTGTAGCGACAGTGGAGAGGAAAAACTCCCTTTGAACAGGAAGAAACCTCCAGCAGAACCAGGCTCAGTGTGAGCGGCCATCTGCTGAGGCCCACTGGGGTTCAAGGAGACAGAAGCAGACATAGAAGAAGAAGCATAGATAGAAAAACAATGGGTTGTTCTCATCAACAATCTTATGATGTCTCATTCATCGGGGCCAGACTAAAATACACATTTAATCTCACATTTAGTCTGGTTTATCAGGCTAGCGCAAGTCAGTGTCCTGAGGGGGGCAGCGATGCACCTGGAGGCGGCAGGTGTCGGGTTTGGTTGAGGTTTTGAGGAACCAAATGCAGAGGTGAGTTCTTGTAGTTTTAATATAGTTCTTACAGGCAAGAGAGGCAGGAATCCAAAAATCCAACCTAAAAATGCAAAAAACCGGAACCATGAAGACATCAGGGAAAACAAGCATGGGGAGCCAGGAAAAAAAGAGGAACCAGCACTGAGGAACCGCACAGGGAGAGAATGTATGGAAGACCAAACAACACAGAACTAATGAGCTGATTGGGAGCAGGTGTGGACAGAGGATTCTAGAAGGAGCTAGGGAAAAGGAGACCAACACAGGAGGACGACAGAGGGCAAGCAAAGAAAAACCTAAGAGCTCAAATATAACCAGAAAACATCAATAAAGCTAGAATACAAAGAAAAACATGGATCGACGTGAAACTGAAAACCCACAGAAAACTTAACAGAACTAAGACCATGACACCCGGCCCACATAAAAAGATTTCTTTAATCGCTGTATAAACCTAGCTGCTGTATAGAAGGTTTCTGGTGTCAGCAGATTGAGCGTCATGTCTGCTAGGAAGTGTGTTGGTGGTGGGCGTGAACGCAGGGAGGATCCATCACTCACCTTCTGGCTCACCCTATGATGGGGATGAAGTCTGGAGGAGAACTGACGGTTTCCTCCTGTGAACCCCCTTTATACCAAAACGCTGCCAATACGCCATTATACAGTAGCTGGAAGTTAGAAACACGTTCAGCGCTCGTCTGGAACACGTCAGATACGCTGATATGTTGGAGAGAAGTTCTGGATAAGTTACTCAGAGGTTTAGGATCAGCTAGACGCCACGACTGATGAGGAACTGACACTGAACGGATGTCGACCATCAGATAACTGACCTGGAACTGATGGACCACGGATGGCAGACGCTGGAATACAGCGGGATGCCAGCTCAAAATTTCTCGACGTACTTGCCTTATGTTGTTACAGAATGCTCATAACTTATCCAACATATGCCAGCGTTTGTCAAATTGGGTTGAGGTTTTGAGGACCCAAATACAGAGATTAGTAGGCAGAGATGAGTTTTTCTGATTTAATGAAAGTTCTCACAGGCAACTGAGGCAGAAATCTAAAACAGCAAATACAGAAGAAAAAAAAACTGAATCAAGGAGACATCAGGGAAAACATACATGAGGAGCCAGGAAAAGACGAGGAGAAGCAAGTTACCAGTAGGAGTGGCAACACCAGTCACAATCAAGCATGAACAAGCAATTTGCCGCCTGGTAGGGTGACATATGCCACCACATTCTTACCCGATGTAAGGTGAACCCAACTAATCTCATGAAGCCTTTGGTGCCAGTTTTTGCAAAAACATATACGCACCTCTGCCTCCCTGCCTCAGCTTTTGGGTCAACTAACCAAAGCCAAATCGTGACAATAAATAAGTCCCCTAAAACCAGAAGCACATATTGGGAACTGGTTATTAATGTCAGAATAATTGGTATTGGCACCGGTCAGTATCAGTCTATCTCTACTTGATGACTCACATTTCTTTAATTATTCAGACGGTTTATTGTTTGGTTCTTATGTAATAATGTTTATTGTTGCAGCATTAATCTGATGCAGAATTAATTTGTTGTTTTATCCATTTATTCAGATCCTGCAGCCTAACGAAGGACTTGTAATCTGCTCTCCTCTTCCTCCCTAATTTCAGTCCGTTCTTTGCTTCAAACATGAAACAAAGGAAGGTTCCTGAATCAAAGCAGCGCCGGCAGGCTGCCTTTGGGCTTTAATGTATTCACTGTTACTGGTGAGAACCTCTTAACTGTCAGAAACCATTGTTCCCAGTCCCGAAGGCTAAATGGGAGCAGCTTCTTAATGGGGGGAGCAGAGAAACGCACCTCAGCAGCTTCTGCTGATGCTGTTTTAATAAGAGGAGGAGTCAAACTGACCATTAAAGTAATGAGGTCAGAGGTCATGAGGGTCACATGGGAAGGGGGGGCTCATGCTTTGCTAACAGCATCTTCTGCACAAAGGGGGGGGGGGGGGGGGTCGTTATTAATCCAATGACTCAGTTCACCTGTTATGATGACAGAAGTCCCCCCACCCCCAGGTTTGTTATCTGCACTGCGGCTCCCCACTGGATTCCAGTGGTGAGACCAACTCACCACTGGATTCCAGTGGTGAGACCAACTCACCACTGGTTTCACCACAGCTTTTCAGAGAGACTGAGCTCCGGACTTTGAGGCCGCTGCAGATTTTTAGCCCCTTTAGCTGCTGTGTTTGGGATCCTGATCCCGTTGATGATCCGTTTGGATCCAGTGGATATCCAATAAAACCCTTTGATCAGCTGTGCTGGGTCATGACCTTTGACCTGTAGAGCCTGAGGTGAGGCGTTTCTCTGAGCTTCCCTTCTGAGACGTCCACTTCCGGGAAGATCAGCAGCTTTCTGAGATCTTCTCCTCTCTGGAATCATCGCTGTTTTTAAAAACTTCTTCCTTTTCCATTTTGGTTCAGATTTACCGACTAAAAAAGAAAGAATAAAGTTCCCCTGAGATTGGATTAGATTGACTGAATTATACTCTGTTTCCTGCTGATATAAAACTATACTATAATCTTTCTCCTGTGTGACTGATGGTCTAGAGCAGGTGAATGTTAATTATTCCACTGGTTGATTCTAACTTCATCCACAGAGAGATCAGTAACAACTCAGCTTCTCTGCTTTGGGATTAAATCAGCAACATTAATCTGGTAATCTCATATTAATGGAAACAGAGTCAAAACAGATGATTTATTAAAAAAGTTGAACACTGAATAGCATCCATTTTTATTATTTACAAAGCTTCCCCTTTGATCTGCTGTTTGAAGCAGGAAGTTAGTTTTTCACCGATGGATTAAGAACAAACCAGATGATGATGATGATGATGATGATGCCATCTGGGCTCTGGGCGTCAGAAACCTGGTTAGTTTTTAAAACTTACAGATTTACAGATGCTTGTTTCACCGATCAGGTTTTACTTTGTCACTGAGAAAAGTTTATGTTTTAGTTCCAGCAGGAAAGGAGAAAACCACCTCAGGTCTTCTATGGATTACATCCGTCAGATAGTCTGAGAGTTTTCCTCATTCTGAGTCAGATTAGAAGGAGAACATCTCCTAAAGCAGGAGGGATTTACCATTAGGCAATACTAGGGCCCCAAGTTCCTGGGGGCCCCATAAAACTCTGTTTCCATGTTTGGTTAATACAAATATTCCTTAATTATGTTTTTGATAAAAATCCTTTTGCTAAAATGCCATCAGAACGCTGATAATATTAAGTGTGTCTCAGCCCCCCCCTTCAGTGTCCGCCATATTGGATCAGTCCATTTGCTGCACATGTTCAGAAAGGTCCAAACAGACAGCAGCAAACCATTTGAAAACAAACCATGCAAAGAGCAGTGTTGCCAACTTAGCGCTTTAGTCGCTATATTTAGCCACTTTTCAGACCCCTCTAGCACTTTGATTTCTAAAAAGCTCCTAGCGCCAAATCTAGAGACTTTTTTCTGCTACTGGAGACTTTGGAGACATCTAAAAGCAGCGAACTCTCCTCTCCAGAGCGAGTAGATTGGTAACCCCGCCTCCTGCTCTCCTCTATCTTGTCTGCTGTCATGATTCATGCAGCTATTATTTCATCCAAATGAAAAATGGAGAACAGATAAGCAGATCATGGCTTGTCTACAGTGAAAAGAAGGACTGGGTTATTTACTTTGGCCTTTTTGGAAACACAGGAAGGAGCAATCAGCTAAGTGAGCTTAGTGCTTGGAAAAAATCTTTCATTCCTTTAGAGACAGCATGAAAAGTCAGCTGAGTACAAAACATAGAGAGGAAAACAAGAAGAAAAGGGACAAGAAGAGAGGGACACAACCTAGAACAGATAATGGATGTCTATTCTAGTAACATTTCTCTATCTGGAGAAGGGGGCTGTTTTATGTGTTGGCTTCTCCATTCAGAGGGGCCCCTGCCTGTCTTTGCCTAGGGCCCCACATTTCCTAAATCCGCCCCTGCCTAAGTCTTGCTTCTTGTTGCATCTTTTAGAGGCGCTGAATGAAAGTGAAATAAATTAGTTTAAAGTCTTGTTTTATTTAGTCCATAAATTCAGCTGAAAACCTCCAGGTCCTCCTCCGCTGCAGGGACAGTAGAGCAGGACTCCAGGGTCGAGCTGGACCCCGCTCTAAGACTCATGGATCCGTACAAGTTGGCAGAATGTTTGCAGTAAGCAAAGGCTTTCCTCCGCATCATCTCCGCCTTCCACATGGAGACCATGAGCAGCGTGGAGAGCAGGACGCCCCCCAGGGTCAGCAGGCAGAGTCCCGCTATGACGCATCGGTCCAGATGGGCCCCCACGCTGGCTCTCTCCCGCTCCAGCCGCTCCATCTCCCTGGCGGACACGCTGTCCGGGTCCACGCGCACGTCCCTGGGGATGGTGTAGGTGATGGCGACCAGGGAGATGCCGCTGACCAGGCAGGACACGGCGGTGATGAAGCCGTAGTCCACGGAGCTCCGTGAGCCGTCAGAGGACAGCTCATCCTCGGACAGAAGGTAAAGTTCTGTGGTTTCCTCCTCCTGCTCCTCCTGCTCCTCCTGCTCCTCTCCCAGCAGCTCGCTGTAAGCTGTCAGGCTCAGCTGCCGCTGAGGATGAAGAAGCTGCGGATCTTCATCCTTCCTGCGGCTGAAGGAGGTTTCCTTCTCCGCTCCCCGGGGAACTGTCCGCGGTGCTGAAGGGGCCCCGTCCAAATGAAACAGTTCCAGATCAGCCATGAGGACCCGGTCTGGTTCCGCTGCTGCAGCCCATGCGTCCGGTTCGGTCCGTGAAGCAGAGCGAGCAAAGATCCACCCTGAACTCTAAAGTTTAGCTGCTGCACAGTTCTCCAGCCTCCAGAATGAGCAGCTCTTCAGTCCTCATGGTTTCAGAGACTCACATCAACCAGGAGGAAACCCGCTCACTTTCTCCCTGTTCCGCCTCCGCGGGGATCACGCCCTTCCCGAACCTCCCAGCAGTCCGCCAACACGGAAACGCACCGGAATCCCGCCGCTGCGGTCCGATAACAGACTGCAGAGTCCGCCCGAACTCAGATCCAGGACCCGGTCTGCCTGCCGGTCACCCAGAGGTCTGCAGACCCCTCCCACAGACTGCGCCTTGACTGAGCGCCAACTTTAGCGCACAGGAGAGCAGAAAAGGAGGCGACATGGAGCGCTGGGATTTCAAATTAAAACACACAGGAAAAATAGAAACCCAACAACCAGAGTTTCATCATAAAACAACCTCCATCATCCATCCATCCATCTACCTGGTCAGACTGTGACTCAAAGAGATAGAAACAGAGCCTCAGTTTAAAGGAAAAGTCGCTCATATTCAGAATCCAAACTTCTGAAAGTTCTTTAAATCTGAAATGATTCCATCCTGTTCAATAAATGATCAGTGTTTTTAATTCAGAGTAATTTTCATGTGAATGTGCTTTACTGGAGGCATCCATGTTTGTCAAAGAACACTACTGCCACCTACTGGTTAGTGACATTGTCACGGTGCGGTATCGGCTGTTGATCGAGTCCCAGTGCTGTATCTGGTGTTTGTCACAACGCGCTATTATCCAAGTCATCTTGAAAACATTCTTCTTCCAAATGTTGGCTACATATTACGGGTTTTTTCTCTGGCCAGAAGTTCGATGGCAAATCCTCCCTCTTCCAGTTGGCGATCCAACGACCAACCCGTCCGTGGAGGATCAGGAATCAGAAAGGTGGAATAACTCTTTTTTTCACTTTTACCCGATGTATTCCAGCATCCAGCTGCCATGCACGTGGGCATTGTCAGTTTCACTATAGCTCTGGTGAATTTCAATGGTGAAGTCCTCTGGAAATCTTCAATAATTGTTGTTGATTGCAGATGTGTCTAGTAGTTCCCATTGATTTAGCTTGGAAAGCGGGGAGAATGGCGCTAGGCTTACCGCACCGTGACGTCACTGCTGGAAGATGGCAGGGGGGAGGGGTTACTATATTTGGCAAAAATGGCCGCTCCCTACGGTGGCCCTGAAGTGCAAACTGCAACTACAAATCTAAAAGCGCAACTACATTAAGGAAAACACAACTACATGAACCTACCGGAAAAGGTAGGTATCAGTGGGAAACATGAGACATCGCTGATTGGACGACGGCGCCGTTTGACCCTTGAACCGGAAGTCATTCTGCCTGCTGCGGCTTTTGAAAACATGGATATTGTCGGCGCCCCAAACATAGCTGCCGTTATCCAGGAATATTTAGAATCAGGACATACGTACGAGGTGATACTGGATATGTTCAAGACTAATCACCAAATTTCAGTTAGTTTGCGTACACTGAAGACACAAAAGAAGCTGGACTGTTCAGACGACGCAACTTCCGGTTCAAGGGTCAAACGGCGCCGTCGTCCAATCAGCAATGTCTCATGTTTCCCACTGGTACCTACCTTTCCCGGTAGGTTAATGTAATTGTGTTTTCCTTAATGTAGTTGCACATTGCTTTATGTAGTTTTGTTTTTCTTTATGTAATTGCGCTTTTAGATTTGTGGTTGCAGTTTGCACTTCAGGGCCACTGTAGCTCCCAGACTCAGTGATCGCAACGAACATTATTGTTTTTATTTATTTTACTGATTAACGCTAAATTCATTAAATCACTGTAAATGTATTACTTTTAGGTATAAATAATGATCCATTGATTATTCCTTGCTGACCGGACTTCTCCTTTAAATGAGCCAATTACTAGATGGATTTAAAGTAAATATCGCAGAACACAGATTTTCTCTCTGTCCCTTTTGTAGATTTCTTTAATCATTCTTCACCTTTGCAAACCCAGTCAGTGCATAAAACACGTATGGTGACCAAAATACCATGAATTAATCATTCAGTCTTTGTTATTGTAACCTGGTATTTTTCAAAACTCTTTAAAAGTTTGATTCCCTCCGAGAGGCAGATGCTCGGCTCTCTAACCTCTCTAGAAACTGCATTCTTTTTTTTATTCAATTCAGTTCTATTCAGTTTATTTCTATAGCTCCAATTCACATCATGTCATCTCAGGTCACTTTCCAGTTCACCAGATCATCCAGTCAGATTGATTCAAAGTTTTCTACCTAAGGAAAACCAGCTGATTGCATCGACTCATTGACTCTTCAGCAATCCCTCACACTAAGCATGCTTGTAGCGACAGTGGAGAGGAAAAACTCCCTTTGAACAGGAAGAAACCTCCAGCAGAACCAGGCTCAGTGTGAGCGGCCATCTGCTGAGGCCCACTGGGGTTCAAGGAGACAGAAGCTTATATTTGAAAATTTAAGATTAAATTTAAATTTTAAATTTATCTCAAATTGACCAAATAATAGAAAAATGAACCTCTAACTCGAACTGAAATAAAGATGCTATCTGCTTTATGTAACTTTTATGGTCTAATAAATATTTTAATGTAGCTACATTTTATTTTTCCTTGTATTTAAACAACAACAGAGGTTTTAGTTGAACTACAGAACCAGACTGATCCAACTGAATCCTGCGACTTTAAAGGTGTTTAAATTAAAGGTTAAATTAAAGGTTAATTAAAGGTAAAGGTGTTTAAATGAAGGGTTTCCACTTTTGGAACTTAGACAGTTTTGTTGATCTTTGGTCTATCTTCCATTTTGTGTTATATTTGAGCAGTCTTAAGTTACTCTCTGTTGCCCCCTTGTGCCTGTCTCCTTTCCCCTAGCTCCCTTCTAGTCTCCTCCATCCACACCTGCTCCCTATTAGCTGATTAGCCCAGTCTTTGTTCTGTCTCCCATATACAATCTACCTGTGCAATTTTTCAGTGCTGGTTCCTTGTTGTTTAGTTGCTTCCTCGTCTCTGGCTCCCTATGTGAGTTTTCTCTAAAATTTTCTGGCTTTTGCTCATTTGTTTTTTTGTTTTTATGATGTTTTCCTCATTAAACCTACAAGAACTCATCTCTGCATTTATAATCCACAAACGATAACTGATCTGAGTTTCTCTCATCTGTTGAACACAGAGGTGTCAAGTAAGGAAGTACAAATACTTTGTCACTGTACTTAAGTACACTTTTTAGGTGTCTATGATTTACTCCATTTCTCCATCAACAACATTACTGACTTCTACTCAGTACATTTTCACACCAGTATCTGTACTTTCTATTCCTCCCTGGCTTCGGTTTAATGTTTCTAAATCTTTATTTCACGTCATGTGCTCCATCCAATGCAGATCATTGGCTCCGCCCACATCTAGTGAAAACTAGTGTGATTGGATGAGTCATAGAACGCAAACACTCATTGGTTAGCTAAAGGAAATCATCAGAAGCAAGCAGGTGTTCTTCAAACTGCTAACGTGAATTGTCTATGCCATGCTACAATGTGGGATTCAGAAAAAGATGTTGAAATGTCTGAAAGGTCGGACACAGGCGAGAGCGTATCGGGAGACGGAGACCAGCCAGACCTCCCTCATCCTTGGACCTATCTCAGAGAATGTTTAGAAATAGTCGAAATATTGAGCTTTTAATTCATATAGCGGCATCTGGCTGTTTTTTTTTAAAGGTTACTTTATACTTTTATACTTTAAGTAGTTTTTGGAGCGCATACTTTTTCACTTGAGTAAAGAGGTCAAGTTGATACTTCACCTTTTAAACTACAGTCTCTATACTTCTACTTAAGTGAGAAATGTGTGAACTTCTGACACCGCTGGTGGAATGACATTAAATATGTAGATCAGTGGCGTCCAGATTCAGTCCTAAGGCTGCTATCCGCCATGATGGATGAAAAACAGCAACAGAGGATTAAGAAGCTGAGCTGAACCGGAAGGAACAAGGAACTAACAGCTTCTTGGAAATGAAGGGAAAGTTATAAGAAAAAAAAGTCAAGTTGAGAATCCAAAAGCACTTAAGCACAGCAATAAAAAAAATGGTTTAAAAAATGTAACTTATTCTGCGACAAACTATTAAACGTGTTTTTGAGAATTGCAGCTCTGATCTAAGAGATGAACCAAAGCAAATAATAAACAGAAACATTTAGAAAAGGTATTTTAATAAAATATGAAGCTCTGTGCCGTAACTGGAATTGTTTTGTTTCTGAGAAATGTCATTAAATTATAAATAAAGTGTAAAAAAGAAAGTGACTCCAGAGAAGCTGAAACAAAGTGCCTGAAGAGTCCCACATGGCTGGATCTGTCTGAGCAGCAAACAGGACCGACATCACAGCCTGATGCTGTTTTCTGCTCACAGTGGATTCAGAAGCTGTGAGCTGAGACTGAATGGGGTCTGTGGAGCTTCCTGCTCGCTCATTATTTCCTGTTTAATGATGACAGATAGAGCCGGCTGCTGGGAAGCGCCTGTTTTCAGCGCCTGGTGCCGCTGATGTGAATCAGGTTTGAGTGACAGGAACCGTAATTCTCCCTGGAGAAAAAGGCGAGGTGCAGAAATCCAAATGTGCCAGCCTGACATTTCTCTTCCTGCAGAGATGAAACTCCTTCTGCTGCTCCGTCTCACCACAACAATCCTCTAAGACAGGGCCAACCAATTAAACATCAGCGGGTCCGAATAAAAATCAACAACTAGGAAAGGTTCAGAGACATTTCTAATAATAATCTGTTCCTTAAACATAATTTAACCCTGAAATAAAAAAAAAAAAAAAATATATATATATATATATATATATATATATATATATATATATATATATATATATATATTAAAAATTAAAACAAGGTTTGTCTAAAATAAAATATATATAATATTTAGACCTAGACTAAACATTTAGATTTACCGTCTCACACTATATTAAGTATATCTGGTTAATACAAATGATTTTTTCTAATTTTTTATGTTCTGTGCTGCATAATTTTAGTCTGCATCAAATATATGTCTATAGCTGCAACATAACAGGCAGCAATTAATGACATGATTCCTAAGATATTTAATGTGAAGCAGGTTATCTCCACTGGAAAAATTGAAGTCTGATGTCTTTATTAAAGCACATTTAATTACTATCCAGAGTATTTACACTCCAAATTCAGAGCTAGAAATGCCAATGATTGGATATGATGTCTGTACAGGATTTTTACTTTTCTCAGAGAAATATCAGCTGTGCTGCTGCCATCAACACCTTTGTTTCTAGATGTTGGAGCTTGGCCTGTTTTCCAGTTTAGTCCTGTTTCTCTGACTGTGACTAACTGGATGTGCTCTCTTCATCCTCTGACATGGGAGCTGGCTCGGAGCTCGTCTGCCTGGCTGTGTGTTTCCTGGATGGGGCCGCCTGTGGAGCTGGTTGACAGTTGCCTTTTGTATCTATGCTTCTTTTTCTATGTCTGCTTCTGTCGCCTTGAACCCCAGTGGGCCTCAGCAGATGGCCGCTCACACTGAGCCTGGTTCTGCTGGAGGTTTCTTCCTGTTCAAAGGGAGTTTTTCCTCTCCACTGTCGCTACAAGCATGCTTAGTGTGAGGGATTGCTGAAGAGTCAATGAGTCGATGCAATCAGCTGGTTTTCCTTAGATAGAAAACTTTGAATCAGTCTGACTGGATGATCTGGTGAACTGGAAAGTGACCTGAGATGACATGATGTGAATTGGAGCTATAGAAATAAACTGAATAGAATTGAATAATCCAACTCCTGATTTATAGAGAACCCTGACTTGTAGTTGAGTATCTAAAAAATATGCTCTGAAAAATAGTAAACTTTCCTTTTTGATAAAGCTTCTAGTTAGGGTGGCTCAGGTTATCCTGATCTATCTCTATAGTTCTGCTGCTATAGGCTTAGACTGCTGGAGGACATAGGGACCCCTTTTTCATCATTCTGCTTCATTCTATCTCTATTCTCCCACTCTGCAGAATCTGTTAGTTCAATCTCTAACGTTCTGCTCTCTCTGCTTTTTCTCATAGTAGCTTCATCTGGTCTGTTCCTGTTATTATAGATTTATCATAGATGTTTAAGACATGTACTAAATATGACACAAAGAGAACAGGACATGGAACCGTGGATCTTCTGTTATATTAATGGTCCTAAAAGTTTTCCTCTGTTTGAAATTAATAAAAATTTAATGTTTAACCAGTAGATAGTAGTTTTAAACTTGGCAGTGGGTTCACTGTCTGTCTGAAATTTAGGGAGTGGTGGCCTATTGTTGTCAGAGCATTGCGTTTGGGTCCTGGAGGTACTGAGTTTAAGTCCCATTCATTCCTACAGACTTCCACTCTGGGTCCTTGAGCAAGACCCTGAACCTCAAACTGATCCCCGGGCACCGGACAATGGCCGCCCACCGCTCCCAGAGAGGAAAAGCTGGGATCATCTCACTGAACTCATAGGATTTGTCCCATGCGACTGTGTTCCAGGAATATACCTAAGCAGGTTGTTATCATCATCATTATTATTTCTTAAATCAATACAAACATGTTATATCTATTAATTTCACTGGAATAAAATATTTAAATGTATTTTGGTACATTCTGGCTCTCATACGTCTCAGTAACGATATCTCAATGTGAAAACCATCTCATGACCACCAGACTTGCCCCAAGGGATGGTTTAAAGAGGATAGATTTCACTGTGCAATGATAAATAAATGTTAAATAAATATTATAATTGAAGTCTCTGAGTCCTTTAAGATAAAACAGCTTTAGGTGCTGAGAGAAGAAATCATAAACACTTTTCCAAAATCCTTAGATTTAGACAGAAACATGTATCAAAAGCAGACAAAAAAAAATGCAGTAACAATAAAAACAACTGTATATTTCATGAAACCACCCAACTCAGACATGCAGGCTTCTTCCTGAATAGATAAACTAGATTTCACCTTCAACAGGAGCTGGAGGCAGGTTCAGCGCGCCATAAAGTTTCCTTGAAATCTCTGAAGAAAATAATTCAACCATGCAAAAACACAACGCTGCAAGATGAACATCGGTAGAGAGTGTGGGTCGTGCCTCCAAACAGAGAAAGTTTGACTCTGTCTGTGCCTGGAGTAACGCATCCAACCGCAGTTATCGCCCACATGGCCGTAAACACGTCTGCCCACAGCCTGGGGAGGAGAGTGGCTGCAGGAAGGTGCTGCTTTCACACGTCTCTGCAGAGCGCTCCAAAACTGCATAACAACTGGAACATCCAATCCACTTTATTTATATAGCACAATTCCAATAAACACAAGGTTTCCAAAGTGCTGCTCAAAAAGATAAAATAACTAAAATAAATAAAACTAAATAAAATAAAATAAAAGCACTGCCTGCACAGTATAAACATATGCATGTGAATACATAAAATCAGCCCCTGATTTTACATGAGGGCACAGAGTGACGGCATTTACTTGGTTTGGAGAAACCCTTCAGGCTCATCATCTGTCAGAGAGAACCATCCTCACCCAGGCTGCCTGTGGCATCCCTCAGACCGAGCTTTAATGCCACAAAAGAAAACAACCAGCTAACCTTTACAGTCAGGGATTCTGGGACGTTTGTTTCTGGTTCTGATGAAAAATTTCTGATATTCTGCAGAAGTTTAGACATGATCAGATAAACAACTTTACCATGGATGGATGGATGGATGGATGGATGGATGGAAAGTTTGTGTTGGGAGCTGGAGAAGTACCACCTTCCTCCAGCAGAGTCCGCCGTGGATCCTCCTGAGCCGAGCCTTCGACGCACCTGTGGCTCGTTTCATCATCAGAGGATCCACAGTATAAAAGCTGTCTTCAGACCTTGCCTCAACGCCGCAGTGTTGAATCTAGTTGGTTAGCACCTGAGCCAAAGAACCTTCTGAGAATCTTTTATTGCCCTCTGAGTCCTGCTAGGACTCTAATCCTTTTGTGTCTCTGTTTCCAGGAAACCAGTTTTTCTCTGTGAGCTCTGGATGAGCTTAGACTGCCGAGCCTGCCCTCTGAGCCAAACCCTCTTCACTGGATTTCCCATGCAGCTCTGGATTAAGAGCTGGAAAACTAAAACCAAGGTCTGCACCCTCTTTAGAAGTAAGACGCTGATGCAGTTATCGGACTCAGCTGAAACAAACCTTCTCTGGACCCAACAACTCCTCTCTCTGAGTTCAAACCGGAACCCTCAAGGTATTAACCTGAACATCACAAACCCACACCCAATTGCTCTCAAGGCTAACTGCTCTGTTATCTACACAGACTCCAGTGAACCAGTCCCCAGGCCTGAACCAGTTCCTGACATAATTCCATGTGCTTGTGAACAATAAACTTTGTTAAACTTTTACTATTATCTCATCAGTGAACCCATCATGACAGTTTGCTCTCTATCTCAGAAGCTAAAAGCAGAAACGTTGTGTAAATTCAAATATCTTTAATCTCATAATCGGAGACAGAAATCAGAAACATCTCGTCAGTTTTTGGGGCATCTTGAAAAATCCTTCAGGAGTGAATTTCTTTCATCTTCATCAGTTGGAGGAGAAGGTTTAAAGAGAGAGAGATGAAACGTCTCTAACATCTGAGATCCCAGGTTTTCTCTGCCAGGCTGCAGTCATTCATTCACCACAGGACAGAAACCGCTCCTGTGCAGAACTTTGATAACCTGCTCCTCCTCATCCTCACCTTCAATCATCACATGAAATCTCTGTGGAACAATTCATCACAGAAGGCCTCGAACGGTGGAAAACTCTTTAGACTCCATGAATTAGCCCACTTGTTAAGAACTCCAGGTCCAGTTTATGTCCTAGACTCCATCTCAGCCTCTGCTGCCTTAAGCTGAAAGGTTAATCCAGATTCTGAAAGTGACTCAGTTCCTCTGCTGTTGGTCTGAGCATCAGCTGAACCACCGAAGCAGTGGAGATAAAAAAAACATCAAATATTTGCTTCAGACCTGATAATATTTACCGTTTGATCCTCACTAAACTCAAATTAAAGGCACTTTTTTTTTAAGAAGTCTGCTCTCGCTACGAAGATGTTACCTCGATCTAGTTGCACTCAGGATCTGTTTCATTACTGCAGCGTTTTCTGATAAATGTATTTTTACTCCTTCTGAACTGTTATTGTTTTTAGTTTGATTATTTTAGGCTTGTGTTTACCTGTTTGCTTCCATGTGTCTGTTACCTTTTCACTGAGACCCACTATGGGAGAAAAACAGGCATTTCTACTAGATTCTCTATGAGCACCAGGGGCAGATTTAGGAAATGTGGGGCCCTAGGCAAAGACGGGCAGGGGGCCCTCTGAACCCATTCTCCAGATAGAGAAATGTTAATAGAATAGACATCCATTATCTGTTCTAGGTTGTGTCCCTCTCTTCTTGTCCCTTTTCTTCTTGTTTTCCTCTCTATGTTTTGTACTCAGCTGACTTTTCATGCTGTCTCTAAAGGAATGAAAGATTTTTTCCAAGCACTAAGCTCACTTAGCTGATTGCTCCTTCCTGTGTTTCCAAAAAGGCCAAAGTAAATAACCCAGTCCTTCTTTTCACTGTAGACAAGCCATGATCTGCTTATCTGTTCTCCATTTTTCATTTGGATGAAATAATAGCTGCATGAATCATGACAGCAGACAAGATAGAGGAGAGCAGGAGGCGGGGTTACCAATCTACTCGCTCTGGAGAGCAGAGTTCGCTGCTTTTAGATGTTGTCTCCAAAGTTTCCAGTAGCAGAAAAAAGTCTCTAGATTTGGCGCTAGGAGCTTTTTAGAAATCAAAGTGCTAGAGGGGTCTGAAAAGTGGCTAAATATAGCGACTAAAGCGCTAAGTTGGCAACACTGCTCTTTGCATCGTTTGTTTTCAAATGGTTTGCTGCTGTCTGTTTGGACCTTTCTGAACATGTGCAGCAAATGGACTGATCCAATATGGTGGACACTGAAGGGGGGGGGGGGGCTGAGACACACTTAATATTATCAGCGTTCTGATGGCATTTTAGCCAAAGGATTTTTATCAAAAACATAATTAATGTGCAGAAATAAGGAATAGTTGTATTAACCATACATGGAAACAGAGTTTTATGGGCCCAGCTCAGCTCCTTCTTCTCCTCTGTCTAGTTTTTATGTATTTTGATCAAACAGACAAAAATAGTAAAAGAAAGATGAGAAAATGAGTTATGATATAAAGCAGATGATGCAGGATTAAAGTCTGCATTGAATTTGGATTCAGTCAGTTATCTCTTTAACTGCCCTCGGGGATCGTGTATGGCTGCATGTCTCTGTGTTTCCCTGCAGCGTCCAGCCAGTATCCACCATATAACCGCTGAAAATAGGAACCAGACATCAGCCTTTCCTCCAGGGTTTAGCTGCCTGTCCCTTCATTTGATCTACTCACATCTTCCAAGACCAGAAAACAGCTCAGACAGAACAGGAAAACTGTGAGGTTAGTTTTTATTTTGTGAATTTAGTGAAATATAGCTAACAAAATTAGATAATTAATCAAATATTTTGTCCCAGATGTTTCAGCACTAGAAGCACCAAAGAAAAGATGTTTAATATGCAGTGAAAAAGGGATATCTAATCTGCTGTCACAGAGAATATTAAAGTAATTCCATCCATTTTCTGTCACGTTTATCCCTGCTGGGTTGGTGAGGGGTGCTCTCCCTATTCTCCCTGTACATATGTGGGTTCTCTCCAGGTACTCCGGCTTCCTCCCACAGTCCAAAAACATGACTGTTAGGTTAATTGACTGTTAGGTGTGTGTGTGAATGGTTGTTTGTCTCCGTTTCCCTGCGATGGACTGGAGACCTTCCAGGATGGACCCCACCTCTCACCCGTAGACAGCTGGAGATAGACCCTTCCTGCTATTATCGTAACCCCCACCTCCATACAGGCAAACAATTCCCTCTAACAACCCCCTTTCAGAGACATAGACAGGTATGGGGCATTGCAGGCTAACAAAGAAGCCAAACGACCCCCATTCCAAAGGGGGGGCCCCGTTCATCCGTTTCTATTTGCATGTTTTCTAAACCAAAACCAGGCTTTGTTGGGCTGCTGGATAAAACCTGGAACTAAACGCTATTTCTGACATTTTGGATTGAAAAATCTTCCTGGATGGAAGAGAAAGCCAAACAGAAACAGACCAGATGAAGCTACTATGAGAAAAAGCAGAGAGAGCAGAACGTTAGAGATTGAACTAACAGATTCTGCAGAGTGGGAGAATAGAGATAGAATGAAGCAGAATGATGAAAAAGGGGTCCCTATGTCCTCCAGCAGTCTAAGCCTATAGCAGCAGAACTATAGAGATAGCTCAGGATAACCTGAGCCACTCTAACTAGAAGCTTTATCAAAAAAGTGGTGAGGTAAGCCTAGCGCCATTTTCCCCGCTTTCCAAGCTAAATCAATGGGAACTACTAGACACATCTGCAATCAACAACAATTATTGAAGATTTTCAGAGGACTTCACCATTGAAATTCACCAGAGCTATAGTGAAACTGACAATGCCCACGTGCATGGCAGCTGGATGCTGGAATACATCGGGTAAAAGTGAAAAAAAGAGTTATTCCACCTTTCTGATTCCTGATCCTCCACGGACGGGTTGGTCGTTGGATCGCCAACTTGAAGAGGGAGGATTTGCCATCGAACTTCTGGCCAGAGAAAAAACCCGTAATATGTAGCCAACATTTGGAAGAAGAATGTTTTCAAGATGACTTGGATAATAGCGCGTTGTGACAAACACCAGATACAGCACTGGGACTCGATCAACAGCCGATACCGCACCGTGACAATGTCACTAACCAGTAGGTGGCAGTAGTGTTCTTTGACAAACATGGATGCCTCCAGTAAAGCACATTCACATGAAAATTACTCTGAATTAAAAACACTGATCATTTATTGAACAGGATGGAATCATTTCAGATTTAAAGAACTTTCAGAAGTTTGAATTCTGAATATGAGCGACTTTTCCTTTAAAACTCCTGGGATGGCATAAAAAATAGCAAATTCTGGGATGTTTGTTATATTAATTAGAAAAATCCTATTTTTTAATATTTGTTACTATTTTTTACAAATAAAATACAATTATCCACCCAGTTCTATATCTCCTTTGCTTTTTAGTGAGAGACAAGCTAAGAAAACTTTTAAAATAAAATATAAATAGATGAAAAGAAAAAAATATGTTAATAAAAAAATGAAAGAACATAATTATCAAGGTCTTGTCAGGTTATTGTCAGCTGCTCCATTTGTCAATAAAGTTTTTTTTTTTTTTTTAAACCGGTAAAAATGGCGGAGTACGACCTAACAACCAGAATAGCCAATTTTCTGGACCGACACCTGGTTTTCCCGCTGCTGGAGTTCCTGTCCGTGAAAGAGGTCAGAGTTTATCCTCTGAGTGAAGCTAACAACATTAATAGCAGGGCTAGCAGCCATGCTAGGCAGGCTAACGCCAACAGCTAGCCGCTAACATTAGCCACAGAGCTAGCTGATTATCCTGGTTTACCATCTCTGCTTTACTTTAACCTGAAATTGAAGAGGAAACTATTTAAAATACTTCAACTAAAGCTAATTATAGCTATTAGCTTTTATCTGCCGATGGTTCAAACACGAATGACACCAAAAATTGGTTTAAATTAAACCTGATCTCTGAACCATAGTGATTAAAGCATCTGGTTATCCTGTATTTATTAAATATACCTTTTATTTCTCACTTTTGTATTTCGTGTTTTTCATCAGACTTTGGGTAATTTCTACTCCGCTTTAATTCCTGGATTTGGGGCGATTTGAATAGAAAAAAGTTGGAAAATTCAGGTATATTTGGAGCAAATTGACTTTTCAATAAAAGGAAAAAATGAAAATCTCCCCAAAAATTACAACAACAAAAAATCAGACTATCTTTAGTGAGGGCAAATTTGCAGCATCAAAATCAGCAGGAATGTAAGAAATTATTCCCATAAACCTCAATAAATTGTTAAATTCATTTTTATTTTGCAGTTTCTACCTTAGTCAGTTTAATAACCTGCTGCTGTCATTTAAACATCTCTGACGTTTCTGCTATTTTCAAATTACTGTAAAAATGTGCATAGCTGTTTATTAGTTATTTATTCTCCAGGTGCACAGTTTATATTGTTAAAACACTTTACAGTATTTCATTGTTTATCTTTTAACTCCTCACTATTATCTATTTTTTATACATTTTCTAAGGTTACACCGGAATGCCCCATTGTGGGACAATAAAGAGATTTTCTATTCTATTTTACTCTAACAAACTCTGCAGATATTGAAAGTAAAAACATTTAAAAATGATTAACATGTGTTGCCGTGTTTGATTGGCAGGAGTTAAAAAAAAAATATAGTTTTCTTTATTAAATAATTAAAGACCCTTTAATTAGCGGTTTAATTCTGAACCATTCCGGTCATAATTTACCTTATGGTGAAAAAATATCTGATTTTTTTCTGACTGTAAATGTTTCTCTGAAAGTTTAAAACAACACATGGGTTCTTTAGTTTGAATGGATTTCCTGTGTTTTATATCCTGCTGATGTTTCAGCTGTTTCCAGTTGTGCTTTGAGCTTCTTGGTTCCTGAAAGTTTAGCTTAAATCCTGTAATCTAAAAATCACAGAAAACGGAATAATATTCAGGCTTGATTTAAAATTCAGGTAAACTTCATAGCGGTTAGAGGTGGGCAGATCCATCCAAGGATCGATGCTATCGATACCAACGCTGGTACTGATATTCGCTCGGACGCTCTAACCGCAGCAGATTGATCAGTCTCCCCGTCTGTGTCACAGCACTTTGCTGCTCCCCCCTCCCCTCTCTTCACCTGCTCAGCAGGCTCAGCCTGGCCCCGCCCACTCAGGTCCTTCCCCACTCCATAGACAAACAACCGCTCTGCTGCTCCTCAGACACCGGAGCAGAAAAAGATGAAGAAGAAGAAACAAAGTGCCGTTTCGCTATATTTTAATACCATAAAAGAAACACCACTTAAATGCAGTGCAAACACAACAAGTTTATATAAACACATGAAAAACCATGAGCAAGAAAATGTCGAGCTACAGAAACGGAGAGAGGAGATGAAACTTTGCTTATTGCTCCGACAGACCCTCGACCCTCAGACAGACATCAGTGACAGAGGCGGTTCAGACCTCCAGAGAATATCCAGGTAGATGAGACTGATCACCATCATATGAACTTTAAAGTAGATATTATATGTCATAAGTTACTGGAGCCCACTCAGAAAGTGTTATTAGGACACTGAAAGAACCCAAAACATTTATACCATTTAAACATGTTATCTATGTGGGCTAACATTGGCTAATCTTTATTCATCCCACAATGTGGAAATTTATACAATTAAAACTACAAGCAAATGCAAAGATATAAGTAGTGGATTAGGAAAAAAACACTGAAAATAATATTATTTATTATTATTTTTCAATTGTAAGGCAAGGCAAATTTATTTGTATAGCACAATTCAGTACAAAGACAATGCAAAGTGCTTTACATGATTAAAATACAGGAAGATAAAACAGAATCAAAGCAAGTAGGAAAAAATAAAAAACAAATAAAATAAAATAAAAAATGCAGAAACAAAAAAAGAATGTTAAAAACAGTTGGATTAAAGAAAACATGTTTTTGTTGAACTGTTTAACTAGAACAGTCGAATGCAATCCTAAACAAATGTGTTTTTAGTCTTGATTTAATAAAATTGTAACAATAAAACAAAAATCACAAAAATACTGAAAGGTCCACGGTTCCATGTTACATGAAGTTTGAATGTAAAATAGTTTGGTATCGTATCGACACGGGTGATACTGACCCTGTATTTACTTTTATCGTATCGATTAAAAATTCCCGCTATCACCCTCCTCTAATAAAAAGGCCCCAATGGGGCCCGAAGCAAGATTAGATTTTGGGGCCCTGTAGGTCCGCCAATGTAATCATCAGTGCAGTGATCACATCCTTTAAACTACCTGCTTTAAAATCAGTCTTGGTATAATTCCTGCTCTAAGTCCGTCACTCTGTCAGCTAAAAGTATGTTTTACAGTCTCTATACTCCAATTAACAATGAATTTACTAAATTAGTTGACAATTATTTCAATAATTATTTAATCCTGATTAATGCGATAGTTTCAGCCCTACGTCTGACTGAAGCATCTCCTCATTCATCTGCATCATTTACTGAGTTTATCTACAGCAGAGAAGCGGAGGAAATGCTAGAAGCTATCAGACATAGTGGATGTCAGAAGGTATCAGAGTCCCTTCAGATCCACCTTCACCAGTTTTCATCCCTACAATGATCCATAATCAGAAACCAGGTATCGTTATGTTAGCACTAAGGAAATGGATCGGACCGCTTTTTCATGGAACGTCGACTTTAGTGAGTCGATGTGCGATCAGGACAGACGGAGAGAAAAAGGAAGGACTGACCTCCTGAGAACCTCATTAACAAATTAATTATCCTTAAAGAACCTGGAAACATTTGGAGACATTTCACAAGCGGCCAGGAGACGGTTTCCTGTTAGACGCCGTTTAATATTTCCAACTTTCAAGCTCGGTCTGAAGAGACCTTCGCTGTTTAGTTGTTGAAGTTTGATTTGACGATTTTTTGGGGGGGTTTTTTTTTTTTTGTGACAAGGGAAAAAGAAGGAAATCCCCCAGGGGAAACCTTTCCCCCCCCACCAAAAAGGGGGAAAAAAAAAAAAAAAAAAAAAAAAAAAAAAAAAAAAAAAAAAAAAAAAAAAAAAAAAAAAAAAAAAAAAAAAAAAAAAAAAAAAAAAAAAAAAAAAAAAAAAAAAAAAAAAAAAAAAAAATTTCCCATGGGTGACATAATTTGGAATTAAGGAAACTCCCCCGAAGCTATCTCTGGCGACAGTGGGCTTCCCGGTGTCTACAATGATAGGCAAGGCACGTAAACGTGCTCTCACGATCTGATGTGTCACGGTTAGACTGTTCGTTCTTATAGGAGATACTAAATGATCAGTACAGCGACATGCTCTGGTGCTCACAGACATAGAAAAAGATCACTGCCGGCTTGCTGCTGCATCCTCACTTGACTTAAAGTGTCAGACAGCTGACCGACCGCTGCCTGCGTCCCCACTAGAACTATAGAAAGTAGATTAGACAGATCCAGATGCTGTGCTGCCTGCATCCCCACAAACTTAGAAAGTAACAAAGCTGATCAGAGCCTGCCTGCGTCCTCACTAGAACTAGAAAGTAATTTAGACGCGATCAAGAAGAGCTGCCTCGTCCCACTAGACATAGAAAGTAGATCAGACAGCTGATCAGCTGCTGCCCGCGTCCATGCATACTATAGAAGTAGATCAACGCTATCCAGAGTTTCTGCCTGCGTCCTCACTAGACTATAGAAGTAGATCGACGCGACCAGTGCCCGCCCCGCCTCCCAAAAACTATAGTAATAGATTTGGGAAATGATCAGATGCTGCTGCCTGGTACTAGAACTTAAAGGAAGTAATCAGGGCGGATCAAATGCTGCATGCTCCTAGAACTATAGAAAGTAGATTCAGGGAAACTATCAAAATGCTGCTGCCGGTCACAGAACTATATTAAGTATCAGCAGATCCAGACGCTTGCCGCTCTCCCCTAGAACTATAGAAAGTAGATCCCAAAAAGCTAGATAGCGTCGGCCCCCTAGAACATAGAAAGTGATTTAGACGGGCTGATCCCGCTTCTGCCGCCTCCTATTCTATAAGAAAGTATCAGAACCTGATCCAGACGCGCTGCCTGCGTCTCACTAGACTATAAAAGTAGGGTCAGACAGTGATTCAGACGCGCTGCCTGCGTCTCCGGATTATAGAAAGTAAAACAGACAGCTGACAACGCTGGCCGCGTCTCAATAGCATAGAAAGTAGGGTAAGCTGATACAGACGCCGCTGCCTGTCGGGCTACAGAACTAAGAAAGAGATCAGACGTATTTCCCAAACCCGTGCCGCCCTCCTACTGGTATAGAAGTAGTCAGAAGCATTGAGGTGCGGGGTTCAGAATTAGGGTAAGTGTCAAAGTGTAGAGTGATGGTACTGACTAAAGTAGATCAGACAGCTGATCCAGCGCTGCTGCTGGTCCTCACTAGAACTATAGAAAGTAGATCAGACCTGATCCGACCCTTTAGCCCGCCCCGCCTGCGTCCTCACTAGAACTATAGAAAGTAGATCGACAGCTATCCAGACGCTGCTTTCCTGCGTCCTCACTAAACTATAGAATAGTCAGACGCCCGATTTCCCGGCCCGCTGCCTGGTCCTCACTAGAACTATAAAAGTAGATCGCAGCTGATTTCCAGATCGCTGCTGCCTGCGTCCTCACTAGAACTATAGAAAAATAGATCCCGCTGATCCAGAGCGCTGTGCCTGCGTCCTCACTAGAACATAGAAAGTAGTCACAGCTGATCCCGACTGCTGCTGCCTGCGTCCTCACTAGAACTATAGAAAGTAGATCAAGCTTTATCCCGACCCGCTGCCTGCGTCCTCCTAACTATAGAAAAGTAAGATCAGACAGCTGATCCAGAACGCCGCTGCCTGCTTTCCTCACTAGAACTATAGAAAGTAGATCAGCTGATCCAGACGCGCTGCCTGCGTCCTCACTAGAACTATAGAAAGTAGATCAGCTGATCCAGACGCTGCTGCCTGCGTCCTCACTAGAACTATAGAAAGTAGATCAGCTGATCCAGACGCCGCTGCCTGCGTCCTCACTAGAACTATAGAAAGTAGATCAGACAGCTGATCCAGACGCCGCTGCCTGCGTCCTCACTAGAACTATAGAAAGTAGATCAGCTGATCCAGACGCCGCTGCCTGCGTCCTCACTAGAACTATAGAAAGTAGATCAGACAGCTGATCCAGACGCCGCTGCCTGCGTCCTCACTAGAACTATAGAAAGTAGATCAGACAGCTGATCAGACGCCGCTGCCTGCGTCCTCACTAGAACTATAGAAAGTAGATCAGACAGCTGATCCAGACGCCGCTGCCTGCGTCCTCACTAGAACTATAGAAAGTAGATCAGACAGCTGATTCAGACGCCGCTGCCTGCGTCCTCACTAGAACTATAGAAAGTAGATCAGACAGCTGATTCAGACGCCGCTGCCTGTGTCCTCACTAGAACTATAGAAAGTAGATCAGACAGCTGATTCAGACGCCGCTGCCTGCGTCCTCACTAGAACTATAGAAAGTAGATCAGACAGCTGATCCAGACGCTGCTGCCTGCGTCCTCACTAGAACTATAGAAAGTAGATCAGACAGCTGATCAGACGCTGCTGCCTGCGTCCTCACTAGAACTATAGAAAGTAGATCAGACAGCTGATCCAGCTGCTGCTGCCTGCGTCCTCACTAGAACTATAGAAAGTAGATCAGACAGCTGATCCAGATGCTGCTGCCTGCGTCCTCACTAGAACTATAGAAAGTAGATCAGACAGCTGATCCAGATGCTGCTGCCTGCGTCCTCACTAGAACTATAGAAAGTAGATCAGACAGCTGATCCAGATGCTGCTGCCTGCGTCCTCACTAGAACTATAGAAAGTAGATCAGACAGCTGATCCAGACGCTGCTGCCTGCGTCCTCACTAGAACTATAGAAAGTAGATCAGACAGCTGATCCAGACGCTGCTGCCTGCGTCCTCACTAGAACTATAGAAAGTAGATCAGACAGCTGATCCAGACGCTGCTGCCTGCGTCCTCACTAGAACTATAGAAAGTAGATCAGACAGCTGATCCAGACGCTGCTGCCTGCGTCCTCACTAGAACTATAGAAAGTAGATCAGACAGCTGATCCAGACGCTGCTGCCTGCGTCCTCACTAGAACTATAGAAAGTAGATCAGACAGCTGATCCAGACGCTGCTGCCTGCGTCCTCACTAGAACTATAGAAAGTAGATCAGACAGGCTGATCCAGACTGCTGCTGCCTGCGTCCTCACTAGAACTATAGAAAGTAGATCAGACAGCTGATCCAGACGCTGCTGCCTGCGTCCTCACTAGAACTATAGAAAGTAGATCAGACAGCTGATCCAGACGCTGCTGCCTGCGTCCTCACTAGAACTATAGAAAGTAGATCAGACAGCTGATCCAGACGCTGCTGCCTGCGTCCTCACTAGAACTATAGAAAGTAGATCAGACAGCTGATCCAGACGCTGCTGCCTGCGTCCTCACTAGAACTATAGAAAGTAGATCAGACAGCTGATCCAGACGCTGCTGCCTGCGTCCTCACTAGAACTATAGAAAGTAGATCAGACAGCTGATCCAGACGCTGCTGCCTGCGTCCTCACTAGAACTATAGAAAGTAGATCAGACAGCTGATCCAGACGCTGCTGCCTGCGTCCTCACTAGAACTATAGAAAGTAGATCAGACAGCTGATCCAGACGCTGCTGCCTGCGTCCTCACTAGAACTATAGAAAGTAGATCAGACAGCTGATCCAGACGCTGCTGCCTGCGTCCTCACTAGAACTATAGAAAGTAGATCAGACAGCTGATCCAGACGCTGCTGCCTGCGTCCTCACTAGAACTATAGAAAGTAGATTAGACAGCTGATCCAGACGCTGCTGCCTGCGTCCTCACTAGAACTATAGAAAGTAGATCAGACAGCTGATCCAGACGCTGCTGCCTGCGTCCTCACTAGAACTATAGAAAGTAGATCAGACAGCTGATCCAGACGCTGCTGCCTGCGTCCTCACTAGAACTATAGAAAGTAGATCAGACAGCTGATCCAGACGCTGCTGCCTGCGTCCTCACTAGAACTATAGAAAGTAGATCAGACAGCTGATCCAGACGCTGCTGCCTGCGTCCTCACTAGAACTATAGAAAGTAGATCAGACAGCTGATCCAGACGCTGCTGCCTGCGTCCTCACTAGAACTATAGAAAGTAGATCAGCTGATCCAGACGCTGCTGCCTGCGTCCTCACTAGAACTATAGAAAGTAGATCAGACAGCTGATCCAGACGCTGCTGCCTGCGTCCTCACTAGAACTATAGAAAGTAGATCAGACAGCTGATCCAGACGCTGCTGCCTGCGTCCTCACTAGATCTATAGAAAGTGGATCAGGGCTGATCCAGACGCTGCTGCCTGCGTCCTCACTAGAACTATAGAAAGTAGATCAGACAGCTGATCCAGACGCTGCTGCCTGCGTCCTTACTAGAACTATAGAAAGTAGATCAGACAGCTGATCCAGACGCTGCTGCCTGCGTCCTCACTAGAACTATAGAAAGTAGATCAGACAGCTGATCCAGACGCTGCTGCCTGCGTCCTCACTAGAACTATAGAAAGTAGATCAGCTGATCCAGACGCTGCTGCCTGCGTCCTCACTAGAACTATAGAAAGTAGATCAGACCGCTGATCCAGACGCTGCTGCCTGCGTCCTCACTAGAGCTATAGAAAGTAGATCAGACAGCTGATCCAGATGCTGCTGCCTGCGTCCTCACTAGAACTATAGAAAGTAGATCAGCTGATCCAGACGCTGCTGCCTGCGTCCTCACTAGAACTATAGAAAGTAGATCAGACAGCTGATCCAGACGCTGCTGCCTGCGTCCTCACTAGAACTATAGAAAGTAGATCAGCTGATCCAGACGCTGCTGCCTGCGTCCTCACTAGAACTATAGAAAGTAGATCAGCTGATCCAGACGCTGCTGCCTGCGTCCTCACTAGAACTATAGAAAGTAGATCAGACAGCTGATCCAGATGCTGCTGCCTGCGTCCTCACTAGAACTATAGAAAGTAGATCAGACAGCTGATCCAGACACTGCTGCCTGCGTCCTCACTAGAACTATAGAAAGTAGATCAGCTGATCCAGACGCTGCTGCCTGCGTCCTCACTAGAACTATAGAAAGTAGATCAGACAGCTGATCCAGACGCTGCTGCCTGCGTCCTCACTAGAACTATAGAAAGTAGATCAGCTGATCCAGACGCTGCTGCCTGCGTCCTCACTAGAACTATAGAAAGTAGATCAGCTGATCCAGACGCTGCTGCCTGCGTCCTCACTAGAACTATAGAAAGTAGATCAGACAGCTGATCCAGATGCTGCTGCCTGCGTCCTCACTAGAACTATAGAAAGTAGATCAGACAGCTGATCCAGACACTGCTGCCTGCGTCCGCACTAGAACTATAGAAAGTAGATCAGCTGATCCAGACGCTGCTGCCTGCGTCCTCACTAGAACTATAGAAAGTAGATCAGACAGCTGATCCAGACGCTGCTGCCTGCGTCCTCACTAGAGCTATAGAAAGTAGATCAGGTCAGCCCAGTTCTGAAGTCCTTCCTCTGGTTCTCCGTGTCTCAGACTTTAAAAGTCTAGGAATCACTGAATGGCTGAGCTCCAGTCTACAGACTGGTTGGCAGGGGATCGACAGCCAGACCTCTCAGGTCTACTGGATCAGAACCAAACGGCTTTTAGTTCCTCTGCTCCAATAATCTGGAATAAAATCCCAGAAAACTAGAATAGAGTTGAAAGCCTCAGCTGGATTAAATCCAGATTAAAACATGTTTCTTTAGACCTTTGACTGAGAAATCTAAAAAGTTGCAGTTCTAGGTCCAGTTTTCCTTTTTTAACGATTAACATTTAATTATTGTCTGTAAATGAATTATTCTTCAGCAGCAGCCGTTAAATGGCGCCTTTCCATCTTCTCATAATTATAAGAAGATGGACATTTTATTCCTGGTTCTTTGACCCCCTGCGTTGCCGTGCAGAAAGACGTCTCCAGGTTCCCCTGCTGATCTGATCTATATTTTATTGGAGCAGATCTATTCAGACTGCTGCCTCTGTTAAACAGATCTTTGCTGTTTTATCCTCTACGTCTAACTGTTGATAGACGGACCTGCATACCAGCTCCTGACGTAACCTGAAGTTCTGTCTGTTCTCCAGCTCTGAGGGAGAAGAGGAGCAGCGTGGTGGCCCAGCTGAAGCAGCTGCAGTTGGAGACGGAGCCCATCGTCAAGATGTTCGAGGACCCGGAGACCACCCGGCAGATGCAGTCCACCAGGTCCGCTGCCCCAGCAGCCCTGTGCCGCGTTCCAGCTGCACGGAGGGGGGTGCTCAGTCTGACGCTCTTGACTTCTGTGTTCTCCTCAGGGATGGGAGGATGCTGTTCGACTACCTGTCAGAAAAACACAGCGTAAGTTTTTTATACGCCGCCGCCGTTTGTTCCCTCTCCCCGCGGGGGACCGGTTTGCCAGTCAGCTCCACGTGTTGCCGTAGCAACCAGCTGCCTGGGCTACGGTAGCAGCATCCAGCGACGTGCTCCCGCCGGCTCTCCGTCTAATGAGACCTAATTTCCCAGAGAATCAGGTTAATGAGTTTGTCCTGCCTCCTTCCCAGGGGCGGTTCTAGACCAAATGAATCCAGGAGGGGGCCAGCGTGTTTTCATAGGGGAACAGAAAAGCATGAAATAAAAAACAGGGATTCAAATATATTAAGACAGCTGCATGAAGTTAAATTTCTATTCAATTAGGTTTAATTAAAATTCTATGTATTATTACTCACAGATTTCCCATAATCAGGACTAGAGTAGGGTTGGAAATAAGTCAAGCTGCATTCCACCTCAAAAAGCAGGAAATAGAGTTTCAAAGTCTAAAGTTCTACATTTTCCAGGGGAGGATACCCCCGGACCCCCCCCCCCCTACGCTGCACAGAGCCTAAAGATGTGATGCACCAAGGTGACCCCCGATGGATTTATTCCTAGATAAAATCCTGTTGCCGTGTTTTCCAAGCGGGCACTGAATGCAGGATTACTGAATCGAATCGCCATGATGGATGTGATTTAAACCCCTAGTGGTTGCCCAGACAACGATAACAACATCACGCAGCGTCCGTGTGTCGAGTCGGGAGCATCTGTAGTGTTAGCGCGTCTAATGACCAATGAAGTTTTACCCGACTGATAACAAAACTATAAAAATCTGTTTCTGGTGAACAAAGTAACTGTTAGACCGTGATATAAAGGGGGAGAGCTGGGTAGCGCTGTGGCTAGCTGTAGCTAACAGGTTAGCCTCTTTTAGCTCAGTCAGTTAGCCATATTAAGCTACACTACTTTTAAAGTCGGAACATCAACAATCGTTCGTTTTCTACAAGTAAAATAACTTTTTTTTGTCTAAAATCTCTACGAAAGTCATTTTTTAGGATGTTCCATTTGTCCTCCTCTGACCTCAGAATTTAATAAAAAGAATAAAAATAAGCTGAGACTTTTAGTGTTAAATAGCAGAACTCAGTCTGTCTCAGAAGGCAGGACTTTCCTTCCAGACTGACAATGGTTGTTTTCTACTTTCTGCTACTTTAGATTGCCGATAAAATGTAAAATAATGGCAACTATAGGAAATATTATGTTGAGACTCCAGAAGAGATTTGATTCTTAATGAACAGATGCAATACAGTTTGTCCGAGTGGAGTTTCCATATGATGACGTCATAAGAAGGGGCGGGGCCCTGAGCGGATCTGGATCCTACACGGACTGTAAACGAGTAGTTAGCTTTTCTCTGCTGAGCCTGGATTTTCATGGTTGCTGCGCAGGATGCGGAGGAACCGCCAGTCATGATGAATTAGCCATCAAGTTGGTGGAAAACACAAAGGCTTCATTTCAGGACGCGTGGTTCGCAAAGTGTGGCTGGCAAAGGAGCCGAAAAAAATCATCTGTCTTTTTTATTTTTGTTGTCACTTTTTGGAGATGATTTCTAAGCTTTTCTAAAGAGCTTAAAGGCTCCAGTGCAGCCCAATCTGTTTGGAAGAAAAACAGTCTCAAAATTCACCAGAAAAAAATTCAGCCGCAAAAGTGTTGACCTTTTGGTGAACTCAAGCCAAAGCAATCTACACTCGATAGAGTCGAGCAGCTTCTGGTGAGTTTTTACCAGATAAAACTTTGAGTGTAAGGAATTCAATTTCTAAAAAAATTGTGTTTAAAATTCGGTGTTAAAAAAAAGGCAGATTCCAATGAGACAGTTTTTCTTCCATAAATCTGTCCGTCACTAACCGTCCGTATATTGTGGATTTAACGGAATATTATCAATAAGAATGATGGCAACCCGTTGGTCGGCTCTCATCCAGCAACTTTGTTGCCATTTAGGGTTTTATTGAATTTGCATTTCTGCTAAAATAGCCTTTTAGCCATGTCTACACGTATGGAGTGACTTTTGTTCCAATATTGTTTCAAGCTAAGTTTTTGTAAATGAAACTTGGAAAATCTTCTTAATTAAAAAAGGTTTTGAGACTAACTTTCCTTTTTTCTCAGATTTTTTTCTCCATACTCTTTCAAAAATTTTGTCCAGATTTTATATTTTTTCTGATTTTATTTTTTATATATTTCTATAGTTTTTCCAGCTTGTTTTACAAATTGCCTTATTTTTTAAATTGCGTTTCACAGATCCTATTCTCTTTACTTGCAGCCCAGTCCAACGACCAATAAAAATGTCACTAACTAAAGAAAAGCCTATAAAGCTTAAACTTTGAGAATAATTAATGTTACAAAAATATTTTAATTGAAATGTATAAAAAATGTATTTAAAAAAATACAGAAGTAAAACCTGAGAAAAGTTACTTTCAAAACATTTTTATTAAGACGTTTTTCAGTCTGAATTGCTTTTTTTTCCTTCAAAATCTCCATTTACAACGGAAAAAACGTAGATATTTAAATATAGATCAGCATAGTCACATTTATTACTGTAGTTTGATCAGCTATTTAATTTCAGTTGCTTACGTCCAAATAGACGGTTTAATTCTATTGTTTATTGCGTTGTAGTCTAAAGACATTAAAGTCTTTAAAATAGAAATAGTTTTAGCAGGTGTATTGAATAAATTTTAAATTAATTTCCATTCTGAGTCATTTCCAGGTCATCATGGCTGCTATTTTCTCCCGTAGTTCCGTCAGGAGTACTTGGACACGCTCTACAGGTATGCCAAGTTCCAGTATGAGTGCGGTAACTACTCCGGGGCGGCTGAATACCTCTACTTCTTCCGGGTCCTGGTGAGAACATCCGCATACATACATGACCCCCCCCCCCATATCCAGGCCTCTGATGCAGTTTCCTGTTGGTTCTCAGGTTCCGTCCACAGACAGGAACGCTCTGAGTTCTTTGTGGGGGAAACTGGCCTCTGAGATCCTGATGCAGAACTGGGAGGCGTCCATGGAGGATCTGACCCGTCTGAGGGAAACCATCGACAACAACGTAAGAAAAAAAACAACTTTTTAGGTCTGGTGCAGCGCAGGAGGTTCAGAGGGTTTGATCTGGGCTGCTGAGGTCTTTGAGGATTCATTGATGTCTGTTTGCTCCTTAGTTTCAATCAGTCCTCAGCAGGACAGATGGCCAGAGGTGGAGGAAGGACTTATCAGTAGTAATGAGTAAAAATATTGATACTCATAGTCAAATCCTACTCAACCACAAATAAAAGTTACTCATTTAAACATCTTAATTAAAAGTATTGAAGTACTCACTTTTGGAAATACTCAAGTATTCTATTCAGTTTATTTCTATAGCTCCAATTCACATCATGTCATCTCAGGTCACTTTCCAGTTCACCAGATCATCCAGTCAGATTGATTCAAAGTTTTCTATCTAAGGAAAACCAGCTGATTGCATCGACTCTGCCTGGCTGTGTGTTTCCTGGACGGGGCCGCCTGTGGAGCTGGTTGACAGTTGCCTTTTGTATCTATGCTTCTTTTTCTATGTCTGCTTCTGTCTCCTTGAACCCCAGTGGGCCTCAGCAGATGGCCGCTCACACTGAGCCTGGTTCTGCTGGAGGTTTCTTCCTGTTAAAAAGGAGTTTTTCCTCTCCACTGTCGCTACAAGCATGCTTAGTGTGAGGGATTGCTGAAGAGTCAATGAGTCGATGCAATCCGCTGGTTTTCCTTAGATCAGAGCATATAAACGGAGCGTTGTGCGATTCCTGCTAAGGAGGAGGTTCGTTCATTCGCTCCGCGTTCACCTTCATTTTCCTGCCGTTGCGGCAAAATCGCTCCACGCTCGCTCCCATTTTCAGGAAAAGGCATTTCGTGACATTTTTCCTTCCAGTAATGATGCCAGGGCCCTGAGACACGGCGTTTGATTTAATGATGCGACCGTTATTGTCTTATATAACTGGCTGTTAAATTATCACTGTTTCCAGGGTTCCTGCAGGTCCTTAAAAAGTCTTAAAAGGCATTGAATTCTTCAAAATAAAACTAAGGCCTTAATTGGTATTAAAATGTCTTAAATCAGTCTTTTGTAGGTATTATTTTTTAAAACATCATAAATAAGATTATATTTATTATGATTTATTTTTGTAATCTAAATAAAACATTAAAAATTGACAATTTTTATTTTATTTTTAATAAAAAAAAAAAAAAACTTCTTTTATTGGTTCCGCTATCGGGACGGAACCAATAAAAGCGTTGTTGCGGCCGGGACATTTCAATTTCAATTTAGGCATATGCACTGATCGATCGATGGCACTTTTTTTTTATTTCGTTGTTCTTGTGACAATGACAATAAAGATAAATTGAAATTGAATTGAATCAGACATACTTTAATTATCCCAGAGGGAAATTACCCGCCTTTCCTATTTAAATATTCATTTATTTTACTAGACTTAAATAAAATAAATGTTATTTTGCTAATTTTATAATCCAACATTTTTAATGGACGTTGTGAGCGCATCAAAGTGAAATCCTTGCTCTGACCTTTGAACTCTGCTCTCATGCTCTGCCTTAGATAGAAAACTCCTCCTGGATGATCTGCTGAACTGGAAACTAGCCTGAGATGACTATAGAAATAAACCGAATAGAACTGAAATGTAAATCTGTAGGAAAAATGAAGAAGTTGGAATTTAAACCAACCAGGTTCCTCTTTTGAAGTGTGTCCTGGATGAGCGTCTCCTAGACGATGGGAGACGTTCATGTCTTCTGTGCGTTGGAGGAGGAGCATCAGGCCTGCGGTTGCTGGCGTTTCCTGACGTTCGTCCCTGTTTGTGTCTCCCTCAGTCGGTGAGCTCTCCCCTCCAGTCGCTGCAGCAGAGGACCTGGCTCATCCACTGGTCTCTGTTCGTGTTCTTCAACCACCCCAAAGGCAGAGACAACATCATCGACCTCTTCCTCTACCAGCCTCAGTGAGCCGCGCTGCCTCCATGTCCTCAGAGATCCTCCTGCAGCGCGTCAGCCGCGCCTCCTGCCCTCTGATCTGGACGCGTCTCTCATGTTTGTCCCTCCATCTTCTCCAGGTACCTGAACGCCATCCAGACAATGTGTCCGCACATGCTGCGCTACCTCACCACGGCGGTCATCACCAACAAGGACGCGAGGAAGCGGCGGCAGGTGCTGAAGGACCTGGTGAAAGTCATCCAGCAGGTAAGGATGGAGGCGAGAGGCCGTCTGAAGGTCTGCGGCTCGCCCGTCACCGTTTCCGTCACCGTTTCAGGAGTCGTACACCTACAAGGACCCCATCACCGAGTTTGTGGAGTGTCTCTACGTAAACTTTGACTTCGACAGCGCACAGAAGAAGCTGAGAGAGTGCGAGTCGGTGAGTTCCCGGCTCTGATGTCTCTCCTCTGGAGTGTTTGAGGTTTTAAAATCCGCCCCGCGGCGCCGGAGGTGAATAGGAAGCGCTCTGATCTCGCCGTTCCAGGCACGTCTGGCCTTATTTGTTCTCTGTGATCCTCAGAGCGGCGCCGCTGTCAGGTCTGGGCCTCCGCCTGCAGCTCTGCAGTCCCGTTGGTTTTGGCTGCTGTTGTTTGAATTGTGCCGTGCCAGCAGCAGACGATGAGTCATTCAGCTTGTTTTTAATATTCGGGAGGATTTAAAGATTCCCGCTGGGAGGTTTTTCCTAAAAACCTTTTTTCTCACTGACAGGTTTTAATAAATCCTGCTTTACTTTTTAGTTCCTTTCATTTCATGATTTATTGTATTTTACTTCAACGTCACGACGACTCCTCTTTTGTCCTCCTCTGTACAATCGGCCCAAAAAATTTTCAGGTTTGCTTCAGTTCATAAAAGCAGACAGAAAGGGACTCTGAATGAGTTCCTCTGGCTCCCCCTGCTGTTCCTGCACAGCCTGAGCACAAATAAAACAGTCCAAGTCACTCTGCAGGCCTGATGACCTGTTTACACGTCTTCATTCAGATACTTTTCCAAATTTCCATTTACAAAATGTGTTCTTTGCTCTGGAAAATAATGGGTCAAAGTTCACTCCGTAATCCAGTTAGAGAGAAGCAACCTCAGCGGCTCCATATTTAATGAATACGGAGCCCCTTAAGTTCCGCTTTAAACTAGGGGTGTGCAAAATAATCGTCATGATGATACATCGTGATTCTAATTTTCATGATCTACTGCATCAATTCTTGACGCCAAGTATCGATTATTAATTTAAAAAAATTAGTGAATAAAATTGCATGAATGGTTGGCGAACATCAGCCAAAAACAAGTGTAATACAACTTCCAGTCCATTAGATGTTGCTGCGGATGTGTTGATGCACACTGCCTTGTGTCACAAGCATTTCTACTGCGCCGAATCATTCAAAAACAAAACATGGAGGAGAAAATATCGCAATGCATTGCAATAATTCAAGTATCGTGATACATCGTGATAGAATCGCATCGTGGCCTGTGAATCGTGATTCGAATCGAATCGTGACTCCTTTGGCAATACCCACCCCTACTTTAAACATCAATCTTTGTACTAAAATATTCTTTCTGTCATGATTTGTGGACATTAAGATCTAAAGAGCAGCGCCATCTCCTGGCCAGTCTCTGTAATTCAGTGAAAGGAAGGAGTCAGAGTAAAGAAATATGAACGCCCAGGAGAAGGCCAGTGGCTGGAAGTTGGAGGGGATTTTTCTGAGAGTTGCAGGGAAGTGTTTGGCTGTTTTTAATCCTGGCTGTTAAACTGAAGGATGGTTTAGATGTTGGAATCCAGGACGGCTCAGAGAAGAAGAAGATTTTAAAGAGTTTTTTCCTTTTAAAGGTTTATTTTGGAGACATTGTTGGCCTGACAGGAAAAGAAGGATCAGAGGAAGAGGGAAGACGGACAGAGAGGTGAACAGGCTGGGACTCTTCCATTCGATTGGCTGTCAGATGCTTTGTTTGTTCAGACACTCCAGAGCAGGGGTCACCAACTTTTTTAAGGCTGAGGGCTACTTTATGGCTACTGAGTCATAGGACGGGCTACCAATACTGACCTATGAACTAGAGGAGTCGGCGTTCACCTGAACTTCATAGATAATAAACATATTTCTATTGTTTCTTTTCATTTTTAATTTGCTTTTAGATATTCTCATTATGAAATCCATATAAATCCTCAAATGTTCTATTTTATTGATATGATAAAATGCCTCATAAATGCTTCAAAATAAGAGCTTCAGTAAAAAATAACATTTCAGATTTAGTCCACTGGTGAATTGTTCTGTTTTCAAAAGATGCTGAGGCCCCCTTGGTGCCCACGGGCACCACGTTGGTGACCCCTGCTCCAGAGGTTCCTCCTCTGGATCCAGATATTCCTCTTCTGGATCCAGAGGAACATCAAGGTTTTGGTTTGAGATGAAGAAGAGTTTCATCTGGTCCTGTTTAGCACAGATACCTCTGTTAGATCAAGATTCCCACAGCATGATGCTGCCACCACCATGTCTGACAGAATGTATGATGTCAGACTGATGGGGAACCGTTTGGATCTCCTTCCTGATCCATCAAGGAATCACTTAGGAACAGATTCAGCTCCACGTCTGGTTTGGATCCATTGAGCAAACTGAAGGAAAGTAGTAGATCTGTCGGTTCTGATTGGTCCGTTTTTTTCCAGGTTCTGGTGAACGATTTCTTCCTGGTGGCATGTTTGGAGGACTTCATTGAGAACGCACGCCTCTTCATCTTTGAGACTTTCTGTCGGATCCATCAGTGCATCAGCATCAGGTACGGCGCCTTAAAACGCTCCACTGAGCCCCGACTAGCGCTGCAGCTAACCTTTATTTAGCAAATTGACTCAAATTATTTTTTCGATTAATAATCGGCTAGCCAGAAGTTCCTTAAAGACTTTTTGTGAAATTAAACCAGGTGAAACTAAAACTTTTCCACTTCAGGGGTTCTGGATTATAGAGCAGATTGACAGAAGAAAACGTTTTGTTTTTATTTTAAAGGAAAAATCCGTCAAATTCAGAATTCAAACTTCTGAAAGTTCTTTAAATCTGAAATGATTCCATCCTGTTCAATAAATGATCAGTGTTTTTAATTCAGAGTAATTTTCATGTGAATGTGCTTTACTGGAGGCATCCATGTTTGTCAAAGAACACTACTGCCACCTACTGGTTAGTGACATTGTCACGGTGCGGTATCGGCTGTTGATCAAGTCCCAGTGCTGTATCTGGTGTTTGTCACAACGCGCTATTATCCAAGTCATCTTGAAAACATTCTTCTTCCAAATGTTGGCTACATATTACGGGTTTTTTCTCTGGCCAGAAGTTCGATGGCAAATCCTCCCTCTTCAAGTTGGCGATCCAACGACCAACCCGTCCGTGGAGGATCAGGAATCAGAAAGGTGGAATAACTCTTTTTTCCACTTTTACCCGATGTATTCCAGCATCCAGCTGCCATGCACGTGGGCATTGTCAGTTTCACTATAGCTCTGGTGAATTTCAATGGTGAAGTCCTCTGGAAATCTTCAATAATTGTTGTTGATTGCAGATGTGTCTAGTAGTTCCCATTGATTTAGCTTGGAAAGCGGGGAGAATGGCGCTAGGCTTACCGCACCGTGACGTCACTGCTGGAAGATGGCAGGAGGGAGGGGCTACTATATTTGGGCAAAAATGGCCGCTCCCAGACTCAGTGATTGTGACGAAAAAATTATTTTTATATTTTTTTACTAATTAAAGGTATACTATGCAACCGGTGTTGATTTTCCAGCGAGGCTCCCCCCAGAGGGCGAAAGTAAAAGTGCACTGTCGTAAATATGCTCAGCCTTTCTCCTGGTTTCTCCTTCAAGCCAGGCGCGGTTGTTTTGAGCTTAGCAGACAGGCGAACGCAACCAATCACCATGTCTACTGCGGTAAGTGACTATTTAGTTCCAGTTTTCGAGTTTGAAAATTTAGCATGTTTCCGACATGGGCTTTCGCTGTTTTCACGCTGGTTCCGCCATGATAACTGCACAAAGATCGCCACTGTGCTAGCAACGAGCATGCTTTTAACTGGGGGGTGTAGCAGTTCTCGCCGTAAAGCAAGACCGACTCTCGCGAGACTTCTGAGCCTGTGGGTGCGGGTCGGTGCTCCTGCAATTGCAAGTGCGGTATTTCCCCCACAGACCACCAGGGCGGCCGAGAAAACCTTTGTTCAACCTCAAATGACTCATTTAATCATCCAAAACGTTATGGAACACATTAATTAACTGAAAAATGTTGCATAGTATGCCTTTAACGCTAAATTCATCAAACCAACGTAAACGTATTAGTAATTTGTATTATGATTCAATGATTATTGATCATTACTTGCTGACCGGACTTTTCCTTTAAATGCAAAATCTTTATAGATTTTTATTTTTTACAATCTTGTTATAATTCCTGCTCTAAGTGGGTCACTCTGTCAGTTAAAGGCATGTTTTAGAGTCCCTATACTCCATTTAACGATCAACCGATTACTAAATTAGTTCACGATTATTTCAATAATCGATTAATCTGATAAATTTTTTCAGCACGGATTTTTCCAAACATAATCCGCCTTCAGACGTCCTTTCATATCACCTTGGCTTCAGTCGATACCATAGAAAAAAATAAACGCCTCAGAAAGATGGCCGATAACAACAGACTCCTGTTCAAACTCATCTAAATGTATATAAAAAAAAACATTTTAGAGATATTTTATATTTGTTTTTAAAAAATGACAGAAAACCCTGAAGGTCAGTCAGTGATGAAAGCTGAATACAATTCTATTCAGTTTATTTCTATAGCTCCAATCCACATCATGTCATCTCAGGTCACTTTCCAGTTCAACCAGATCATCCAGTCAGATTGATTCAAAGTTTTCTATCTAAGGAAAACCAGCTGATTGCATCGACTCATTGACTCTTCAGCAATCCCTCACACTAAGCATGCTTGTAGCGACAGTGGAGAGGAAAAACTCCCTTTGAACAGGAAGAAACCTCCAGCAGAACCAGGCTCAGTGTGAGCGGCCATCTGCTGAGGCCCACTGGGGTTCAAGGAGACAGAAGCAGACATAGAAAAAGAAGCATAGATACAAAAGGCAACTGTCAACCAGCTCCACAGGCGGCCCCGTCCAGGAAACACACAGCCAGGCAGACGAGCTCCGAGCCAGCTCCCATGTCAGAGGATGAAGAGAGCACATCCAGTTAGTCACAGTCAGAGAAACAGGACTACACTGGAAAACAGGCCAAGCTCCAACATCTAGAAACAAAGGTGTTGATGGCAGCAGCACAGCTGATATTTCTCTTCTGGTGTCACATAAGAATACAGAGACTGTAAATAAAAATATCAGAAATAAAAGCTAGATCATCGATATGAATTCAACCGTGATAAATTGATATTAAAATTAAGAAAGGGGTAAAAACCAAAGAAGAAAAGTCAGAATCGTACCTTTAATACGTTGCCTTCAGGAGTCAGCCGGACGGTAACGGGGGACACGGTTGTCCTCATTGTCTCCTCCCTCGCTCCATAGCATGCTAGCAGACAAGCTGAACATGTCTCCCGAGGTGGCGGAGCGGTGGATCGTCAATCTCATCCGAAACGCCAGGCTGGACGCCAAGATCGACTCCAAGCTGGTGAGGCTTCACGCTCCCTGAGCCGCCGTCCAACCCGGCGTGGTTCCGCTGTTAACCTACTGTCTGTGTGTCTGTCAGGGTCATGTTGTGATGGGGAACAACGCCGTGTCGCCGTACCAGCAGGTGATTGAGAAGACCAAAAGCCTGTCTTTCCGCAGCCAGATGTTGGCCATGAACATGGAGAAGAGGACGGCCCACGGCGGCAGGAACGAGGTAGAGCATCCTGGCGTCTCCCTCTCTGGTTCCTCCTGCTTCCGTTTGAGATGAATAAACGTCACCATGACGCCGAAGGTGTTGCTGCTCAGCAACCAACCTGTCAGGATATGGAAAATGTTTCAGAACAACAAATGTGTTTAAAGTTTAAACTTGGCCCAGTCTTCTAAATTATAAACAGATAATCGACCTCAAAAAAGATTAATTAGAACAAAGTTTCTTCCATCAGACTGATTTCTAATGATGCTGCCACCTGTGGCTGAAACACAGAACTGCAGCTCTCTTCTGCTCGTTTTCGTAGCTCGCTCTCGAACTAAACAAGCGTCTGTTTTCCTTTTTTCACCTTTCCCAGAGTTTTCATTGGTTTCTGAGTTGAGCTGGATTCCAGTCGCTTCTGAATATCTACAGCTTGAATATTGAGATATCTCAAAAGGCATTTTGACTCTCCAAAATGTGATTGATTGATATCTTGAATTGTAATTTTCACTAGTCATGATATAATTTCTGATATATTAAAGTATCAATCAGGATAGTCAAAATGTAGTTTTTCCAAGTTAAAACTTTTTTTTGATTATCTTAGAAGTAATTACAGACTTGGGTTGTCACGATACTAAACTTTTCAACTCGATACCGATACTAAGGAAAATATTCGATACTCGATACCATTTTCGATACCACAAGGATAAAAACAAAGACTCCAAAATTCTACTGAAATATTTTCATTAATAAATAAAATACAATAAATAAATACAATAAACAATAATAATAATATTTTGAGGTTGTATGCTGTGCACAATATTAAGCAAGCTTGATAAAAAACTTATAAAATTAAAATTAAGTGTTCCTTTCTTGGCTATACTTTGCACACATAACAACACTGCAAATAATCTACATAAGTAATTTTTTCTTAAAATAAGAGCATTTTTTCTTGAATTGAGGAGGTAAGTGAGGCATTTTGCCAATGGAGCGACACAATTTACATTTAAAATAAGAAAAAACAATTCCATTATCTTATTTCAAGTGCATATTGTCTAATTATCTTATTCTAAGAGTAAAATTACTCATTCCGTTGGCAAATCTCTTAATTACCAACTCAAACAAAGGGTAAATACGCTTAATTTAAGAAATTTTTACTTATTTGTAGATCATTTTTCCAGAGAATGACACTAGCCAAACCGGTTAAGAAACAAAAATAATTCTCAGCAGCTGCACCTGTTAGAAAAAAAAGTCTGAAACTGAAAAATGCACAGAATTATTCAACCACACAGTGTTCAGAAAGTGCATTTTCCTCTATTCTGCACTTTAGATGAATGACTGTTTAGGTGCCACTGGTGGTAGCACTGTATCGATACTTTTAGAAACAAGTTTTGTACCCGGATTCAACGTTTCAGTATCAATACTTTTTTGAGTATCGATACTTTTGACAACCCTATTACAGACGGTGAGAAAAGCTGATTCTATGATAAACGGCCGCCATAAACCTGCGAGTCTGCGCTCAGGGCAGCAAATCCAGATATCAGGAATCCTCTCTACGCGTTCGCAGATCTCACACAGCGGCAGTGTTGCAAAAATCAGGTGTGGAAAGAGAGCCAACCGGGAAGCTGCTGAACTTCTAACCAATGATTGGTCTGAATTTTGATCAAATGCATCTGTTTGTAGACTGATTTACACATTTTTAGATCTGGATACAGATTTGTGGATTTTTTACACATTTACAAATCAATTACAAGTTATTTTACACATTTGCAGGCACTCGTACACACAGACAAATCTCCTCACATAGTTTCAAATCCACTGCATACACAATAATCTAGATACAGACACACAACTCTCTGCACATATTTGCAAATAATATTGTAACAATATTGCTCCCATATCAGGTAACGTACCTGGAGCTTATGGCCCAGGTATGAGCATATGATGGCACACGTCGACTCGCCGTGTTTCAGTGTGCTTCAGTTTACCCATAACTTATCCAACGTAGCAATTGATAGCAAATTATGGAGCTAAATTAGAGCCATAAAACATTTCATTTTATGTTGAGAAATATTTTCAAACCTGGAAAAAAAAGCAAAAACTGAAAGAAAGGTTTGAAGCTGAAATGTTTTGAACTACTTTTTCTTTTTTCCACTTCAGGTTTTTGTCTAGTTTTAAACAGCTGGGGGCGGGGCTTATGATATAATATTTTTTAATTTCAGTTTTAGTTTTAAAAATGTTCATAGCATATTTTTAGAGAACTGTTTTTTTTATTTATTCATGTTTTTTTTATTTTCTGATTTTTTGTATTGTTTTTCGGTATTAGAGAAACTTTATGGCCCCAATTTAGCTCCATAGAATGCATTGAGCCTCAAACCATGAACTCCATTGGCTGCTGGATGCACTTATGAATCAGAAAAGAAAGAACGCTGATATCGTCCATCCAGTGGCGGATCTAGAAAATTTTACATGGGGGGGCAAAGGGGTGGCAAGAGGTCTTGGCAGGGTGGCAGAAGTAGACGGTACATGGGAATCCTTATATGTGAGCTGCTTTAACCAAATAAACACAAAACACTTTTAAACTACAGTAGTTGTTGTTTAATCATGCCCTTACACACTACAAAGTTTTTTCTTTTAAATTCACAACAGAATAAGCAAAGTGTAGTGATCGAACAAAAAAAACCTGCATCTTTTAAAAAGTAAAAGTCTAACAAGCAAAATCCCTTTAATGTATTTGTTATAATAATTGTGTCCAAGATGCAGTGGACTACAAGCACTTATTTCCTCATTTCCTTCACTCATTTCTGTGTCTCCTTCATGTATTTCCTCTTCTTCGTCACTCATTTCTGTGTCTCCTTCATGTATTTCCTCTTCTTCGTCACTTATTTCTGTGTCTCCTTCAGTCTTTTCCTGCACTGACCCTCCTGGGCTCTCCAGTTTACTGCCTTCTCCCTCATTTCCCTTGCGCTCTTCCTCTTGTGTACTTGTTGGAATTTTCTTTGCAAAAAAGCTGGTTATATCCCCACTTTTAGCCTTCCTTTTCATGGCTATGAAGTAATATTTGCATGCAAAAGTCAATATGTGAAAACCTCTGGTTATCCTTGTATTTCATTAGCCTACACTGTAGGGCCATGGAACTTATAAGTTAAGTAGCATATACTACAATACCTATAAATATATATATATATATATATATAGGTATTGTAGTATAGCCTATAAAACAAATATAAATGAGAAAGATTTATCACATTCACACACCAGTTATGTTTAGACTACTTATTTCTATTGTATTTGTTATTTCCCCAGTTATAACCTGGTTTCATTGCTGCGATATCTGAGAGGAATTGGATTTATAGGACTGCTCAGCTAATCAAATCAACACTGTAGCCTGCGTGTTGTAACGTAACGGCGGCATAACGGTTACCATCAGTAAATCAGTTAACGTTATGGATACAAAAAATATTTTGTATTTTTTTATTAAGCTCTTTTTTTCTTTACATTAATCAAAGGGAAGAGTGCTCTTACAAATCCCGAGGGAAGGATTTGACCGACACACTCGCTGTTTTTGCTAATCGTCTTTAGCAGATATTGACTACAAATGTAACTTTTAAGTGAAACGTGTGTTTAAACTACACCTGGTAAAAGTCACTTCACCTTCAGATGCCCTGGGACAGCTCAGTCTCCAGTTGCAGTCTCTCCAGTTGGTTTGCACACTACAGAGCCACCGCGACGCTGCAGACTGTGTGTGTCAGACAGACTGAGCGCGAACTGCGCTCTGCACGTTTGAATCAGGGGCGTAGCTAAGTATTTGAGGGACGGTGGCAAATAATACATTAAAAATAAAAAACTAAATTGCAACCTTTTGGTAAATGTATTGTTTTGAGAAGCCTGTGAACATAGTGGCAGGTTGTTTTTACAGGTACAGCTTTTGGATCATCAAAGTTAGGGGGGCAGCTGGGGGGGCAAGGCTCTATATTGGGGGGTCAGCTGCCCCCCCTTGCCCCCCTGTAGATCCGCCCATGCGTCCATCAGTCTCTCTTGGACGATAAGATGTCAGACAGGCTGTTTTCACGCCTGGTTCTCTTCTGTTTTTTCTTTTCTATCCTTCTTCCAGATAATCACTCGTTCCTTTTTTTTTTTTCCTTCTTTCAGACCCCGAATTGGGCGGCTCAGGACTCGGGGTTCTACTGAGACGAACTCGACCTACAGGAAGATCCAAACGGCTCGTTTTTAATAATATTCATGCCGTTTATCCTCAGTCAGTACTTCTGTCACTTCTAGAGCTTCTAAGTCTAAAGACCTTTTATTTATTTATTTATTTATTTATTCTCTCTCTTCCTGTTTTCTCCTCCTGTTTTTTTTTTTGGTCGGTGCTGAAATTCTGACCTTTAAAGTCATTAAAGGAAATGTTTCAATCTGTCTTGACTTGGTTCTTCTTCTCTTGGCCACTAGATGGCAGCATTGGATGAGTTCTGGTTCTGCAGAGGCGTGCAGGATGTGTTTAGGACAGATGAGGTTTGATCCTCTCAGCAGGATGTATTGTTGCTGTTCTCTCTTAAAGGCTTAAAGGCTTTCCTCCGGCTGTCAACTCATCATGTTGGTTAATATTTGAGCTGCTGATCAGCCCAGTAGAACCGGTTCTAACGGAGCAGGTGTTAATTGGAAAGCTTATTTAAATAGTTGTGGTTAGAGCCGGCTCAGTTGATCCGGTCTGCTGGACCTGATTGTTCAGTCGGTGTCGTCATGCCGACATAGTGAGTCGGGTTTGTGGGGATCGGCTCCCGGCCCAGAAGAACCGGCACTCTGTCATTACCGCCTCGGCTGCCAGATGTTCCCAGCAGCCTCAGGTGGATCTGTGACCTTTGACCTGATTCCTCCTGGCTGTTGGGGGTGTGGTTTCCAAGCCGCTCCTCCCACAGGCTCCGTCTCCTCCAGGAGGGAGCAGAACCCTGAGAGGCTCAGTCTGAGCTGACGTGGGCCGAGGTCTGAGCCAGGCCTCTGCAGGAGCAGCTGGAAGCCATCAGTTCCTTTAGAGCTTGAAGCAGACCCAGGCTCTGCAGCATGGAGCTCCTCGGCGAGGCCCGGCTCCTCTGGGTGCTGCTCCTGGTGCTGGCCACCTTCCTTATCTGGCTCTTCTTCTTCTGCTGCTACAGCTGGAACCAGAGTTCATCTCCCTCCCTGGAGACGTACCTAGCAGGTAGGTGGGCCCGGAAGCTCCTCCCATCAGGAGCCTCAGGCTGATTCACTGACTCAACTCTGTGGAAGAAAATCATCACTTTCCTTTCCAGCATGGTGGGGCCACATTTTTCCAGAACCTACAGGCTCATTTAGGCTCCACTTTGTGGTTCTGATGGCTGGTACCAGAGGGAGGGGGGACAGAGGCTCTTTCTGCTCTGAACCACAGGAAAATGTTATTTATAGAGAACTGGGAACGCCGGGCTGCAGTTTCCCGTTTTATCCCAGATCTGTCTGTAATGAATGAATCATTTTACTGGACGGTTCTACTGGTTCATCCCAGGTGTCCAGTAAAACCCAAAGGTTCTGTCAATGTTCTGAAAATGTTCTCTTTTCCTCACAGTGATGCTGAAGAAGTCCAAACCCAAAGCTGCGGCTCAGGTGAGAGGAATCCTGCACCAGTGGCTTCATTTAAACTCTCATCTCACGTTCTTTAAAAAACAGTTCTGCTCGGCCCGGTTCTGTTCGGCCTGGTTCTGTTCGGCCTGGTTCTGATTGGCCCGGGTTTTGTTCGGCCCGGTTCTGTTCGGCCTGGTTCTGATTGGCCCGGGTTTTGTTCGGCCCGGTTCTGTTCGGCCTGGTTCTGTTTGGCTCGGTTCTGTCAGCTCTTTCAGCTGACGCTGTAGTACCAGCTCTGAACTGCAGGGGGCCTCGGTCCTTCATGCTTTCAGAGTTCACATCACATCATCCTTAAAATGTTGTTTCTCACTTTGGGTTCAGTTAGAAGAACCACGTGGTTCTGGTTCAGTTCGTCATGAATAGAACCAAATAGAAACTTCTTGAACATGAGCAACAAAAACAGGGAGAGAAAGGAGGAAGCAAGTGAGGTGGACCTTCCTGACCCGTTTACCTGATGAATCTAGAACCTTCCTTAAACGTGTCTGAAGGGTTCCTGCAGCTCTCGTTCTTCTCCTCCTCTGACCTTCACACCTTCCTGTTTTTTAAAGTTCTACTTTGCTTCTTCAGGCATGTTTTCGGATCGTGGTCTACATTATTATTATCCGTTCAGCCAGTTTGTTTTCCATCAGGAACCAGAAATAAAACTGAAACATATACCAGAAAAACAAGTTATTCGGTTAACAAACCATTTATCCGATTTGTATTGTTCACACAAAATGAAAATGGAAAAAAACAGGAAACAAAACCGCATTAAATCAGGTGAGGACCTGAACTGGACCTGAAATGGTTCTTAAACAGGACCTGAACTGGACCTGAAATGGTCCTTAAAAGGGACCTGAACTGGTCCTTAAACAGACCTGAACTGGACCTGAAATGGTCCTTAAAAGGGACCTGAACTGGTCCTTAAACAGACCTGAACTGGACCTGAAATGGTCCTTAAAAGGGACCTGAACTGGTCCTTAAACAGACCTGAACTGGACCTGAAATGGTCCTTAAAAGGGACCTGAACTGGACCTGAAATGGTTCTTAAACAGGACCTGAACTGGACCTGAACTGGTCCTTAAACAGACCTGAACTGGACCTGAAATGGTCCTTAAACGGGACCTGAACTGGACCTGAATTGGTTCTTAAACAGGACCTGAACTGGACCTGACATGGTCCTTAAAAGGGACCTGAACTGGTCCTTAAACAGACCTGAACTGGACCTGAAATGGTCCTTAAAAGGGACCTGAACTGGTCCTTAAACAGACCTGAACTGGACCTGAAATGGTTCTTAAACAGACCTGAACTGGACCTGAAATGGTCCTTAAACGGGACCTGAACTGGACCTGAAATGGTTCTTAAACAGGACCTGAACTGGACCTGAACTGGTCCTTAAACAGACCTGAACTGGTCCTTGAACAGACCTGAACTGGACCTGAAATGGTCCTTAAACGGGATCTGAACTGGACCTGAAATGGTCCTTAAACTGGACCTGAACTGGTCCTTATAACGGACCTGAACTGGTCCTTAAAACGGACCTGAACTGGACCTGAACTGGTCCTTAAAAGGGACCTGAACTGGTCCTTAAACAGACCTGAACTGGACCTGAAATGGTTCTTAAACAGACCTGAACTGGACCTGAAATGGTTCTTAAACAGACCTGAACTGGACCTGAAATGGTCCTTAAAAGGGACCTGAACTGGTCCTTAAACAGACCTGAACTGGACCTGAAATGGTTCTTAAACAGACCTGAACTGGACCTGAAATGGTCCTTAAAAGGGACCTGAACTGGTCCTTAAACAGACCTGAACTGGACCTGAAATTATCCTTAAAAGGGACCTGAACTGGTCCTTAAACAGACCTGAACTGGACCTGAAATGATCCTTAAAAGGGACCTGAACTGGTCCTTAAACAGACCTGAACTGGACCTGAAATGGTTCTTAAACAGACCTGAACTGGACCTGAAATGGTCCTTAAACGGGATCTGAACTGGACCTGAAATGGTCCTTAAACGGGACCTGAACAGGTCCTTATAACGGACCTGAACTGGTCCTTAAAACGGACCTGAACTGGTCCTTAAAAGGGACCTGAACTGGTCCTTAAACAGACCTGAACTGGACCTGAAATGGTCCTTAAAAGGGACCTGAACTGGTCCTTAAACAGACCTGAACTGGACCTGAAATGGTTCTTAAACAGACCTGAACTGGACCTGAAATGGTCCTTAAACGGGATCTGAACTGGACCTGAAATGGTACTTAAACTGGACCTGAAATGGTCCTTAAACGGGACCTGAACTGGTCCTTATAACGGACCTGAACTGGTCCTTAAAACGGACCTGAACTGGACCTGAACTGGTCCTTAAAAGGGACCTGAACTGGTCCTTAAAACTGACCTGAACTGTTCCTTAAAAGGGACCTGAACTGGTCCTTAAAACGGACCTGAACTGGTCCTTAAAACGGACCTGAACTGGTCCTTAAAACGGACCTGAACTGGTCCTTAAAACGGACCTGAACTGGACCTGAACTGCACCTTAAAACGGACCTGAACTGGACCTTAAAACGGACCTGAACTGGACCTGAACTGGTCCTTAAAACGGACCTGAACTGGACCTGCTCTTTTATTCTATTCAGTTTATTTCTATAGCTCCAATTCACATCCTGTCATCTCAGGTCACTTTCCAGTTCACCAGATCATCCAGTCAGATTGATTCAAAGTTTTCTATCTAAGGAAAACCAGCTGATTGCATCGACTCATTGACTCTTCAGCAATCCCTCACACTAAGCATGCTTGTAGCGACAGTGGAGAGGAAAAACTCCCTTTGAACAGGAAGAAACCTCCAGCAGAACCAGGCTCAGTGTGAGCGGCCATCTGCTGAGGCCCACTGGGGTTCAAGGAGACAGAAGCAGACATAGAAAAAGAAGCATAGATACATCAAACCATTAAATGTTCCAATGGAAAGGGTTCATGTTTGATGGAGACTCTGATTAAACGATGTTCATTCTGCGTCTGCAGAATCTAGCAGGGTTTTATTTCTCTCTAAAGATAATCCTAGATTGAGCTCCAGCTTTCCTCCCTGCAGCATGATGCTGCCACCACCGTGTTCCGCTGTGGTTTATCCAGTGTTTGTTTTCAAACAGGTCTTACCAGCTTTGTTCTCCGCTGGTCAGAGCTCCATCTTCCACCCATCTGCTGCTTCTCCTTCATGGTTTATAACAAACTGCAAACAGACGTTCTTCTGCCTCGTTTGTTTTCAATAATGGTTTTCAATCTCCAGCTTTAGCATAGAAATTCCCAAAAAATGAACCAAACAAACCACTGGACGTTTCTCTTCCATCCAGGAAGCTTTTTCATTTCACAGTGTCAGGAATAGAACTCCTGCCCTACAGGGTGCCGCTATGGCGTCGCAGGTTCGAGTCTCAGCCCTGCTGACCTTTGCTGATAGTCTCTCCCCTCTCCTCTGACCAACTCTTCTGTCTCCATACTTTCAAAAATAACAAAATAAAGGCCATTAGAGCCTAAAAAAGAAATCCTGCTCTACGCTGATCATGTGGTGCCAACAGGAAATGAAAAAAGACCAGATTTTCAAGAAGCTTTTCCTAATAAGAGAAGATCTGTAGGCACCATTTTATTCTATGGTCAGAACATCAAGAACTCTGAATGTGAGGAGGGGAACCTCCTCCTGGACTGAGATGTTGGCTGAGCTTCATCTTCTGACTCTCGTGGACCATTGGCTGCAGGCCTGAGTGGGCGGTCCTCCAGAACAGAAGGCAGAGATGGACAGAGAGCTTCATGAAGCCGGACTGGTCCTGCTGCTCTCTCTGAAGCACCGATGAGCCGGACTGGTTGGGTGAAATGTCGCTTTGTTCAGTCATCAGTTCCAGTCCAGTTGCTCCTGGAGCACAAAGCAGAAAAAGAGACGTGTGAGGAGGACGCACACATCCGCACACATCCGTTATCGGGTCGACGGCGTCCGTCTGGGAAATCAGTTCTTCACACTGAAAGAGTCACAGCTCAGCAAAGGGTCAAAGATCAGATCAACAATGTGTCCCTCAGATCTGAACTAATGGACCAACCCATCAGAAAGACGCCTCTGTGTGATGTGGTTCCATTAGAGGAACGTGAAATTAAAGACGGTCCAGTTTGCTTTAAACAAAGACACTCGGACCTTAAACGGCGCCAAACATTTGCTCCTTCATCCTTTCTCTGCGTCTCCTTTCTGAAGCAGAGAGGAAGAAGAAGGAGCAGATCTGCAGGACTTTAGCCCTGTGGGTCCAGCCTGAGCAGAACGGCCCGGTTGGTACCGTTCCAGTTCCAGTGAAAATGACCAACCAGGACAAATTACAGTAGCTGTCTGCTGAAATGCATGCTGGGAAATAGACCCTTCTCTTTTCCAGTCTCTCATCTGCAGAAAACTGAGATGTTCTGTTACATGTTGTTTAACCAAAAGGCTTTAGAACCACGTCACACAGGGACGCGAAGGTTTGGGGCTGTCATCCTGGACCAGTTGTGCTAATGGCGGTCCCAGACCTCCGATCTTCCTGTGACTCCTTCCAATGCGTTCTTTTTTTGACCAGTTTGAAGGACGGATTCAGAGGATACCTTGGTCTTCCATCATTTCCCATGATTCATTGCCAGTCAGGCGGTTTGGTCAAGCTCCGGCAGCGATGGAGAAAAGAAATAGTGAAAAATACACTTTCTACAACTCAAAATAAACTCTAATATCCCTTCAGTCAAGATTTCACTGAATAAAGAAAAACCCCAGAGACCTGATGATGTCCTAATATGTCCCCCAGCAGCAATATGTCCCCCATAGTCCAGAGCTCAGTAGTCAGCAGACAGGAAAACCTTTAAGCTCATTTGACTTTATGACCATTTAAAATACAGGCAGAAGTAATTTTTCAGAAAATATTTGTGTGAAAAATATTAGAGTAACTATATATATATATATATATATATATATATATATATACACTCACCGGCCACTTTATTAGGTACCCCATGCTAGTAACGGGTTAGACCCCCTTTTGCCTTCAGAACTGCCCTAATTCTTGGTGGCATAGATTCAACAAGGTGCTGGAAGCATTCCTCAGGGAGTTTGGTCCATATTGACATGATGGCGTCACACAGTTGCTGCAGATTTGTCGGCTGCACATCCATGATGCGAATCTCCCGTTCCACCACATCCCAAAGATGCTCTATTGGATTGAGATCTGGTGACTGTGGAGGCCATTTGAGTACAGTGAACTCATTGTCATGTTCAAGAAACCAGTCTGAGATGATTCCAGCTTTATGACATGGCGCATTATCCTGCTGAAAGTAGCCATCAGAAGTTGGGTACATTGTGGTCATAAAGGGATGGACATGGTCAGCAACAATACTCAGGTAGGCTGTGGCGTTGCAACGATGCTCAATTGGTACCAAGGGGCCCAAAGAGTGCCAAGAAAATATTCCCCACACCATGACACCACCACCACCAGCCTGAACCGTTGATACAAGGCAAGATGGATCCATGCTTTCATGTTGTAGACGCCAAATTCTGACCCTACCATCCGAATGTCGCAGCAGAAATCGAGACTCATCAGACCAGGCAACATTTTTCCAATCTTCTATTGTCCAATTTCCATGAGCTTGTGCAAATTGTAGCCTCAGTTTCCTGTTCTTAGCTGAAAGGAGTGGCACCCGGTGTGGTCTTCTGCTGCTGTAGCCCATCTGCCTCAAAGTTCCACGTACTGTGCGTTCAGAGATGCTCTTCTGCCCACCTTGGTTGTAACGGGTGGTTATTTGAGTCACTGTTGCCCTTCTATGAGCTCCAACCAGTCTGGCCATTCTCCTCTGACCTCTGGCATCAACAAGGCATTTCCGCCCACAGAACTGCCGCTCACTGGATGTTTTTTCTTTTTCGGACCATTCTCTGTAAACCCTAGAGATGGTTGTGCGTGAAAATCCCAGTAGATCAGCAGTTTCTGAAATACTCAGACCAGCCCTTCTGGCACCAACAATCATGCCACGTTCAAAGTCACTCTAATCACCTTTCTTCCCCATACTGATGCTCGGTTTGAACTGCAGATTGTCTTGACCATGTCTACAGGCCTAAATGCACTGAGTTGCCGCCATGTGATTGGCTGCTTAGAAATTAAGTGTTAACGAGCAGTTGGACAGGTGTACCTAATAAAGTGGCCGGTGAGTATATATATATATATATATATATATATATATATATATATATATATATATATATATTACTTGGACAACGGCTGCAACTTCTATAGTTCATTTCGCTGCAAACTAAGAATGTCAGGTTTTCAGAGGTCCGGCGTACAAAAAAAAAAAGGGGAAAAGGGAAGATGTAGATGATATTTACTCCTAAAATCTCTCAAACCAAAGACTTGAGAGATTTTAGGAGTGAAGATTAAATATAAACTGAGGATGAGTCGGGAACAGGCCCAGCTCCAAGAAGAATGCTGCTCATTCACAGCCAGGTAAGAAGCAACATGCTTATCAATGTGATTTTAAAGTATAGTATTCGCTAGTTAATGTTGGGGAGAAAACTCTTCTTTTACAGAAATACTTGAGCTTAGCGGCGAAAGGGCAGAAAGATGGCGGAGGTCCAGGTGCAGAGTGAAAGACAAGAGCGGAGCAGGAGAGGCAGCGGAGGCGGGGAGCTTGGTGGAGAGAGAGAAAGGAGGACAGATTAGCAGTTCTAGCAGCTCCGGGGGGGGGGGGGCGTGTGTTTGAGGAGGAGAGCAGGTGGGGGGAATTGCTGCCTGACCGGAGAGTCTGAGCATAGCGGCTCAGAGACGGATCACGCCGTTAATTTCAAAAAGGAAAAGGAAACGATAAAAGGAAGCCTTTCTCAGAGATGACACATTAAAGAAAATTTCCCACAGTATCTAACCCATAGGCGTAACTTCCTTAAGGACTGGTGTGGACATGTCCCCACCTATCTTGACCGGTAGGGGGACAGTCCCCACCAATATTTTGTACACGTATTTTGCTTTCGGTGCTGTGTATATCTGATTAAAACCCCATTCATGCCGCTCCTCAGAAAGAAAATAAAAAAAGTTCTCCCCGCTGCTCACCGTCCACAAACCCCGACAAAAAACTCAGAAAAAAGAATCTGTTGCCTCTCGCTTTCTCCCCATCACCCCCCTCCGCCCTCTCCCCATAACACCTGTCGCTTCCCTCCAACAATGCTAACCCATTCAGGGACAGGAGTGGACTCAATCAGACTTGCAGGTGAGAGGGACTTGTGGAAATATTAAGACCTAATTTTAGTCAGGAGAGACTTAAAGTAGTAAAAGAATAGAGAATATTGTAAAAATAAGTTAATACCGTATTTAAAATATAACTGAGCCGTTTGAAAAAAAACTCAAACCACTCTTTTCCGGCCCTGTTATGTCAGCTACACTAGAGTCCTGCAACGGGTCGGGTACCCGCGAAAAATTCATAAATAAAAACAAACGGGTCGGGCGGATATTTGTTTAGTGCGGGCGGGTAGGTGGTGATTTTTTTTTATGCGTGTGTGTTGTTATGGACATCAGAAATGTTATATTAATCAGGCACTGGGTGCAGCGCAGCGTCCAATAGCCTATGATGGGTTAACGGGTCGGGTTGCGGGTTCAATATCGTCGGGTCGGGTTCGGATTTGAATTGAAGATATCCGCGGGTCGGGTTCGGTCGTCATCCTAACGGGTTCGGGCGGGTGCGGGTTGGTAAAACTCGACCCATGCAGGTCTCTAAGCTACACTACATTCAGTATCGTTGCCATAGAAACAGACAACAGCGCCAATATATCAGAATTATACTAAAACACACGCAAATAATTTCCCACATAAAATCAGGACTTTCAGTCCATTACAGTTTTCCGTTTTTAGAGGGTTGTTTATGTTGCGTTTATTAAAGGCACACTATGCAACATTTTTCAGTTAATTAATGTGTTCCATAACGTTTTGGATGATTAAATGAGTCATTTCAGGTCGAACAAAGGTATTCTCGGCCGCCCTGGTGGTCTGTGGGGGAAATACTGCACTTGCAATTGCAGGAGCACCGACCCGCACCCACAGGCTCAGAAGTCTTGTGAGAGTCAGTCTTGCTTTACGGCCGAGAACTGCTACACTCCGCCAGTTAAAAGCATTCTTGTTGCTAGCACAGTGGCGATCCTTGTGCAGTTATGCTACGTTCACGCAGCAAAAGCAGCAAAATCGTGTCTGCTGCTTCATTTTTGCTGCTTGTACCAGTTAGTTCTGACGCGCAGCTGAAGCCAGCTTTGCTGCTCTGGCTGCGCGGTGCAAAAGTGTGTCTGACGCGCGTTGGGCGGAGCTTCACTATCCTTTCTCTGCCTTGCAGCTATATTTGCTGTGATCATTTGGAATAAAGTAGCTTTAATGTGTTTAAATGAGAAAATACACCTGAAAACGTAATCAGTGCCGTCAGTTCATCCAGATTATTATCCTGCCTTCAATATTTTTTCTGTCGGAGCCGCTCAGACCCCCACATACCAGCGGTGCGCCGACAGAAGGAACCCCTTCATCAGCAGCCTCTGGCCAGGTCACGTCCTTGCGGTTCACCGCGGCAGCTGGTAGGTGTTTTTCATCTAAATAATCCAAACTGCATATTCTGCCGGCAGATTTCTGCATTTTAAGTTAATTTAGGCATCAATAAACTGTTTAAGAGGAGTGATCATAGCCTCTGATCATCAGCGCTGTGTCTCTCTCCCTGCTTCAGCTGCTCAGACGCGCTGGGCCTGCTGCTCCTTTGCTGCGCCTTGACGCGCGTCAACCATTGACTTTGCATGTAAACTTACTGCTTCTGTCGCGCCAGCTGCGGTGTGAACGCAGCATTAGTCATTCGTTGCGTTCGCCTGTCTGCTAAGCTCAAAACAACCGCGCCTGGCTTGACGGAGAAACCAGGAGAACAGCTGTGCATATTTACGACAGTGCACTTTTACTTTCGCCCTCTGGGGGGAGCCTCGCTGGAAAATCAACACCGGTTGCATAGTGTACCTTTAAGTGATGGCTGTGGTATATTAGCTTTCACTGCTATAAGCTTTCGCAGCAGTGATTGATTAATTTAAACACCTGCTCTACTGATGGTCTATCGGAGTTGGTGTTTAGGTTGAACATAAAGAACACCTTTTATTTCAAGCTTCTTGTAGCTACTGTTTTAATCCCGGCTTCACTTAAAACTTTTTCCTGACTTTGATAGTGTTGCCATTCAGTAGCAAGCACTGCGCCCCTTTTTCTTTTATATGTACATTTAAGATTTAGCGTGTTAAGTTGACAACTCATGAGCAAGCTGCTTTTTGCAATCTAGCAGGAAGGTAAGGATAGGATCTTGCAGGTGTGACGTCACTCTGCAGGGGGTCCAAAGATAAAAGATTTAAACAATTTTGGCATTGGAATTTCAGATTTAAGGGAGTTAGAAAGTTCACTTAGTAAAAGTGCAAATAATAAATGTGATTAGCGATTACTTTTAAGCTGGTTGAACATACTGCGACAGACTGGTGACCTGTCCAGGGTGATCCCACCTCTCACCCAGAACGTGGCTAGAGATATGCACCAGCACCTCCTGATCCCACTGAGGGATAAGGTTAAAGAAAATGGATGGTTGAACATAGTCCGCTCTCCCAGATTCTATCAAATCAGTAGTGATACCCTCAGGGGCGGATTTAGGAAATTTGGGGCCCTAGGCAAAGACAGGCAGGGGGCCCCCTGAGAAGAAAACCCATAAAACAGACCCATTCTACATATAGAGAAATGTTAATAGAATAGACATCCATTATCTGTTCTAGGTTTTGTCCCTCTCTTCTTGTCCCTTTTTCCTCTCCATTTATCAGAGTTCTGATGGCATTTTAGCCAAAGGATTTTTATCAAAAATATAATTAATGTGCACAAATAAGGATTAGTTGTATTAACCATACATGGAAACAGAGTTTTATGGGGCCCCCAGAACTTGGGGCCCTGGGCAACTGCCTAGTATTGCCTAATGGTAAATCCCCCCCTGGATACCCTGCTGGTGGATGTTCTTGACAGAAAGACGGAGTTGCTTAATCATATTCTGCTTAAGGTCCCATAAGATCTTGTCCGAGTCCTGGTTTAAAAGTAAATACATTTTAAAAAGTGACCCAAAATTGACTGTCAATAAATGTTCTACAAAATTGATATATTTATTTGATTTTTTTTATTTGTACTGTCTGTTTAGATTTATGTGATATTTTTTGCACAAAATATATAAGTGAATATTGTAACAGTTATGTTTTCAACTGTAAGCATTAAATTGATAAATGTTATTCACATTTTTTTTGGCTTTATCCTTTCCAACAAAAAAAAAGGCGTCGCGCAGGTAGCTCCCTTTCCTTATGAGCCGTCCCCACCAACTTTCAACACAAAGTTACACCCTTGATCTAACCTTTTCTACCTCTACGGAAGAGGGTTAGGGTCACTGAAAAAAATAAAATAAATTTAACTGATCTTTGAATTTTATTTTAGTTTAATAATTCTGACTTTCATCTCAGAATTCTGACTTTTTAATCTCAGAATTCTGGCTTTAATCTGAGAATTGTGGATCTTAATGTAGATGGTCTCCATGAAGGCAGAGATGTGCATCACTCAGCTTCAGTTCTTTGGGAGGAACAGGAACACATTGGTGGAAAATGATGGAATTAGGCGACTTTTTCCATCCCTGAGGGTCCCTGCTGATGCTGTTTGATTAATGGAAGAGAAGAAGGTCATTAAAACAAGAGAGCTAGTCTCTAAAACAGACATGGCTACGGCTGGATGCTAACGTGTTTGTTAGCTTTCAGAATACAGTCAGAATTCTGAGATTAAAGTCAGAATTCTGCCCTTTTCTGACTTTTTTCCCTTAATAAACTGAATATTTAAAAATCAGTTAACTTTTTGTATTTTTCAGTGGCCCTAATCCTCTTCCATATACCTCCCACAATGGAGCGGGTCAAAAAAGTTCAAAAAAGGCTGTATTTTGCCAGCCATGCTTGCTGTTCTCTTATGAAGTAGAGAAAATATCAACTAGGGCACTAAATCCAATAAACGGGATGAAAATATCCAACATAAAATACAGAAAGCTTTATGAAAGTTTTCCAAACTGCACAGAAAACCTAGTTATTGGAAATGGAAGAACCTGCTTGGTATTTTGCTCTCTGAGGTGAGCAGGCTGTCAGTGAACAGATTGTTGATCCAGGCCCTAACAAAGCTGTCAGCCGGCCTGCTTGGTTCTGGTTCCACAGGGAACAGAAAAAACTGTAGGTCCACCATCAATGCGTTCCCCAGAAACCAAACACTTTCACTTAAATGTTAGGAATGAAATCCAGTTGTGAGAAAACGCTGACAGAGTGTTTGGTTTCAGAGGAGGAAAAAGCAGAAGGAGAAGCCGGCCGCTGGCGCTGGACCAGAGGAAGAGGTTCTGACCGAGCCTGCAGCCGCCGACCGAGAGGATCTGGGTTCAGCAGCAGCGAGGAAGAGGAGGAGGAAGAAGAGGCAGCCTCCTAAAGCCCAGGCTTCAGTGGAAACCCAGAAGGTGAGGCGCTGTTCTCTCTGATGGTGGTCTGATCCAACAGAACCATCAGTGGACTTCTACCAGTTTTCCTCAGGGTGGCTCTCCTCTGCAGCGCGTCTCTGATGAAACAGAAGCCATCCTCTGGTTCTGGCTACCCTGGAACAATGGCGGCCATATCTGCTGTGATCAGCGGGTAGAAAGTAGTTAGAATCTATGTTGAAGTGAGAAAGTCCTCCTGAAAACATGGTCTGTGCAGTCAGTTCATCCAGATCACCGTAGAGTTCATTTAGGCGTTAATAAACTGTTTCAGAGGAGTGATCATAGCGCTCTGCATCAGCAGTGCTGCGTCGGACTCCCTGCCAGCTCCCAGATCAGCTTCTCTGATTGGTTGATCAGTTTTTCCAACTCCAGGATCTGCTGCTTGTGAAGCGCCTCAGATGCTCAGAAGCTCGTGAGGAGCGGCTTCAGCTGCTCCAAATGCGCTGCAGGACGTTTTTCTGCGCCTTGATGCGCGTCAACCGTTGAGTTTGCATGGAAACTAGCTGCTTCTGCTGCTTTAGGTGTGAACGTAACATTATATCAGGCTGAAATGGAGGAAAGTTTCTAGCTTCTTCTCTCATCTCTATGGATTCCACCTGTGAACAGAAGAGAATCTGAAAACAAGCTTTTTAATAAACTATTTAAACTAGTTTTATTCCTTGTGTCATTTTCTCTTCTAAGAAGCAAATGCAGATTTTAGTTGGAAGTTAATCTGCTAAATATATACGGAGGAAAAGTTCAATAACCAAACAGGAGCAGCTACAAAGAGATCCATATCTATTAGACTGCCTCTATAGACCTAGGACAGGTAGATTAGTCCACCCATCACTCCCAGTTCAGCTCCCAGTGCTTGTTCTGCTGGAGTCGGAGCATCTGGATGAAACCAGCTGGAAACCATGGAGTCTTCATCGGCAGGAGATGAAGAGCAGGAAAGGTCCGAGTCAACCAGTCGGCTCTGCTTCTGCTGGTTCTCATGTTCTCTGGATCTGCTGCTGTGTTCAAAGATACAACTATGGAGTCAATTTTATACCAATATTGTTTTTGTAAAAGGAAATAAGTAAAAAAAAAAGGGCAATTCAGAAACATTTAATAATAGAAAAGGTTTTGGAAGAAAATTTGCTGCTTTTTCCAGATCTTATTTTGATATTTATTTATTGTTCATATTTATTTTATTTTTTATTATTTTACAGATTCAAAATTTTTTGGGGTTTCTTTTTTTTCAAAAACAGTTTTACATGAAAGTATTATGGAGGATTTAAAATGTGGTGTTCTCATAGCTCAAACAAGCTAACTGCGTTCATCTTTGCTGTCAAGTAGCAGCAGCCTACGGCGACAGTGGGCCGCTGTGACAGCAAATCCCATAATGCCTTGCGGGGAGAGCTCTCTGTGCAAAGCATTCTGGGATATATCTGCCTCTTCTGAGGTCTTTCCTTATACACTTCGTAGACACTTTTTCTTTTATGACCGTCGGCCATTTTTAAAGAACCGCGGTGAGAAAGGTGAGCTTAATGACCGTCTGAAACCATAGCTCACCACAGATATACGCCTGAAAGTGCGCAGAAAAAGGTAGCTAACGGGACGAACATGCAGGACAGCCTTATGTAAACATATTACCAGAATGATTGACAGTTAGGAGGACCATTGATTGAGATGAACCACCCGGAAATCAAATATCCTCCTATATACCTTTAAGGTTTCCAGATCACACTGTGTTCACTAGTGCGCCGGGCTTTTCTCTGGAGTCAGGAGCGTTTGGATTATTGGGCTGGAAGTGGAGAGAAAGTGATCAATGCAATTTAAAAATGAAAAAAATCATTAAACGCAATTAAACCCAACGAAATAAAAAAAACTGAAAATATAAAATCTGAAAAACTCTGATAAATAAAAAGACATTTGTTCTATAAAAAAATAAATAAAACAAAATCTAACAAAAACCATTTTCTGTCAAATGTCTTTTTGTTCAAATGTTTATTTCAAAGTAATTTCAAGCTAGTATTTATTATTTCATTTCCATTTACAAATCTTGTTCTTTGCAACAATAATGGAACAAAAATGACTCCATAAGATCTTCCAGATTTCTCCACCTTCTCGGTGATTCCTTTTAGCTCCATAGACCCTCTCAGATGATTGAACCCAGCCCCCCCCCCAGCAGACAGATAGACCATCTAACAGCTCAGCAGGAGCTCCTTAGAGGCAGAGAGGGAACCAGGACCCTCTGATCTTCAGGAACTTCTGGTCTTCAGGACCTTCTGATCTTCAGGACCTTCTGGTCTTCAGGTCCTTCTGGTCTTCAGGACCTTCTGGTCTTCAGGTCCTTCTGGTCTTCAGGACCTTCTGGTCTTCAGGACCTTCTGGTGTTCAGGAACTTCTGGTCTTCAGGACCTTCTGGTCTTCAGGTCCTTCTGGTCTTCAGGACCTTCTGGTCTTCAGTACCTTCTGGTCTTCAGGACCTTCTGGTCTTCAGGACCTTCTGATCTTCAGGACCTTCTGGTCTTCAGGTCCTTCTGGTCTTCAGGACCTTCTGGTCTTCAGGAACTTCTGGTCTTCAGGAACTTCTGGTCTTCAGGACCTTCTGGTCTTCAGGAACTTCTGGTCTTCAGGACCTTCTGGTCTTCAGGACCTTCTGGTCTTCAGGTCCTTCTGGTCTTCAGGACCTTCTGATCTTCAGGAACTTCTGGTCTTCAGGAACTTCTGGTCTTCAGGACCTTCTGATCTTCAGGACCTTCTGGTCTTCAGGACCTTCTGGTCTTCAGGACCTTCTGATCTTCAGGACCTTCTGGTCTTCAGGACCTTCTGATCTTCCGGACCTTCTGGTCTTCAGGTCCTTCTGGTCTTCAGGAACTTCTGGTCTTCAGGACCTTCTGGTCTTCAGGAACTTCTGGTCTTCAGGACCTTCTGGTCTTCAGGACCTTCTGGTCTTCAGGACCTTCTGATCTTCAGGACCTTCTGGTCTTCAGGACCTTCTGATCTTCCGGACCTTCTGGTCTTCAGGTCCTTCTGGTCTTCAGGAACTTCTGGTCTTCAGGACCTTCTGGTCTTCAGGAACTTCTGGTCTTCAGGACCTTCTGGTCTTCAGGACCTTCTGGTCTTCAGGTCCTTCTGGTCTTCAGGACCTTCTGATCTTCAGGAACTTCTGGTCTTCAGGAACTTCTGGTCTTCAGGACCTTCTGATCTTCAGGAACTTCTGATCTTCAGGACCTTCTGGTCTTCAGGACCTTCTGGTCTTCAGGACCTTCTGATCTTCAGGACCTTCTGGTCTTCAGGACCTTCTGATCTTCCGGACCTTCTGGTCTTCAGGTCCTTCTGGTCTTCAGGACCTTCTGATCTTTAGGTTCTTCTGGTCTTCAGGTTCTTCTGGTCTTCAGAGGTTTTCTTCTGACCTTTGCTCCTCCAGGTTAATCTGAGAGTTTATTTGCTTCACATTTTTATTTTGTTTTTTAATAAAATCTTTAGGAGCTTCTGGGTGGGATCTTTGGTGGATCTTCTCACCTCAGAGCTCCATGATCCTCCTAAAGGGTTCTGCTGGGTCGAACCGGGCCGATAATCTAGACAATCTAAACTGGACCGGATCCGGACCGGTTCCGGTAGCTCGCCTAAATGGACCCTCGCTCTTTAAACTGCCAAGTGTCAATGCGCGCCCCCGTCATCGTGAGATGGGTTTCCACATGCACGCGCAGCTGACTGGTCCCGGAGCGCAGCGGCGGCAGCAGCAGCGATGCGGGCTGCAGCAGCGGAGGCGTCCGGCCCGCAGAGCGGTTCGGTTCGGGTCGCGGCTCCGGAGCATCCCGGCAGGAAGCCGCAGGACGCGGAGGAGGATGCTGGGAGCTCCAGTTCGGACGGACTGAGGTGGAGCGAAGGTTCGGCTGCAGAGCGCCCTCTGCGGAGGTTCACCTGGAGCCAGCAGCCCGGCAGAACCTCCGGGGCCTTCAGCGTGAGTAACGATGCTGGACCGGTTCCGAGCAGATGGACCGAACCGCTGCTGCGCCTCACTGCGGCTCAGGTGTGGCTGCTGCAGAGGAGCCTCTGCCGCTGGTTCTGACCCACTTCCTCTCATCAGCTCCGGTTCTGCTGTCTGACCCAAAAGGCTCTGAGCTGCTTCTCTGGTTCAGGTCCAGTTGGTTCTAGTCGTGTTACCGAGTCTGCAGAACTTTTTCTATAACTGTAAATGATGATTGGATCCAAACCCGGTTAGCTGAGGTAGAACCTCAGAACCTTTTTCTCTTCATTCAGAGTTCCAGAACCGGAACCAGACATCGGAGGAAATATCCAAATCATCCACTGAGATGAGAGAATGATCCAGAACCAGAACATCAGAACATGTCAGGAGTCTCAGGTTCTGTGAGGAAGCCGGGTCGTTTGGACCGGACCGAGTTCTATGAAATTCTCCCCCCTCTGGTTAGAAGCAGGATCCTAGCTGATGGTTCTGATCCGGTAGAGCTCCAGGCCACCTTCAGAGGAGCAAACCAAGTCCAAACGGCCTCCTGCTGGTTCCTCAGTGTTGGTTCCAAACGGGCCGAACCATTTGGACGGGTCGGTGACCCCATGATGTACTGAGTAAACATCTTCACTTTCACCAGAGAACCAGCTCAGAACCGACCCGGTTCAAGAGCTGCAGCAGAGCCAAAGAATCCAGAACCAGAGGGCGGTCGGTGCCGGTCATCCCTGCAGAGAGCATCCTGTCTGCTGGTTGATGACTCAGCAGAAGAGAAGCTGCATCAGCAGCAGAACCGGAGCGGCTCGGTCCCCCAGGATCTGGACCGCAGCTCGGTTCTGTTCTTAGATGCTGCTTAATAATCAGTGTGAACAGAAAGAATCAGTTTCTGCTGCGTTTCCTGATCCTGATCCTCTGACCTTCAGACCGTCTGAAGGTTCCTGTTCTGTTAGAACCGAGATTTACTTCAACAGACCCAGAAAAACACAGAAGGTTCAGTAAATTAATAAAAGGGACAAAAATGTTAGGAAATAGAATTTAAAACATCAATTAAAATGATTAAAAGCTGCTTTATTAAAAAAGCGTTTTGTTCCTTTTAACCTGTTTCCTCTAAAGACAGGTCTTTGGTCCAACTTTAGTCTGACTGTAGAACCTCTTTGCTTTGTCTTTAATCAACCTTTTAGTCTGTCTTAAATCTGTAATACATCTTTAGTCAGTCTCTAGTCTGTCTTCATTATGTCTTTAGACTATCTTCAGTCTTTAGTGAATCTTTAGTCTGTCTTTAATCAGTCATTAGTCTTTCTTTAATCCGTCTTTAGTGAGTCTTTAATCCGTCTTTACTATGTTTTTAGACTGTCTTCCGTCTTTAGTGAGTCTTTAGTCTGTTTTTATTCAGTCTTTAGTGAGTCTTTAGTCTCTCTTTAATCCGTCTTTATTATGTCTTTAGACTGTCTTCCATCTTTAGTGAGTCTTTAGTCTCTCTTTAATCCATCTTTATTATGTCTTTAGTCAGTCTTTAGTCTGTCTTTAATCCGTCTTTATTATGTCTTTATACTGTCTTCAGTCTTTAGTCTGTCTTTAATCCGTCTTTATTATGTCTTTATACTGTCTTCAGTCTTTAGTCTGTCTTTAGTCTGTCTTTATTCAGTCTTTAGTCAGTCTTTAGTCTGTCTTTAATCCGTCTTTATTATGTCTTTATACTGTCTTCAGTCTTTAGTCTGTCTTTAATCCGTCTTTATTATGTCTTTATACTGTCTTCAGTCTTTAGTCTGTCTTTAATCCGTCTTTATTATGTCTTTATACTGTCTTCAGTCTTTAGTCTGTCTTTATTATGTCTTTATACTGTCTTTAGTCTGTCTTTAATCCGTCTTTATTATGGCTTTAGACTGTCTTCAGTCTTTAGTCTGTCTTTAATCAGTCTTTAGTCTGTCTTTAGTCTGTCTTTAATCAGTCTTTGTTATGTCTTTAGACTGTCTTTAATCAGTCTTTGTTATGTCTTTAGACTGTCTTCAGTTTTTAGTGAGTCTTTAGTCTGTCTTTAATCAGTCTTTGTTATGTCTTTAGACTGTCTTCAGTTTTTAGTGAGTCTTTAGTCTCTCTTTAATCAGTCTTTATTGTCTTTAGACTGTCTTCAGTCTTTAGTGAATCTTTAGTCTGTCTTTAATCCGTCTTTATTATGTCTTTATACTGTCTTCAGTCTTTAGTCTGTCTTTAGTCTGTCTTTAGTCTGTCTTTAATCCGTCTTTATTATGTCTTTAGTCAGTCTTTAGTCTGTCTTTAATCCGTCTTTATGTCTTTATACTGTCTTCAGTCTTTAGTCTGTCTTTAATCCATCTTTATTATGTCTTTAGACTGTCTTCAGTCTTTAGTCTGTCTTTAATCCGTCTTTATTATGTCTTTATACTGTCTTCAGTCTTTAGTCTGTCTTTAATCCGTCTTTATTATGTCTTTATACTGTCTTCAGTCTTTAGTCTGTCTTTAATCCGTCTTTATTATGTCTTTATACTGTCTTCAGTCTTTAGTCTGTCTTTAGTCTGTCTTTATTCAGTCTTTAGTCAGTCTTTAGTCTGTCTTTAATCCGTCTTTATTATGGCTTTAGACTGTCTTCAGTCTTTAGTCTGTCTTTAATCAGTCTTTAGTCTGTCTTTAGTCTGTCTTTAATCAGTCTTTGTTATGTCTTTAGACTGTCTTTAATCAGTCTTTGTTATGTCTTTAGACTGTCTTCGGTTTTTAGTGAGTCTTTAGTCTGTCTTTAATCAGTCTTTGTTATGTCTTTAGACTGTCTTCAGTTTTTAGTGAGTCTTTAGTCTCTCTTTAATCAGTCTTTATTGTCTTTAGACTGTCTTCAGTCTTTAGTGAATCTTTAGTCTGTCTTTAATCCGTCTTTATTATGTCTTTATACTGTCTTCAGTCTTTAGTCTGTCTTTAGTCTGTCTTTAGTCTGTCTTTAATCCGTCTTTATTATGTCTTTAGTCAGTCTTTAGTCTGTCTTTAATCCGTCTTTATGTCTTTATACTGTCTTCAGTCTTTAGTCTGTCTTTAATCCATCTTTATTATGTCTTTAGACTGTCTTCAGTCTTTAGTCTTACTTTAGTCTGTCTTTAATACATCTTTAGTCAGTCTTTAGTCTGTCTTTAGTCTGTCTTTAATCAGTCTTTAGTCTGTCATTAATCCGTCTTTATTATGTCTTTAGACTGTCTTCAGTCTTTAGTCTGTCTTTAGTCTGTCTTTAATCAGTCTTTAGTCTGTCATTAATCCGTCTTTATTATGTCTTTAGACTGTCTTCAGTCTTTAGTCTGTCTTTAGTCTGTCTTTAATCAGTCTTTAGTCTGTCTTTAATCCGTCTTTACTATGTTTTTAGACTGTCTTCCGTCTTTAGTGAGTTTTAGTCTGTCTTTAGTCAGTCTTTAGTCTGTCTTTAATCCATCTTTATTATGTCTTTAGACTGTCTTCAGTCTTTAGTCTTACTTTAGTCAGTCTTTAGTCTGTCTTTAATCCGTCTTTATGTCTTTATACTGTCTTCAGTCTTTAGTCTGTCTTTAATCCATCTTTATTATGTCTTTAGACTGTCTTCAGTCTTTAGTCTTACTTTAGTCTGTCTTTAATACATCTTTAGTCAGTCTTTAGTCTGTTTTTAGTCCGTCTTTAGTCTGTCTTTATTCAGTATTTACTCTGTCTTTAGTCTGTCTTTAATCCGTCTTTATTATGTCTTTATACTGTCTTCAGTCTTTAGTCTGTCTTTAGTCTGTCTTTAGTCTGTCTTTAATCCGTCTTTATTATGTCTTTAGTCAGTCTTTAGTCTGTCTTTAATCCGTCTTTATGTCTTTATACTGTCTTCAGTCTTTAGTCTGTCTTTAATCCATCTTTATTATGTCTTTAGACTGTCTTCAGTCTTTAGTCTTACTTTAGTCTGTCTTTAATACATCTTTAGTCAGTCTTTAGTCTGTTTTTAGTCCGTCTTTAGTCTGTCTTTATTCAGTATTTACTCTGTCTTTAGTCTGTCTTTAATCAGTCTTTAGTCTGTCTTTAATCCGTCTTTATTATGTCTTTAGCCTGTCTTCAGTCTTTAGTCTGTCTTTAGTCTGTCTTTAATCAGTCTTTATTATGTCTTTAGTCTGTCTTTAATCAGTCTTTAGTCTGTCATTAATCCGTCTTTATTATGTCTTTAGACTGTCTTCAGTCTTTAGTCTGTCTTTAGTCTGTCTTTAATCAGTCTTTAGTCTGTCATTAATCCGTCTTTATTATGTCTTTAGACTGTCTTCAGTCTTTAGTCTGTCTTTAGTCTGTCTTTAATCAGTCTTTAGTCTGTCTTTATTCCGTCTTTACTATGTTTTTAGACTGTCTTCCGTCTTTAGTGAGTTTTAGTCTGTCTTTAGTCTGTCTTTAGTCAGTCTTTAGTCTGTCTTTAATCCATCTTTATTATGTCTTTAGACTGTCTTCAGTCTTTAGTCTTACTTTAGTCAGTCTTTAGTCTGTCTTTAATCCGTCTTTATGTCTTTATACTGTCTTGAGTCTTTAGTCTGTCTTTAATCCATCTTTATTATGTCTTTAGACTGTCTTCAGTCTTTAGTCTTACTTTAGTCTGTCTTTAATACATCTTTAGTCAGTCTTTAGTCTGTTTTTAGTCCGTCTTTAGTCTGTCTTTATTCAGTATTTACTCTGTCTTTAGTCTGTCTTTAATCAGTCTTTAGTCTGTCTTTAATCCGTCTTTATTATGTCTTTAGCCTGTCTTCAGTCTTTAGTCTGTCTTTAGTCTGTCTTTAATCAGTCTTTATTATGTCTTTAGTCTGTCTTTAATCAGTCTTTAGTCTGTCATTAATCCGTCTTTATTATGTCTTTAGACTGTCTTCAGTCTTTAGTCTGTCTTTAGTCTGTCTTTAATCAGTCTTTAGTCTGTCATTAATCCGTCTTTATTATGTCTTTAGACTGTCTTCAGTCTTTAGTCTGTCTTTAATCCGTCTTTATTATGTCTTTATACTGTCTTCAGTCTTTAGTCTGTCTTTAATCCGTCTTTATTATGTCTTTATACTGTCTTCAGTCTTTAGTCTGTCTTTATTATGTCTTTATACTGTCTTTAGTCTGTCTTTAATCCGTCTTTATTATGGCTTTAGACTGTCTTCAGTCTTTAGTCTGTCTTTAATCAGTCTTTAGTCTGTCTTTAGTCTGTCTTTAATCAGTCTTTGTTATGTCTTTAGACTGTCTTTAATCAGTCTTTGTTATGTCTTTAGACTGTCTTCAGTTTTTAGTGAGTCTTTAGTCTGTCTTTAATCAGTCTTTGTTATGTCTTTAGACTGTCTTCAGTTTTTAGTGAGTCTTTAGTCTCTCTTTAATCAGTCTTTATTGTCTTTAGACTGTCTTCAGTCTTTAGTGAATCTTTAGTCTGTCTTTAATCCGTCTTTATTATGTCTTTATACTGTCTTCAGTCTTTAGTCTGTCTTTAGTCTGTCTTTAGTCTGTCTTTAATCCGTCTTTATTATGTCTTTAGTCAGTCTTTAGTCTGTCTTTAATCCGTCTTTATGTCTTTATACTGTCTTCAGTCTTTAGTCTGTCTTTAATCCATCTTTATTATGTCTTTAGACTGTCTTCAGTCTTTAGTCTGTCTTTAATCCGTCTTTATTATGTCTTTATACTGTCTTCAGTCTTTAGTCTGTCTTTAATCCGTCTTTATTATGTCTTTATACTGTCTTCAGTCTTTAGTCTGTCTTTAATCCGTCTTTATTATGTCTTTATACTGTCTTCAGTCTTTAGTCTGTCTTTAGTCTGTCTTTATTCAGTCTTTAGTCAGTCTTTAGTCTGTCTTTAATCCGTCTTTATTATGGCTTTAGACTGTCTTCAGTCTTTAGTCTGTCTTTAATCAGTCTTTAGTCTGTCTTTAGTCTGTCTTTAATCAGTCTTTGTTATGTCTTTAGACTGTCTTTAATCAGTCTTTGTTATGTCTTTAGACTGTCTTCGGTTTTTAGTGAGTCTTTAGTCTGTCTTTAATCAGTCTTTGTTATGTCTTTAGACTGTCTTCAGTTTTTAGTGAGTCTTTAGTCTCTCTTTAATCAGTCTTTATTGTCTTTAGACTGTCTTCAGTCTTTAGTGAATCTTTAGTCTGTCTTTAATCCGTCTTTATTATGTCTTTATACTGTCTTCAGTCTTTAGTCTGTCTTTAGTCTGTCTTTAGTCTGTCTTTAATCCGTCTTTATTATGTCTTTAGTCAGTCTTTAGTCTGTCTTTAATCCGTCTTTATGTCTTTATACTGTCTTCAGTCTTTAGTCTGTCTTTAATCCATCTTTATTATGTCTTTAGACTGTCTTCAGTCTTTAGTCTTACTTTAGTCTGTCTTTAATACATCTTTAGTCAGTCTTTAGTCTGTCTTTAGTCTGTCTTTAATCAGTCTTTAGTCTGTCATTAATCCGTCTTTATTATGTCTTTAGACTGTCTTCAGTCTTTAGTCTGTCTTTAGTCTGTCTTTAATCAGTCTTTAGTCTGTCATTAATCCGTCTTTATTATGTCTTTAGACTGTCTTCAGTCTTTAGTCTGTCTTTAGTCTGTCTTTAATCAGTCTTTAGTCTGTCTTTAATCCGTCTTTACTATGTTTTTAGACTGTCTTCCGTCTTTAGTGAGTTTTAGTCTGTCTTTAGTCAGTCTTTAGTCTGTCTTTAATCCATCTTTATTATGTCTTTAGACTGTCTTCAGTCTTTAGTCTTACTTTAGTCAGTCTTTAGTCTGTCTTTAATCCGTCTTTATGTCTTTATACTGTCTTCAGTCTTTAGTCTGTCTTTAATCCATCTTTATTATGTCTTTAGACTGTCTTCAGTCTTTAGTCTTACTTTAGTCTGTCTTTAATACATCTTTAGTCAGTCTTTAGTCTGTTTTTAGTCCGTCTTTAGTCTGTCTTTATTCAGTATTTACTCTGTCTTTAGTCTGTCTTTAATCCGTCTTTATTATGTCTTTATACTGTCTTCAGTCTTTAGTCTGTCTTTAGTCTGTCTTTAGTCTGTCTTTAATCCGTCTTTATTATGTCTTTAGTCAGTCTTTAGTCTGTCTTTAATCCGTCTTTATGTCTTTATACTGTCTTCAGTCTTTAGTCTGTCTTTAATCCATCTTTATTATGTCTTTAGACTGTCTTCAGTCTTTAGTCTTACTTTAGTCTGTCTTTAATACATCTTTAGTCAGTCTTTAGTCTGTTTTTAGTCCGTCTTTAGTCTGTCTTTATTCAGTATTTACTCTGTCTTTAGTCTGTCTTTAATCAGTCTTTAGTCTGTCTTTAATCCGTCTTTATTATGTCTTTAGCCTGTCTTCAGTCTTTAGTCTGTCTTTAGTCTGTCTTTAATCAGTCTTTATTATGTCTTTAGTCTGTCTTTAATCAGTCTTTAGTCTGTCATTAATCCGTCTTTATTATGTCTTTAGACTGTCTTCAGTCTTTAGTCTGTCTTTAGTCTGTCTTTAATCAGTCTTTAGTCTGTCATTAATCCGTCTTTATTATGTCTTTAGACTGTCTTCAGTCTTTAGTCTGTCTTTAGTCTGTCTTTAATCAGTCTTTAGTCTGTCTTTATTCCGTCTTTACTATGTTTTTAGACTGTCTTCCGTCTTTAGTGAGTTTTAGTCTGTCTTTAGTCTGTCTTTAGTCAGTCTTTAGTCTGTCTTTAATCCATCTTTATTATGTCTTTAGACTGTCTTCAGTCTTTAGTCTTACTTTAGTCAGTCTTTAGTCTGTCTTTAATCCGTCTTTATGTCTTTATACTGTCTTGAGTCTTTAGTCTGTCTTTAATCCATCTTTATTATGTCTTTAGACTGTCTTCAGTCTTTAGTCTTACTTTAGTCTGTCTTTAATACATCTTTAGTCAGTCTTTAGTCTGTTTTTAGTCCGTCTTTAGTCTGTCTTTATTCAGTATTTACTCTGTCTTTAGTCTGTCTTTAATCAGTCTTTAGTCTGTCTTTAATCCGTCTTTATTATGTCTTTAGCCTGTCTTCAGTCTTTAGTCTGTCTTTAGTCTGTCTTTAATCAGTCTTTATTATGTCTTTAGTCTGTCTTTAATCAGTCTTTAGTCTGTCATTAATCCGTCTTTATTATGTCTTTAGACTGTCTTCAGTCTTTAGTCTGTCTTTAGTCTGTCTTTAATCAGTCTTTAGTCTGTCATTAATCCGTCTTTATTATGTCTTTAGACTGTCTTCAGTCTTTAGTCTGTCTTTAGTCTGTCTTTAATCAGTCTTTAGTCTGTCTTTAATCCGTCTTTACTATGTTTTTAGACTGTCTTCCGTCTTTAGTGAGTTTTAGTCTGTCTTTAGTCTGTCTTTAGTCTGTCTTTAGTCTGTCTTTAGTCAGTCTTTAGTCTGTCTTTAATCCATCTTTATTATGTCTTTAGACTGTCTTCAGTCTTTAGTCTTACTTTAGTCTGTCTTTAATACATCTTTAGTCAGTCTTTAGTCTGTTTTAGTCCGTCTTTAGTCTGTCTTTATTCAGTATTTACTCTGTCTTTAGTCTGTCTTTAATCAGTCTTTAGTCTGTCTTTAATCCGTCTTTATTATGTCTTTAGCCTGTCTTCAGTCTTTAGTCTGTCTTTAGTCTGTCTTTAATCAGTCTTTATTATGTCTTTAGACTGTCTTTAGTCTGTCTTTAATCAGTCTTTAGTCTGTCATTAATCCGTCTTTATTATGTCTTTAGACTGTCTTCAGTCTTTAGTCTGTCTTTAGTCTGTCTTTAATCAGTCTTTAGTCTGTCATTAATCCGTCTTTATTATGTCTTTAGACTGTCTTCAGTCTTTAGTCTGTCTTTAGTCTGTCTTTAATCAGTCTTTAGTCTGTCTTTAATCCGTCTTTAGTCTGTCTTTAATCCGTTTTTACTATGTTTTTAGACTGTCTTTACTATGTTTTTAGACTGTCTTTACTATGTCTTTAGACTGTCTTCAGTCTTTAGTCTGTCTTTAGTCTGTCTTTAGTCAGTCTTTAGTCTGTCTTTAATCAGTCTTTAGTCAGTCTTTAATCCGTCTTTAGTCTGTCTTTAATCCGTCTTTACTATGTTTTTAGACTGTCTTCCGTCTTTAGTGAGTTTTAGTCTGTCTTTAGTCTGTCTTTAGTCTGTCTTTAGTCAGTCTTTAGTCTGTCTTTAGTCAGTCTTTAACTAGTTTCTCGAACCTTTGGCACGTTTTCGGTTCTGCTAATATCCAGTTTTTTCATGTTAAAGTTGTTCCCAGGTTGAACTCTAGACCCAGACTATTGGTTGGATTAAAAACATTTCTCAAACCAAACCTTCTTTAGTCAGTTAAGGAAGTTATTAGAAAAGCCCACATCTCCATGCCTCCACCTCTGTGCCTGGTGGTTGCTGTGTTTGGGTTCTGTCCATCGTGGTCAGATTGATCTTTTCTAACTTTATTCCTGCTTAGAACGGAGAGACCGACCTGATGCTTTGCTCCCTGCAGACGCTCCTCCTTCTCTGAACTCCTGATTGTCTTTTTCTGATGCAGAACATGGAGGAGCTGAAGGAGAAGCCCAGGAGGAGGCCTCTGGTCCGGGCTGCGTCAGAGGAGAGCTCCAGCGATCTGAGCTCCGTTAGCGGCTCGCCGTTTCCGGGCGACACGTTACCCTGGAACCTCCCTAAGCACCACCGCATGAAGCGCTCCAAGTCGGCCTCTGGAGACGTTCTGGAACCGGCGGAGAGGGCTGTGATCCGCATCGCAGGTGAGGCGCTGGCAGATCTATGCACCGCGTTTCTAAGCCAGGTCATGCTGTGACCTGGAGGAGCTCCATGAGCTGCAGCTGCTGGTTTCCTGTGGTTCTGGATCCAGACCCGTTGATGGGCTGAAGGTCCAAAAACTGCCCATAAAGTCCCTACATCAGTAGAAGAAGTCAATAATGTGAATAAAAGTAGGATTTGTGTTCCTGGTTTCAGCTCGTAGAAACGTGACATCAGATCTTCATCTGTTCAGAAGTTATGAAAACAGGAAGTTTCAACTTTATAATAATTCAAATCTGAATCAAATCTTAGATTTTTCTTTTTATGGAACGTTATCTGAGAAAGACGCGGTTCTGTTTGATCCGATGCGACGCTGCTGAGGATGATGATGGTCCTGCAGCTGCTGGGTTCAGGTTCACTGGTTCTGGATGCAGAAGGATCAGAATCACTGGTTCTGTTTGTCTGCAGGAATATTAAAATATGTCTGGGAGACGTTTGTGCTTCCAGACATGGCGACCGATTCTAAGGTTAACCCTTTATAGCGCATCAGTGAAATACTTTGGAAATCCACATTTCCAGCCAATAGTTTTATTGGAATCCAGGATAAGACCTTATTTCCTTTGGAACATTAAAAAATCTGGATATTCTGATGGTAAAAATTAATGTCAATGTAATAATAAGAGACGCCAACTTGCTTGAATATATTAAAAAAAATAACAAAAGTGCTTGTAGAAGAAATAAATGAAAAACACTCAGACAGTGAAAGAAACACATTTTATTGGTCCAACATAACCTTAGAGGCATTCATGCTGATACTGGCATCTACATTTTTAAGTTTATAAACCTAAATATAATTATTAACGAGGCTTATTAACTTTTTAACTTTTCAATTTGATATTTTCCTTTTTTTCTTTACTTGAAATGAAAAATAGAAGCACAGTCCAACGCGTGCATCTCAAATGTGAAACATACATCGTATTAACCGATCTATCTTCAAGTATCACAGGACAACCATCACCAAGACTTCTAGAATGCAGATTTACCGCCGTTGGTTATTAACACGGACGCCACAGTGACCGCTGCTGCGAACGTCCACACTCACCGCATCAGCACGGCTGCCTGATCTCACTGGTTCACGATTTCCAGCCCAAAACATGTTAATAAACCGCCTGGATTTACGAAATCTCGCCCAATTTGAACCAAAGTCTCTTGATCTCTTAGGCCATTAATCTATAGAAAAACATTTTTCACCCATAGACGACCGTCCTAAACTGCCAGATCGGGAAACATCCCAACCTGGCAACAATGCGCGGAAGACGGGAAACGTTAGCCTTTAGATGCTAAACCCCATCATGCACTGCAACATATTTTTTGCAAAATATTCAAACATAAATTCACCAAATATTAGAGGAAGATCGTAGTTTGGTTTAAAGAAAGCATTTTAGGTTTATTATAATTTAGTTTGTTTCTAGGATTTTACAAGGAAGGGCTATATATGCTGCATGCATCATTTAGGGAGTTAACATTGGATCACTGCTTCAGCTCCTTCAGTTATTTACTGTCACAGGAAGGAGCTGCAGCCGGTTTGGAGCCGCTATGATTGAAGGAGTGCCGGCCCTCGCACGCTGAGATTAGGACCGGCCCGGTTTGGAGTCTCAGAACCCAGAGCCAGGATGGCTCGGTCCTGGACTGCAGGTTCTGTTAACATGTGGGTCCCGGCTGGACTGGAAGCTTCAGTAATGTCTGGTTCTGATCCATAGAGCTGCTCAGTGCAGTAATCAGAACGGTCACTAGAGGGCAGCGTGGAGATCTAATCCTGCAGATCAGCTGCAGCTTCTTCTTCTGGACCTTCCTGCTGGAAGGTCTGCAATGAAACGGATCTCATTCAAAGCCCGGTTCTGCTGGTTTTAGGAGAGTTCTGCTCCGTTCCAGCCGCTATTCAGCATTCAGGCCGCTGCGTCCAGGAGGGGGGGGCTGCAGGCCCAGAGAACAGAAGCTGTTCTGCTTTGGTTTAATTAGTGGGAGCTGGACGGGGTCCATGAGGGAACCGGACCACAGGGGAACCGTCTCCCCGGGAGACATGGGGGGGGGGCGCTGTGGGATGTTTTGTAAGGACTGTTTTAGGAACAGCCTTCAAGCTGTTAGAGTTTGATCAGATCTCAGTTTGTCCGCTTTTTATTTGGCAGAAAGTTTCTATTTTTCATGATTTTTCGCCAAAAAACATTTAATTTTATTTCACACCATAAATTCCTCTCCTTTCTAACCAAAACAGCTTATGGGACAGTCTGCAGGTCATCATGCATGATTTTATTTTATTTTCACACCTCCAGGCTCCATCCCCGAATCTATGGAGACAAATTTATCCCATTATTATTCAAAGCAACGGTCCGTCTTTAGACTGTCGTTCAGTTTTTAGGTCAGGTTTCAAAAATGGACATTAGAGGAAATACTTCAAAAATGAAAAAAATAAAATAAAAGTTTTGCATGGAATTTTAAACTTGTATGAAAAAGATTAACATGTTTATACTGTTTGCTATTATTTTCAGATTTTATATTTCCAAATATTTCTTGAAATATTGTTTTAAATTTTATTTTTTAAACTGGAAAAAATTGAAATCTCAATAAGTCATTTTTTCTTAAGATAAGTGCATTGTTTCTTGAATTGAGGACATAAGTGTGAAACTTTGCCAATGAAACAAGACAATTTACATTTAAAATAAGAAAACCCAATTGCAGTCTTATTTCAAGTGCATATTATCTAATTATCTTATTCTAATAGTAGAAATACTCATTCCATTGGCAAACTATCTTATTTATCTTCTCAAATTAAAGGTAAATACACTTAATTTAAGAAATGTTGACTTATTTCTAGATCATTATCTTCTTGCAGTGTATAATTTATTTCCAAGTTTCCTTTTTTCCAAAAATGTAATTTTAGATTTTATTCTCCTAGTTTTATTTCTTTAAATCTTTTTAAAATGATTTTCATTCTTTTCTAAACCTGATTTACGGCTTTCCGCTTTCTACACTTCTGGTTGGTCCATTCGGGGACCAATAGAAATGCAAATCATAAAATTGAAAAATTAGAAAAAAAGTCTGAAAAATTGGTTGAACTTTTGCATACGAATCAATTATTCTAAAAAAAAAAATCTCTTGAAACATGTTTTTTTTTTCAATAATAGTGAATCAATTTTCTCTATATTATTCTGGCCCCAAAGCATGACCCCACCACCTCCGTGCTGATGCTACAGCTTTATGGGGATGGGTGTGATCTGGAACATCCAGGGCAGGGGGGGGGGATTTACCATTAGGCAATACTAGGCAGCTGCCAAGGGCCCCAAGTTCCTGGGGCCCCATAAAACTCTGTTTCCATGTATGGTTAATACAACTATTCCTTATTTGTGCGCATTAATTATGTTGTTGATAAAAATCCTTTTGCTAAAATGCCATCAGAACGCTGATAATATTAAGTGTGTCTCAGCCCCCCCCTTCAGTGTCCACCATATTGGATCAGTCCATTTGCTGCACATGTTCAGAAAGGTCCAAACAGACAGCAGCAAACCATTTGAAAACAAACCATGCAAAGAGCAGTGTTGCCAACTTAGCGCTTTAGTCGCTATATTTAGCCACTTTTCAGACCCCTCTAGCACTTTGATTTCTAAAAAGCTCCTAGCGCCAAATCTAGAGACTTTTTTCTGCTACTGGAGACTTTGGAGACAACATCTAAAAGCAGCGAACTCTGCTCTCCAGAGCGAGTAGATTGGTAACCCCGCCTCCTGCTCTCCTCTATCTTGTCTGCTGTCATGATTCATGCAGCTATTATTTCATCCAAATGAAAAATGGAGAACAGATAAGCAGATCATGGCTTGTCTACAGTGAAAAGAAGGACTGGGTTATTTACTTTGGCCTTTTTGGAAACATAGGAAGGAGCAATCAGCTAAGTGAGCTTAGTGCTTGGAAAAAATCTTTCATTCCTTTAGAGACAGCATGAAAAGTCAGCTGAGTACAAAACATAGAGAGGAAAACAAGAAGAAAAGGGACAAGAAGAGAGGGACACAACCTAGAACAGATAATGGATGTCTATTCTATTAACATTTCTCTATCTGGAGAATGGGGCTGCTCTATGTGTTGTCTTCTCAATTTAGAGGGGCCCCTGCCTGTCTTTGTCTAGGGCCCTACATTTCCTATCTCCGCCCCTGATCCAGTGCTGCCCAGCGTTCATTCATGCATGTCTGGTCTCACTGCAGTCGTCTGTGCTTGTGAGCGCTGGTGCTCTAAAAGTAGGTTAAAGGATCCGACACCCTGACAGTTTATGGGTCTCCAGAGGAAGCAGCAGCTTCAAAGACCCTGATCTGTGATGGCATTTTAGCTGCTGCTCTCTTTAATCCAAAGATTTAATATCCACAAACCCGTCTGTGCTCTGAATCGACCACAGATCAATGAATCAATTAAGTTTTCTTTAATTGGGCTCCCCGGGTTAACGGAGTATCACGGCTGAGATCCACTGAGCTCAGAGACACAGATCCATCATGACTTTAACTGATTACCAAAGAATTAAATCCAATCTGCAGCATAACCATAGAGATACCCTGGGGGGTTCAGCTTAACGGCAGCTAGCTTAGCTTAGCTTTACTAGAGCATAGATGGATCATTGAAAGTGGAGGACGTTTCTTCTTACATTTTTATCCTGTGATGGAGGAAAGGAAGCTGATTCCGGCTTCCAGGATCAGGGATCAGTTCAGCTGTCGTTTATAAATCCTGCATCAAACTGCTCATTTCCAGGAATAGACGGCCATCTTTTTCTGCCCACTTTCAGGCGTATATCTGTGGTGAGCTGCGGTTTCAGACAGTCACCTTTCTCACCGCCGTTCTTTAAAAATGGCCGAGAATCAGAAGAGAGAAAGTGTCTACGAAGCGTATCTTGTCTCTACCCGATCCGTCCCGGAAGCGCGATCCGTCCCGTGCATCCACGAACAGATGTAATTAATTATAAATAATTTAATCCTGGGACTAAAATGACTTATTTCTGTCCTTAACGCGCTAAAGAATGCTAATACACATCTTTAAAAGATGTTTTAGGAATTTTGTGAGACAATTTGATGCTTTTAAACAGCTTCTCTGACGTCATCATGGGACACGCTCAGAGCAGTAAATCTGATTAAAACATGTTTATCTGCATTTTAGATGTTTCTTTCTTTAGATTACACTTTTTATATACCATAATATTAACACAAAAAGAAAAAAGAAAACTCGAAAAAATGAGATTTACGTTTCAATCCAAAGCTGATAAAGTTAGCTCCTGGAAGTAGCGTAGCATCCCATTTCCTGTACAGATCAGGGACAGAGGGATAAAACTGAAAGGATTTTAAGGCATTTTTTTCTCAGGAAATACATTATTAACCTTTAACACATTATAATTTAGTACGCTTACTATTTTTAGGGAGGTAAAACATCATAAAGTTCTTTTTCACACAATAAAATCGAGGATGACCTGGACGGATATCTGGATGCGCCGGACGGATCGTGCTTCCGGGACGGATCGGGTAGTGACGTATCTGAAGAAAGGAAAAGCCTCAGAAGAGGCAGATATATCCCAGAATGCTTTGTGTGGAGAGCACTCCTCGCAAGGCATTATGGGATTTGCTGTCATAGCGGCCCACTGTTACTAGTAACAAAGATGGCGCTAAAGAGCTAAAAGCAGTCATCATCTGTCTGAACGGTCAGTTAACTGAGTTCACTATAAAGTTCACTATAGAGTCCCCGCTGTATGTGGACGCAGTAAGCTTGTATGAGCTATGACAACATCTATTTATATATATATATAGATATATAGATATATATGTATATATAGATTGGTAATATTGACGTATAGTTATATATAATCACACACGTATTTATTTATAATATTTCAAAATCTATAAATACAGATCTACATCCAAAAGCAACAGTCTGTATGGTGTGACGGCTATAAACGGTGAAAAACAAAGTTCATGCAAAGCAAATCAAGGTTCACTTCAACAGACGTTAACTACTTTCTGCCACACACAATATGGCGGACACGTGCGAACCTGCGCCCGTCGAGGCGTCTGCGTATACATGTCTGTGCCTCTGACCTCTTTTATCACTTTCGCTCTACACAGTAGTTTTCTCTGTTATGAATTAAGGCCACTTCTACGCCACCAGGATGCAGCAACCGCCTCCCAGCACTGGGGGCAGCACTGAGGTGGTTTTAGTTTCACATCTAATGTGGAACTAAAGAGACTCGCATGAAAAACCTACAAAAAAACCTCCGTTAAAAGAGAGCGTTGATGCAGTCTCAATGAAAATAGGTGGATTTGGGGTGAGTTTCTTTTTAAAGTTATCATTTTGATTTTGGACGATGATTAAAACTAATATTTGGCACCAGCTGATCATGGATCCGTTCTTTTAGTGAAGCTGAATGAGGTCAGGTTTAGGTGGGCGGTTCCTGCTTTCAGCCTCTAACTCGGGTGGAGACGCTCTGACTGCTCTTCAATAATCCAGCCTTGAAATATCCGACACATTCCTGATGGGAAAGTTCATGTTGCCGAAACTCTCCCAGTTTCCCAAGATAGCTGAGCAAACAGTGACTCCCAGCACCCCACCCACCCACCCACACACCCACCCACCCACACACCCACCCACACAGACACCCACACAGACACAGCAAACTCAGCATCACAACCTGCAGCTCTCTGTTAGTGTTTTATTTGTCTTTTTATTTTTTATTTGATCAGTTTGGGGAAGTTATTTGTTACAGCTGTGGTAGACACACGGTCACCATGGTTACATGCACAGAATTTCATGATTTGATTCAAAAAGGTTCAACTGGTCCTTAAAACGGACCTGAACTGGACCTTAAAACGGACCTGAACTGGACCTTAAAACGGACCTGAACTGGACCTTAAAACGGACCTGAACTGGACCTTAAAACGGACCTGAACTGGTCCTTAAAACGGACCTGAACTGGACCTTAAAACGGACCTGAACTGGACCTTAAAACGGACCTGAACTGGTCCTTAAAACGGACCTGAACTGGTCCTTAAAACGGACCTGAACTGGACCTGAACTGGTCCTTAAAACGGACCTGAACTGGTCCTGAACTGGTCCTTAAAACGGACCTGAACTGGACCTGAACTGGTCCTTAAAACGGACCTGAACTGGTCCTTAAAACGGACCTGAACTGGTCCTTAAAACGGACCTGAACTGGACCTGAACTGGTCCTTAAAACGGACCTGAACTGGTCCTGAACTGGTCCTTAAAACGGACCTGAACTGGACCTGAACTGGTCCTTAAAACAGACCTGAACTGGTCCTTAAAACGGACCTGAACTGGACCTGAACTGGTCCTTAAAACTGACCTGAACTGGACCTGAACTGGTCCTTAAAATGGACCTGAACTGGACCTGAACTGGTCCTTAAAACTGACCTGAACTGGACCTGAACTGTTCCTTAAAACGGACCTGAACTGGTCCTTAAAACGGACCTGAACTGGACCTGAACTGGTCCTTAAAACTGACCTGAACTGGACCTGAACTGTTCCTTAAAACAGACCTGAACTGGTCCTTAAAACGGACCTGAACTGGACCTGAACTGGTCCTTAAAACAGACCTGAACTGGACCTGAACTGGTCCTTAAACGGACCTGAACTGGTCCTGCTCTTTTATTCAATTCAGTTTATTTCTATTGCACCAATTCACACGTCATCCCTCACATGTTCTAGATACAAATCAACCAGATCATCCAGTCAGATTGATTCAAAGTTTTCTATCTAAGGAAAACCAGCTGATTGCATCGACTCATTGACTCTTCAGCAATCCCTCACACTAAGCATGCTTGTAGCGACAGTGGAGAGGAAAAACTCCCTTTGAACAGGAAGAAACCTCCAGCAGAACCAGGCTCAGTGTGAGCGGCCATCTGCTGAGGCCCACTGGGGTTCAAGGAGACAGAAGCAGACATAGAAAAAGAAGCATAGATACAAAAGGCAACTGTCAACCAGCTCCACAGGCGGCCCCGTCCAGGAAACACACAGCCAGGCAGACGAGCTCCGAGCCAGCTCCCATGTCAGAGGATGAAGAGAGCACATCCAGTTAGTCACAGTCAGAGAAACAGGACTACACTGGAAAACAGGCTCCAACATGCTACATATACATATATTAATGAGAGTAATTGGTTCTTTTTATTACCATTATTTCTTAGAGCATTAAAAAGCATTAATATAGAGTACTAATTCCTGTATAAACCCTGTGTTAAGATTTCCCTTCCTGCAGATTATTAATTCCTTAAAACTTCTAAACTTTATGAGGATCCGGATCATTTTCTGCAAGTTTTCTTGTTTTTTTTCCTCCTTGGTTGTTTTTCAGTCGTGCAGAGAAAACGATCCTCCGTCATTCAGGCTGGTATCACCATGAACGGGACCCGCTTGGCCCAGTTTCAGCAGCGACAGGAACTGAAATAACCTCCCACATTGCTGTGTGTGTGTGTACCTGTCTAGCCCTCAGAGTGAGGACCAGTTGTTGCAAAGTGAGGACATTTTCCCGGTCCTCACATGCTATTTTGCTAATGGTTAGCTTTGGGGCTACGGCTATTGGTTAGGGTGAGGAATGCGTTGGTAATGGCTAGGTTATGGTTAGGGCATAGAAAGGGTTAAAATGACTGAAACTCAATGGGAGTCCTCAGTACGATGGCAGAACGAGTATGTGTGTGTGTGTGTGTGTGGGGGGGGGGGTGCGTGCCTCTGTGCCTTTAAGGGGAGGGCTGGTTGTGTGTGAGTTTCTGAAACAGGAGGTGTTGGAGGGGTGTGGTGGGGTCCTGTGATTTACGCAGCGTGTGGCGAACAGACAGCTGGGCTTCTATCAGCACTGAGGAGAAACAGGTTGGAAAGTTTGAAGGAAGACAGACGAGTCCCTGATCCAGCAGCCAGGTCATGTCCGTGTCCATCAGGAACCCGGGACAGCGCCAGCCGGACGAGCAGGACTATGTCCGAGCCTACGAGAACGTCAGAGAGAAATATAAAGGTAACGGAGACGCACCTTTAGGGCGACAGGTGGGCGACCTCCTGCCTGAACGCCGGGTTCTGCTGCAGGTTGGAGGTTCTGTCAGGATCCCATAGGGGGAGGTTTAGGGGAGGCTGTTCTGGTTGGACGTCATGGAGGCAGCGTGCCGGGGTCTGGGTGGAGCTAGCGTGTGGCAGAACCCTCCAACCTGCAACCACAGCACTGTTGGTGGTGAAGCTGCAGCTTGCTTCACTTCCTGCTGACGCTTCAGTTCGTGCCACGCTGCCGACCGCACGGCGGAAACAATCAGTGGCTTCCACTGCTGAGAAATGAGGCGCCGCATCCTCCGGTGATCAGAACGCCGCGCTGATAGAGGCAGCAGGTCTCCTGATGGAGGACAGGTTCTGATGGAGGACAGGTCTCCTGATGGAGGACAGGTTCTGATGGAGGACAGGTTCTGATGGAGGACAGGTTCTGATGGAGGACAGGTTCTGATGGAGGACAGGTCTCCTGATGGAGGACAGGTTCTGATGGAGGACAGGTTCTGATGGAGGACAGGTTCTGATGGAGGACAGGTTCTGATGGAGGACAGGTTCTGATGGAGGTTCCTCCACTGAGAGTCAGGAGATGGCCTGATGCACCGTGGCCTTAGGAAGCTTGGTTAGGATGCTGAGAGGAAGGAAGGAAGGAAGGAAGGAAGGAAGGAAGGAAGGAAGGAAGGAAGGAAGGAAGGAAGGAAGGAAGGAAGGAAGGAAGGAAGGAAGGAAGGAAGGAAGGATTTTCTTTTAATAAAACGTCCTTTTATAAAACGATTCAATAATGAAACAAAAATCCAGACGATCAGATCTAAAGGAGCCTTCAGGTCAACGGGGTCCAATCTTTGCCATGGGGCAAAAAATGTCCCCCTGAAGAAACTCAGGGACAAATATTTAGATTTATATTCATGAAATACATAAAACAAGGAACATCCTCCATCCACGGAGGATGGATGATGTGAAATCTTAAAATCTGTGTTTTATTTTGTAATCTTCTGCAGGCCAGTTAGTTATACGTCAGCCCCCGAGCCTCCTCAGCTGGCTCCTTTTGGCGTGGAGGAGCAGAGACTCTTCTCCGAGCTCCTCTTGGGTAACTGAGCTCCTCACCCGATCTTGAAAGGTGCGCCCAGCCACCCTGCAAAGGATTTCAGCCGCTTGTATTCGCGATCTTGTCCTTTGGGCCATTACCCAGATCTGATGACCTTAGGTGAGGGTGGGAACGTAGATCGATCAGTAAATCATGAGCTTTGCCCCCCCGACTCTGCTCCCTCTGCATCACGACAGTCGGATACAGCGACCGCATCACTGCCGACGCCGCGCCGATCCGTCCATCGATCTAACGCTCCGTCCGTCCCTCACTCCTCCACATTATCACACAGTGTTTATATGAAGGAAACAAAAAGTCAACGTTCTGTGAAAAAGCGATGAATAAATGACTGCAGATCTGAAATCAGAGCTTTAGAGGTTTAGAAATAAAACGATAACAAAAGAGATAAAACCTTTTTAGATGTAGCTTTTCCAGACGCGCCTCCCTCCTTTAATTAACCGGATCATCTGTCAGTTCGTTAGTGAACCTGCTGGACGTTTCCTTCCTTTTTGCTGTTAAATAAAACTAAAATAAATAAAAAAATGACTGAAAAAAGGGAATAATCTGCATCAAGAACCTGATTAAAATCAAGGGCCACATAAATCCCCTCAGCGGGCTGTGAAGGGCCCCCGGGCCAGCCTTTGGTCTCCGTCTTCTTTCAGCTCCATTTATTTTATTTAATCATAATTTCCCTTGATGATCAATGAAGTTTTTTGTAATTTGAACTAATTTGATTTAGAATTCAGCCGATATGTTTGCTTTTTTTAGGCCATTATCACTTCTTCTTTCTCCGTTTATATAATATATATTATATATATATAATATAATCTGCTTAATAAACATTAATTAACAAACTAAAAGCTGCTGAACGCAACAAAGAATCAGAGAAATCAGGAAAATCCAAGAGAAACAAAACATAATATGAGCTAAAATATAAAATATCGTCTTCTGATGCTAATATGAATCGGTTCTTCTTCAGACCGGATGGACGGTTCCATGTTTTCATGATCTCCAAACATGGAGGCCTTCAGTCATGGATGACCTCCAAGCTGCTGCTGCTCAGGAAACGATGAACAGGACTGATATTTTCCTTTGATTTTAGACTCAGAGGATCTGAGCTTTGCTTCTGACCTGCTGAACCATCCAGAGGAAGCTGAGGTCATTGAAGGAACAGCAGCATCTCAGGATTCAGACTCTTTATCTGAGCTCCTGCTGACGTAGCAACATGTTTCAGATAATGACTTATTGATGAAACATTTCTGTAGGTCTGATTAATCTCTGCTCTCTGCTGACATGAGATGTTCGTGGGACGGTTTGTCTTTTCAGGGATTCAGCTTCAGATCTTCTGACTGTTTTTCATGTGAAAGAAGCAAAGGGAGCAGGCGTGAATAGAGGGAAGCTTTTTGTTCATCTGTCCTGACTAGAGTTGGGAATGGATAAGATTTTCACGATTCCGATTCCCTTATCGATCCTGTGAAACAATTTGATTCCTTATCGATTCCTTATCGATCCTGTGAAACGATTCGATTCCTTATCGATTCCCTTATCGATCCTGTGACACGATTCGATTCCTTATCGATCTTGGAAACGATTCGATTCCTTATCGATCCTGTGAAACAATTTGATTCCTTATCGATTCCTTATCGATCTTGTGAAACGTTTCGATTCCTTATCGATTCCCTTATCGATCCTGTGAAACGATTCGATTCCTTATCGATTCCCTTATCGATCCTGTGAAACGATTCGATTCCTTATCGATTCCCTTATCGATCCTGTGAAACGATTCGATTCCTTATCGATTCCCTTATCGATTCCCTTATCGATCCTGTGAAACGATTCGATTCCTTATCGATTCCCTTATCGATCCTGTGAAACGATTCGATTCCTTATCGATTCCCTTATCGATCCTGTGAAACGATTGGATTCCTTATCGATTCCCTTATCGATCCTGTGAAACGATTCGATTCCTTATCGATTCTGTGAAACGATTGGATTCCTTATCGATTCCCTTATCGATTCTGTGAAACGATTGGATTCCTTATAGATTCCCTTATCGATTCTGTGAAACGATTTGATTCCTTATCGATTCCCTTATCGATTCTGTGAAACGATTGGATTCCTTATCGATTCCTTATCGATTCTGTGAAACGATTTGATTCCTTATCGGTTCCCTTATCGATCCTGTGAAACGATTGGATTCCTTATCGATTCTGTGAAACGATTTGATTCCTTATCGATTCCCTTATCGATCCTGTGAAACGATTTGATTCCTTATCGATTCCTTAGCGATTCTGTGAAACGATTCGATTCCTTATCGATTCCCTTATCGATTCTGTGAAACGATTGGATTCCTTATCGATTCCCTTATCGATTCTGTGAAACGATTTGATTCCTTATCGATTCCTTATCGATTCTGTGAAACGATTCGATTCCTTATCGATTCCTTTATCGATTCTGTGAAACGATTGGATTCCTTATCGATTCCCTTATCGATTCTGTGAAACGATTTGATTCCTTATCGATTCCTTATCGATCTTGTGAAACGATTCGATTCCTTATCGATTCCCTTATCGATTCCCTTATCGATCTTGGAAACGATTGGATTCCTTATAGATTCCCTTATCGATCCTGTGAAACGATTCGATTCCTTATCGATTCCCTTATCGATCCTGTGAAACGATTCGATTCCTTATCGATTCCCTTATCGATCCTGTGAAACGATTGGATTCCTTATCGATTCCCTTATCGATCCTGTGAAACGATTCGATTCCTTATCGATTCTATGAAACGATTGGATTCCTTATCGATTCCCTTATCGATTCTGTGAAACGATTTGATTCCTTATCGATTCCCTTATCGATTCTGTGAAACGATTGGATTCCTTATCGATTCCTTATCGATTCTGTGAAACGATTTGATTCCTTATCGGTTCCCTTATCGATCCTGTGAAACGATTGGATTCCTTATCGATTCTGTGAAACGATTTGATTCCTTATCGATTCCCTTATCGATCCTGTGAAACGATTTGATTCCTTATCGATTCCCTTATCAATCCTGTGAAACGATTTGATTCCTTATCGATTCCTTAGCGATTCTGTGAAACGATTCGATTCCTTATCGATTCCCTTATCGATTCTGTGAAACGATTGGATTCCTTATCGATTCCCTTATCGATTCTGTGAAACGATTTGATTCCTTATCGATTCCTTATCGATTCTGTGAAACGATTCGATTCCTTATCGATTCCTTATCGATCCTGTGAAACGATTCGATTCCTTATCGATTCCCTTATCGATTCTGTGAAACGATTCGATTCCTTATCGATTCCCTTATCGATTCTGTGAAACGATTCGATTCCTTATCGATTCCCTTATCGATCCTGTGAAACGATTCGATTCCTTATCGATTCCCTTATCGATTCTGTGAAACGATTGGATTCCTTATCGATTCCCTTATCGATTCTGTGAAACGATTGGATTCCTTATCGATTCCCTTATCGATTCTGTGAAACGATTCGATTCCTTATCGATTCCCTTATCGATTCTGTGAAACGATTCGATTCCTTATCGATTCCCTTATCGATCCTGTGAAACGATTCGATTCCTTATCGATTCCCTTATCGATCCTGTGAAACGATTCGATTCCTTATCGATTCCCTTATCGATTCTGTGAAACGATTCGATTCCTTATCGATTCCCTTATCGATTCTGTGAAACGATTCGATTCCTTATCGATTCCTTATCGATCCTGTGAAACGATTCGATTCCTTATCGATTCCCTTATCGATTCTGTGAAACGATTCGATTCCTTATCGATTCCCTTATCGATTCTGTGAAACGATTCGATTCCTTATCGATTCCCTTATCGATCCTGTGAAACGATTCGATTCCTTATCGATTCCCTTATCGATTCTGTGAAACGATTGGATTCCTTATCGATTCCCTTATCGATTCTGTGAAACGATTGGATTCCTTATCGATTCCCTTATCGATTCTGTGAAACGATTCGATTCCTTATCGATTCCCTTATCGATTCTGTGAAACGATTCGATTCCCTTATCGATCCTGTGAAACGATTCGATTCCTTATCGATTCCCTTATCGATCCTGTGAAACGATTCGATTCCTTATCGATTCCCTTATCGATTCTGTGAAACGATTCGATTCCTTATCGATTCCCTTATCGATTCTGCGAAACGATTCGATTCCTTATCGATTCCCTTATCGATTCTGTGAAACGATTCGATTCCTTATTGATTCCCTTATCGATTCTGCGAAACGATTCGATTCCTTATCGATTCCCTTATCGATTCTGTGAAACGATTAGATTCCTTATCGATTCCCTTATCGATTCTGCGAAACGATTCGATTCCTTATCGATTCCCTTATCGATCCTGTGAAACAATTCGATTCCTTATCGATTCCCTTATTCCCATCCGTTTAGTGAAAAAGCATTACTGTACAATTTGGGGAAATAAACTCATCTCCCCCTGATTTAAATAAACGAGCGTACTTTTCTCTCGCTCCCTGAACTGCGGAGCAACTTGGTAGCATGTTTAATAACCCCAAAGAGAGAAAGGAAACTGGTTTATTTCCAGAAATGGCTTCTGATTTACAGGAACCACTTTAAGCTCAGATAGTGATAGAAAACTAGCTACTAACCAGAGTTTCCTTCCATGCCGGTCGTAACTTTAGCTTCTGTCTGGAAGCATCAGAAACACGGCATTTGTTAAAATCTATGCCATGCTGTGTGCGCAGGTGTTTCTACATGTGGGATGCATTTCCTCCCGCGGATGTTATCGCCACTTTCCAATGATTGCAAAGTGCCATGTTTCCATCTTTCTCCTCCTTAAAATGAAGCCAATTTTTCGATCGCTTGGACCGCTTTTGTTTTGCTTTTCTAGACTTACGCCTGGTCACCTTGTTCTTGCTTACTGAATGCTGTGTGCATTAAGAGAATCGTTAAGCGAGCTGCCAAACGGTGCCATGGAATTGGAACCGGTTTTACTCAGGAACCGGTTTTCAGTTCCCATCCCCCGGTCCTGACAGGTTTGGTTCCTGGAGGTGGATCTGCGTATTTCTGAGGACCGTTTAACCTTCATCCCTTTCTGTCTGCAGCAGGAAGTTAAACGCTTGACAAGTTGAACTGTTTGACAAGTGAAACGCTCACACCAAGCATGCTTGTAGCGACAGTGGAGAGGAAAAACTCCCTTTGAACAGGAAGAAACCTCCAGCAGAACCAGGCTCAGTGTGAGCGGCCATCTGCTGAGGCCCACTGGGGTTCAAGGAGACAGAAGCAGACATAGAAAAAGAAGCATAGATACATAAAACCATTTCTGCTGTTTGGGGTCACGGTTCTGCTGAGGACCCAGAAGTCCTCATAGTGGACCACAGTCTCTGTTGCTGCAGAACCAGCCCAGGCCATCAGCTCCCTCCGCCGTGCTCTACGCTGCCGTGAGATCAGAAGGATTCAGGTTAGAACGGCGATAAAACCAGAACCCAAACCAATAAAGTTCAGGGTTTAATCAAACATCACAGCGGAACGTCTTCAGACTCCATCTTCATGTGAGGCTGAATGTTCAGAGGATCTCTGGAAGATCTACAACCGTCTTCTGTGAGTCACTATCCCAGCTCCAGTATGCAGCCCCCCCCCCCCACTACCGCATGCCACAGATCAGTTTCATGCAACCTGACTCCTCGTTCAAAAATAGTGAAGGTTCTCGTCTGCTTGCTCCGTGGCAGCCGGGGGGGGGGGTATAGTTTCCGTAATTCTGTGGGAGGAGCCTCTTTTATTTGTTGGTTTAAATCATGATAAACAGAGAACCTGTTCTGACAGGCGAGGTTTGAGCTGGAAGATGGAGAGGATTCCTGATCGCTGACCTTCTGTCAACGATTTTCAGCCATATCAGCGTTTTCATTTGGCTGCAGCTGCAGAACAAAACCCTGAATCCTTCTGCTGCCGCTTGATTGAAATGTTTCTGAACATTTTTAGTTTTAGATGAAAACTATGAAAAAACATTTTCAACCTGAAGAATCAACCTGGGTTCTCCGGAGAACCCAGGTTGATTCTTCAGTGTTTTTTTTTTTCCTCCCTTCGTTGACTTTCTGCTGCAGAAGTTAATTTAAACATAATTTATTGCATTTAAACAAATAAAGACAATTAATAAGGAGGCTCAATGAAATAATAATGATCTAAAAATTATGAATTATCTTAGCCTGACGTAGTCCGACTCAATTCTAGTCAGAATATGAGTCTGATGCTGCTCCATAGAGCTGTGATTATGGGGCGTGTTTCGAACGAACCAGGAAAAAAAATGCCTCTGCACTCAATTGGATAGACCTACAACCAATAAGAGCAACGGAGTGCGTGACGTATGTTAAGCGAGGCATAGTTGTTGTCCACAAAAATCAAAGCGTGCAGTTTCGCGTTTCTCTGTTCCTCTTTTAAAATTAATTTGCTGTCGATATCTTCTAGAACAGACCTAATAGCAGAATCTACTCACCCAAACTCTCCAGCGGCAGCCATTATTGTTGTCACCCTAGCGCGCTTTGGTCACGTGGTTGATTACGTTACTGTTGATCATCTGTCCATCATCGTATAAAGCCCGCCCTGACAATTTGATTGGATCGCCTGACAGTGGGCTTTAATACTCGCGCTACTATGGAGCAGAGCCAGACCGAACTTCCCCGAACTCAAACCTTGTGGGCGGGACTAAGTTCTGACTGGCACCCAGGCTAGAATTATCTAATATAATCCTCAAATATCAACTCCAGTCTTTACATCCATAGTTCGATCTGAGGTGTTTCTATTATAGATGAGTGAGTGGGCGGGGCTAAAGTTCCTCTACACTCAGCCGTCTTTCTACATAATAAAATAATTCAGGTAAATAATATGTTTAAATAAATGCTTTAATAAATGCATCTCAATATTTATTAAATATTATAATTAACTGGACCTTATTTTATTTAAAATTTAAGAACTTAAAGTTGTAGGGAAAGGCGAAATAACTCTTATTTTTCACTTTTACCCGATGTATTCCAGCATCCGGCTGCCACGCACGTGGGCATTGTCGGTTTAAAGTCGTAGGGAAGCGGTTGTTCCAACCATTGCATTTCTGAATTCTCTCGAGTGGTGCCCGACTTTACTAACCTGACTCCGTCAGATGGATTTGCTCCGCATATCCATCTGGAAACCTTCCGTTGAAGTAATTTTGGGAAGGGGCGAAAATACTGGTTAGCTGATTGGCCTATGTTGGTGATAGACGGGCCAAATAAACCAATCAGATCAACAAAGCATATGACGTACTAACAGAGCGACGACGAAGAGGAGCCAATTGATAGATCAAACTCTTGGTGAAACCAGTCGGGAGAAGAGCAAAAACATCTTTTCCTCTGAGAAAAGCCTCCAGAGCAGTGTTTTGCTCTTCTTTCAGTGAAGAAATACTCTGTAATTCCCATAAAACTTGCTCGATAGCCACGCTAACGCTAGTTTCATCGGCTGAAGCTGCCATGTTCTTTAGACTGAACTGTCGCGCTTCTCGTTGCGTCACACCTCAACCCGCCTCAAAGCCAACGCTGATTGGACGTTCGTTTGGTGAACGGCTCCAAATTTTCTTTAACGGAGAGTCTCCAGACTGATCTGCGAGTGAAACCTTGAAAGCTCGCGAGATCAGGATGGTCTCACGAGGCTACGACTTTACACGAGTGAATAAAGTGAATGTGATTGGTCGATTATCAAGGGGGCGGGATTGTTGTGGCGGAAGGTTCTCAAGCAAGTTTGATTGTGGTCGGTTTGCCGGAAGCATCTTGCTAACCAGTTAGCATCTTAGTGCTAGCAGGTTCCCAATGGGAAATTCCATTGGGATATTTAATTACTTACTGAAACATTTCATGTTTTATTTATATTTATTCTGTCCATCTTCAGTCAAAGGCTTCTCCAGATCCTCTGCATTGAATTACATTTTTTTATATATATTTTTTCTATTTTGTCCCTTTTATCCCTCCATATAATGACATGGATAAAGAAAACAGTTTGACTTGGTGCTGTTGGGTTAAATAGAAAATGTAATCTGCATAATCTTCTGTTTACTGAGATTAAAAACGGTAATTTTGAGATAAAAAGTCCAACTTTATGGAAAACTAAATGATGAAATCAGGTGACGATGAAGAACTTCAGCTGCTCGACCTGGATCTGGTGGAAAAGCTGCCGTCAGTCAACATGATTCCAGATGTTTAACATACAGATGATGCTTCCTTTGTGAGCGGATCTAAGTGAAGGATCCTGATCTGATCTGGAGTTGTCCTGTTGGAGCAGCAGGAAGCTGCTGAAACGGATTCCTGCTGGAGCCCAGGATTAACGTCCTCCCAGAGCTGGAGAGCCAGGAGCAGCTGACGTGATTAACTCTGGGAAACGCTCCTCGTCTCGGGTTTCTCCTGGACTCAGAATGAGATGAGCTTTTATTTTGAAGTTCTTGGTGTCATGGATCCACCTGAGCAGCCCCGCTACAGGAACTGATTCTGATCCAAAGATCTTTCTAATTCAGAGATGGATGCTAGCTATTAGCAGTTAGCTGCAATGGAGTCACAGCTAAACATCAACAACTGGTCACAGTTGGGTTCTGGTCTGGTTCTGGTCTAGGTCTGGTTCTGGTCTGGGTCTGGGTCTGGTTCTGCTCTGGTTTTAGTTACAGTTGGGTTCTGTTCTGGTCACAGTTGGGTTCTGGTTCTGGTCACAGTTGGGTTCTGGTCTGGTTCTGGTTTTGTTCTGGTTCTGGTCACAGCTGGGTTCTGGTTCTGGTCTGGTTCTGGTTCTGGTTCTGGGAGACCTTTCCTCCTGGATCTGCTGTTGCTTCTGTTTTATTATCAGATCAGAACTTTTCCTGCTGCTGGACCTGAAACTGGATCCTATTGATCTCAGACGCTCTGCCTGCTTCCAGCTCGGGTCTGCAGAACGTCTCCTGGGAGGAGGAGGATGAGGATGATGATGGTGGTGATGATGATGATGGTGATGATGATGATGATGGTGATGATGATGGTGATGATGATGATGATGGTGATGATGATGATGATGGTGATGATGATGGTGATGATGATGGTGATGATGAGGTGTTTTCAGGACAGGCTGGTGAATTTAGCAGCTCCCTGTTAGAGACGAAGACAGGAATTTGTTACCCAGGTGTCTGGAAGAAGAAGATCTATTTATAAATGTGATAAAATCGTTCACTTCCTGTTTGAGCAAAATTAGAATCTATTTTAGTTTCCAGACATTTTTCTATCCATTCTTCCAGAGTTTAAGTCTTTTTAATCAAATATTAAATTTATTTCTGGAAGTTTTATTTATTTCAATTTTAAAAATACTTCAGAGACCAAAGTCTTTAAAGGGAAACAGAGAAATAAAAACATTTTAACTGGAGCTTTATTTTATAGATCCCACCATCCTGTCAGGAAACCGAGTCGGTTCTTATGAAAAGGAGGCCTGGGTTTTCCTCCCAGACGTTTCTGTGTCAGAAATATTTACTCCATTTGTTCACGTTGCAGAACGATTCTCTAGCAACATGCTGCAATCTGAGAGCGTGCTGCACAGTTAGAGGAGCTGTTCTCCATAATCCGTCTGATAAGAACAGGAAAAGACCTGCAGGATTATGGAGTGACTTTTACTCCAACATTGTTGCAATCAAAGAAAGTGTTTTTTTGTTAAAGGAAATTTGAATAAAAAATTAGGGATGCACAATATTGGGATTTTGGCCGATATTTTAAAACTCATGTAGCCGATAACCGATATCGATGTTAAAGCTGGACAAAAATAAGTAGTCATTGAAAATAGCAGTTTTGTTATCCATTTCTGACACAAAATAATATACTCAAATATATTTTCATATGCTGATATCAAATAGATTTTTAAAAACGTGGTATCGATCTATTTTACTTTCAAAATCTGGTGAAATTTCATCGTTCTGTTACAAACTCTCGTGATATTTTGCAAATTCTTGTGAGATTTTGTTAGTAAAATAGATCGATACCGCGTCAATATATCAACATATAAAAATATGGCAACATTTGGTGAATTTTCGGGGGATTTCGTAGCATAACGATGACATATAGCAATATTTCATTAGTAAAAGAGATTGATATGGTGTTTTTAAATGGCAATATATCAGCATATGAAGATATTGGGATATTTTAATGGATCAATATTTTTTCCCTCGTCTTTAGAAGTTTTTAAGTCTGTAAAAAAGAAGTTTTTGAGGAAGAAGAAGAAGTAGTATTTTATTTATTTTTTTAGACTTTAGAAACTCAGAAGCTGATCAAATATCGGGTTAAATATCGGTGGGGGGGCCGATGTCCGATATTCAGTTTTAAGGCCGATACCGATAGGGGGCCGATTATATCGTGCATCCCTATAAAAAAATTTCAACCCAGAAATGAAACTGGATGAAAAATGAAACTTGGAAAAATTATTTTATAAAAAAAAATATTTAAAATGTAAGACTGCTGTTTTTCTATTCATTTTTTCCGCTTTTTTAAATAATTATTTTTTCAAAATTCTGTTTTCTTTTTTTTTTACAACTTTTAAACAAGTATTTATATTTTGTTATATTTTTCCTTTTTTGTAATTGATTTTTAATAATTACACTTTTTTCAAATAGCTTTTTCTAAATCCCATTCTCCTAACTCTGGGCGGGCGGGTGGGGGCTTTCTTTCTCATTTCCATTTACAAAATGTGTTTGTTGCAACAATAATGGAAGAAAACTGCCCCCATACAGATGGTGGACCGGGCCGACCTCAGGATGCCTCAGGCTGGAGTCGCCTCTGTTCACCAGCCGCTCATATTTGGTGTAAACCGGGTTTAGTTTGCTGCTGTTTATGGTTCCCATGTTTATGTTGCTGCTGGTGAAGTTTATCCATGTTGACAGAAAAGAAGCAGGAACCTGAACGCAGCTGAAGCCTGATTTTAAACCATAAACGGGTTAAAAAATACTCAAAAACAAGATGTAATATCTGCAGATGATGGGTGATAGATGACTTTACAGACTTATAGGACGTATAGTGAGGCGGGACAGTTTGATCTCTGGACAGTTGGAGGACGCTGGTTGGTAATTTCAAACCCAGACGACAAAACTGGAGCATTTCAGAGGCTTTAATGTTATTGACCACTGCTCTAATAGATTTGTGTTTGATCTCATCCATAAAATAAAACAGGAATAATATTCATAAGCTGCTAACATTGAACAAATCTAATTTATGTATAAAATAATAAAACATTTTAAGGGAAAGGAGATGATTTTTCTCCATGAATCTTCTGCCCCATCATCAGTCTGCACTGCTGTAATATGACAGAGGAGCCCCTCCCTGAGATCCAGCCCAGGATGAGAGGGCAGCATCAGGGAGGGGCTGGGTGAGGAAGAGGAGGAGGTGGCTGCTGCCTTCATCCCCCGCTGACTCGGACTGAGCCGTCAGGAGAGGGAGAAGGAGAGCGACCACAGAGGCTGAGGCGGCGCAGCAGCAGAGGGAGGCTCAGACTCTGGCTGCCGTTAGCAGAGAGACGTTTGGTCCTCCGCCGGGTTCCCACCGCTCGCCAGAACTCGCTGAGAGAAACCCGGGGGAACATGAACCCCGCTCGCTCCATCCAGTATGAGATCAGCTCCCTGAAAGGTACTTATCTCTGCTTCCTGACTCATCACTTTCACACTCCCAGGACCGCCTTGTTTTCCCACAATGCCTCTCTTCCTGAAGGCGTCCTGCAGGACGTGAACTTTGTGTGTTTTCATGGTTGATCTGAGTGAAAAGCAGGCGGTTGGAGCTGCTGCTGCTTTAGCCGCCTGTGAGTGAGATGATGCTGCAGCATGCGGCACTTTGAGTGCGACTGCGTCTCGTGATGATGGTGCAGGGCGCTGCTACATTGCCACGGTAACAGCAGGGATCTTTGCTTCTGAGTCGGAGATGGGACAGTTTGTGTAGCAGCGTCAGGTGCAGCTACAGAGCAAAGACGTCACCTTTAGGTGGTGCTGACAAAGGAAGCCCTTCAAAAATGATCGGATCACTTTATTAAAGGAAAAGTCGCTCATATTCAGAATTCAAACTTCTGAAAGTTCTTTAAATCTGAAATGATTCCATCCTGTTCAATAAATGATCAGTGATTTTAATTCAGAGTAATTTTCATGTGAATGTGCTTTACTGGAGGCATCCATGTTTGTCAAAGAACACTACTGCCACCTACTGGTTAGTGACATTGTCACGGTGCGGTATCGGCTGTTGATCAAGTCCCAGTGCTGTATCTGGTGTTTGTCACAACGCGCTATTATCCAAGTCATCTTGAAAACATTCTTCTTCCAAATGTTGGCTACATATTACGGGTTTTTTCTCTGGCCAGAAGTTCGATGGCAAATCCTCCCTCTTCAAGTTGGCGATCCAACGACCAACCCGTCCGTGGAGGATCAGGAATCAGAAAGGTGGAATAACTATTTTTTTCACTTTTACCCGATGTATTCCAGCATCCAGCTGCCATGCACGTGGGCATTGTCAGTTTAAAGTCGCAGGAAAGCGGCCGTTCCAAATGTTGCTTTTCCGAATTCTCCCGAGTGGTGCCCGACTTTACACGAGTGAATAATGTGAATGTGATTGGTCGTTCATCAAGGGGGCGGGGTTTTTGTGGCGGAACGTTCTCAAGCATGTTTGGTTGTGGCCGGTTTGTGGGAAGCATCTTGCTAACCAGTTAGCATCTTAGTGCTAGCAGGTTCCCGATGGGAAATTCCATTGGGACCAAGTAGCACTAAATTGGTGATTTAGAAACGACGCTGTCAAGGAACGCTATGGACAGAGGAAACACGCAAGAGGAGGAGAGTTTAGTGTCGGAGGTCGTGGATGAGTCTCCTCCGTCATCCATTTTTTATTTAGAGGAGGAAAGCGGGGACGAAGATGTTGTGGAAGAGGACGCCAGGGCGGCAGAAGCTTGGTTTGGTGTAGAAGGCTTCCAGTCGTACATGTTTGAGCCCTTGCCTCGCAACGCTGCCAGTTCTGTTAGCTCTACGCCTGCCGAAGACACAGACGTCCATCCCCGTGAACACTGGGACGCAACTCATGCTGAATAACTTTCACTGATGTCTGTAAACTACAGACTGAGGATCATGAAAAAATTATTTTAGACCAAACCTTAATAGGATGTTTTCCAGATGTGCATCTTTAGAGTGATGCAGGAGATGCTTTCAGGGGCCAAGTCATTGCTGGTTCCAGTCTGGCCACCAGGTGGCGGTACCTTCTGCACGTTAAACATATTGATCTAAATATGTTGGAGTTTTCTTAATAACTTAGACATTTTTGATACGCAAAAAACACGCATTAATTTCAATAATCATAAATTCTTCGTTAAATTGTTTTTTTTTTTTTTACAAATGGATTTCGGAATTTATTTTAATCACTGCAATGCATGCTGGGTAGATATCACGGTTAGGTCTGACTGTGCTTGTCAATAACCGATCGTTTTTGCTGTAAAAAAGACCTCAAAAAAAAGTTTTCCCTCCCTAATAAGCAAGCATATTAAAATATAATTTGTTAAAGATTCATAATTTATTTCCTGAGAAAATAAATTAATTAAAATCCTTTCTGTTTTATCACTCGTCTGCGCCCGATCTGTACAGGAAATGGGACGCTACGCTACTTCCAGGAGCTAACTTTTTCAGCTTTGGATTTAAACATAAATTTACTCTCTTTGATTCTTATGTTTCCTTTCATGTTAACATTATGGTATATAGTGGATAATCTACATGTTGGGTTGTCATGGCGATTCCCTCCCTTTCAGCTTTGAGGGGAAGCCCTCAGCACCATACGTCCCATTTAGAACTACAAGATGTTGGGTTGCCATGGTGATTCCCTCCCTTTTGAGCTCACAGTTCCACACTTTTTGTTTCCTATAGGAGATCTGACAGGTGTGAACAAAAACTGCAGGTCCAGGTTCTACAGAACCATCCAGAGATGAGGTCTCCTGGTAGGGCAGAGTGTGGGCGTGTCTCTCTGAGTGCTGAGCTCTGATTGGACAGGTATAACCAGAATATAATGGAGAAACTAGAGAAGCCCAAAAGGTTCTGAATATTTCCCCGGATCAGAACCATCATCACATTCTAAGCTAATTTTCTGTTTAGAAAACTTTAGATGGAGATTTCTCTCCTAAAGACTCAAACAGTGAAAAACCGGGTCAGATAAAGTCCAACTTCCTGTTTCCTGTTTATAAAGGTTCTGATAGAAAGCATGGCTGAGACACAGAGGTCCAACAGGACCGTATTTAAAAAGAATGTTCTAATACCAGCTGATCCAGAACCGCAGTGTTGGCGGTGAACCATTGCCCTGGTTGCCATGACGACCCAGTTTTATTAGCATCCGGCCAACAGAGGCTTTTACTTTGGAATCAGAGCTGACCCTGCTGCTCTGACTGACACGGATCCCTGATGGTTCTGTTTGAGAGGAGCGGGTCCACCCGGACCTCTCCGACCGATCGGTTCTGTTTGGTACCGGCCCGGCAGAGCTCAGCCGCCTGCTGTGGAATTTCAATGATCCTGGAGACGGATCTGAGGGCTTCTGCTCGCTCCGACAGACCCGGAGTGTTTCCCAACAGAACAAAAGCTGCTTCGCTTCACTGAGCGTTCCCAAAAGACTTTCTCAACGTGTTAAACCTTCCTGCCAACCTGTCAGAACCGGTTCATCTGGCGGCGGGTCGTCCCCTCGGACCCATTAATCCCTGTTTGTCGCTTATTTTCAGGGATTCTCTCCAGAATAAGATCTTTATTCCAGAAACCTGCCGATGATCTCCTGTTTGGGCCGAGCTGACCGACTTTAACTGAAGACAAACGCTTTAGTTTTCCCTCCCGCCCTTTCGACCCGCCGGTGTTCAGCTCTGACCCAAATATTTTCAGCTCTTTTCAGGATAATCCGGCTCTGATTTGGGATCAACATGACCTGAGGAACAGCCCCGCATTCAGCCTGATGACCTTCATCCTCGTTTCAGAACAGTTCCAAACTCCTGAAAGTATTCACACCCTGCTGCCCAGCAAACCTGAAGGTCTGGATTTTATCCATGTGACCGACACGGAGCGCTGCTTGATGGTTCTGTTGGTCCGTTTGTGTTCGGCTGCCCGGGTCAGAACTTTGCAGAACCTTTTCTCTCTGCAGGTCCGACTGTTTTGGAAAAATTCTGTGAACTTCAGGGTTCCAGCTTTAAAGATAATTGATGGTTTTCTGTCTGGATCTTCAGGCTGGTTCTGCTCCAGCAGCAGGATGGCCCTCCCCTCCCATCTTCCCATCCACTCTGACCCACAGCATGATGCTGCCACCACCGTGTGGTGATGAGGTCCTGGATTTCTACCCTCCCATCTTCCCATCCACTCTGACCCACAGCATGATGCTGCCACCACCGTGTGGTGATGAGGTCCTGGATTTCTACCCTCCCATCTTCCCATCCACTCTGACCCACAGCATGATGCTGCCACCACCGTGTGGTGATGAGGTCCTGGATTTCTACCCTCCCATCTTCCCATCCACTCTGACCCACAGCATGATGCTGCCACCACCGTGTGGTGATGAGGTCCTGGATTTCTACCCTCCCATCTTCCCATCCACTCTGACCCACAGCATGATGCTGCCACCACCGTGTGGTGATGAGGTCCTGGATTTCTACCCTCCCATCTTCCCATCCACTCTGACCCACAGCATGATGCTGCCACCACCGTGTGGTGATGAGGTCCTGGATTTCTACCCTCCCATCTTCCCATCCACTCTGACCCACAGCATGATGCTGCCACCACCGTGTGGTGATGAGGTCCTGGATTTCTACCCTCCCATCTTCCCATCCACTCTGACCCACAGCATGATGCTGCCACCACCGTGTGGTGATGATGTCCTTCCACATTTCCGTTTCTCAGTCATTGGATTGTTGTCGATAAAAACATCAGAAAGTAAAGAAAATATTTCACCCATAAAGCTGGAAAAAAATCCTTCAAATTTAATTAACTTTTTTTTTTTTTTTACATGGCACATTTAAAAAAAAAATCTGGATCTGTTCATAGAAAGATTGTCTTGATTCCAGAGGAAATGGTGGCTTATCGATTAATCGTTAGTCGATAGACTTTAGATTGATGATGAACTTGCATTTCTACCTGAAACACGAACATTTTTCTTTTCTCTTCTTGCTCAGATTTGGTCTGACTGAGAATCAGATGCTTCATGAACAGAAGGACGTTGGTTGATTTTCTATCTAATGTTTTATTCTGAAACTAATTTAATTGGTTAAGAGAATCGTTTATGTTTGTAATTTGATAGAAAAGGAGCGGGTTCTAAGGGTTCTAAGGGCTGAACGGGTTCAGGTTGAGCTGGTTCTGGGCTTTGGGACTGGAAATGGAGAAAGGCATCTTCTCTGTTTGGGTCCAAAGTTTTTTTCTCCGTTTTTTTTTTTACCAGAGGCGTCAAAAATATTCATGTTTATTCCTCCAGTATAAATCCTGCTGATTTAAAACACTTTTGTAGAAGTTAGAGGATCAACTTCAGCTTTTTACTCCAGTAAAAGTGTAAAAGTACCATTTTTAAAACTATTTAAAGTATAGAAGAGTAATGAGGAGAAAATCTTAAGGCCAGAAGCTTAACTGCTCTACTCTATTAAAGGAACATTTTTCTATAATTCTGGATGATAACTTCCTTCATTTTCTTAGTTTTATAACTAATGGTCACATTTACCTTTGCATCATCTAGAAAAACTATTTATTTTGGTTTGTGGTGAGCAACAAGTTGGGGCAGCACCGAGTCCGACCACAGAGAAATTAATTGTCTGGATGAAACTAATTATTCCATTAAAGTATAGATATCCAATGTTTCTAGTTAAGTAATGAAGTATTTGTACCTTGTCAGTTGACGCCTCTGCTTGGCGCTCTGGACCTGAACCTCTGATCCGAACCAAAAGGTTCTGTTCTGAGATCTGATCTTTCAGCGTTTTTAGGATCCAGTCTAGTTTCTGGGTTCTGATCCAGGTCCGAGTTCTTCTGTTTGGCTTTTTTCTGGTTGCTCTAGTTTCCTCCCAGGCGGAGCGGGTCCAACAGAAGCTCTGGTCCTCACTGAGGAGCTTCTCTCCTCTTTCCCCAGAAACTGAACCAAACACCTGAACCTGTCTGAACCGGGTCATGTTCCTCTGGGATCATATCAGAACCATCTCTGTTCTGATCCGTTAATCTCCTTCCTTTCCCGAATCGTTAACTCTCATCCTGAACCGGATTTCTGAAACATCCTCCTCTAACCTCACATCTGCTTTCAGTAGATCTGAGTTGTTTCTTCTGGGATGTTCCTTCCATAGCCGTCCGTGTGGGTCCAGTTCTGACCCGGTTGGGCTCACCTGATAGAACTTCAGGCAAACATCAGCAGAAACTGATCCGTGACGGAAAGCAGGCGGATGTTTGGGAAGCATAGCGGGAATTCTGCACGTTTGGGTTCAGGTTCTGACCCGTATCAGATGACCTGAATCCTCTGCCCCTTTCTCTGGGTTGTCCTTTGCTTCTATGTCCTGCGTTGCTGTGATTTTCCACATCTTTCTACATTTGACTCTGTTTTATTAGCTGTTTCTCTGTTGCTCTGCTGGAGCAGTTCCTCTAGCAGCCAGCAGGTGGCAGCGTGAGGAAGGCTGCTGTGATGAGATGAATTCATGGAGCAAAGAGCTGCTTCCAAACCTTTAGTTTCCTGCAGTTTTGGATTTTATTGGTCAATTTTCTTCCATTAAAGTTTCTCTCCTTCGACTTTGGTGAAATTCAACCATTAAACTGTTTAATCAGCAACATTTTTATTGTTTTTATGAGTCTTTTACCTCAGTTTTATTGTTTGGTTTAGAAAAAAAGAGTCCCTGAAACTAAAAGATTCTGTTTGTTTTCTTGTTTGTTTGGATTTTTTCTGTTTCTGCCTCCGGGGGTGGGGAGGGGCAGGAGAACATGTGAGGTCCTCCTGCACGCTCTGCTCATCAAACTGACTGACGCATCTTCTTCTCTTTTTGCTTCTGATTCTGATCTCCGCTTGTTCCTGCAGGGGAAAGCAGGATTCTCCACGTCTTCTTTGTCGCCTCCCAACAATCGCTGCTCTGTGTTTGATCTGTGAAGTTATGAGTCCAAACATTTTCTGAGCTCCTCTCTTCTCAATGTCTCCATTGAAACGTCTCTGATCTGTTGATTCACACCAAACCTCCCAGCAGTTTCTGTGGGATTTCAGGACTCAGACTTTCACGTCTGGAATTAACTTTAAAATCTGTTATGATTACGACACAGAAGGAAATAGAAAACAGCTGCATATTATAACACTGCCTCTGAAATCTATAGATCTATATCTCTGTCTGCAGACAAACACAAAGTTATTTAGAATTGCAATGTTTTTGGAAAAACCTAAAAAAAAAAACTGAAAAGTGTGGCTTGCATTTATATTTATCCCAAGCAGCAACACAGATGAAGTTGTGATGAAGTTTTAATGCAGAGCTAGTTTCCTATGAAGCAGCTAAGGGGGTCATAGTTACTCTGGAGGAGCTGCAGAGATCCGCTGCTCAGGTTCTGTCCACAGAACTTTATGGACGAGCTTCAGTGGAACTAAACAAGGTTATTGGACCTCAGTGCAGCTTTTAAACGTGTTAGTAGACATGAAGCGACATCTTCACAGGTCTGCCTAGAACTATAGAAAGTAGATCAGACAGCTGCAGCTGATCCAGATGTTGGAACTATAGAAAGTAGATCACATCAGCTCAGTTCTAAAGTCTTTCCTCTGGTTCCCCATGTTTAGAAATCACTGAATGGCTGAGCTCCAGTCTGCAGACTGGTTGGCAGGGGATCGACAGCCAGACCTCTCAGGTCCATGAAGAAGCAGCTTTTAGTTCCTCTGCTCCGATAATCTGGAATAAACTCATAGAAATCTATAAAAGAGTTGAAACCATTTTTTCCCCCAGTGGCCTTTTTTTAATTAATGATTTAATATCTTTTCTAGATGAGGTCAAATCTGGACCATCCTGAAATAAAACCTGCTAGAAGATCTGAGACTAGGATGGAAGTTCAGCTTCCAGCAGGAGAACCAGACTAGACATCCATCCATCCAGAGATACTGTTGATGGGTTAGAATGGCCTAGTCAAAGTCCGGACCTTAAGCTGAGGGAAGTATAGAAAACTGATGCTCGTCTTAGAAAGGAGGAGTAAAACTTTTCAGATTCTTTCTTGATGAAGCGGTTGGCAGCCATGTTTCCCTTTCCCTCCACTCCTCAGCTGCATTCTTCTGTTTTCTGTCACATTAGCACCTTAGGCGCTGTGATTCCGCTCGCTATCCTGTCGTCCTTCAGGCTCACCTGCTGTTTTTTTTATTCTCTCTGATGTCAGCTTGTCTCTCATGATTAGTCAGGAATGTCTTTTTCACCCACAAACCCCTGCAGGCAAGTCCTTGCAGACCAGCCGGCGAGGCGCCCGCTGCCTGAATAACTCTGCTGTTTGCTCGTTAAACCGTGTTTTTATGTTGGATGACTAACTGCTGCGTGACTGTCCTTAGATTGTTATTCACAGATCCTCGGCTTAACTCTGAACCACAGACTGAATCCATCCCGCTCTGTAAATAATCCGCTTCAATCCGACTTTCTTTGAACTTCCTGCCTCAGTGTTTGGGTCTTATTTTGTCTCAATGTTGTTTGAGTCGTTGGATAAAACTATTGTGGGTGAAAATAATAATAACTAATATATGCTTAGAAAACCTGCCGGCTCTTTTTCAGGATCAAAATGGGAGATTTTAGGTGTTAAAATAGCGGATTTCCTCTTAAATCTCATGTTAAAGAAAAAATGATAGACCCTAGAACAACGCCCAGTGGAACTCCACATCTGAGATCTTCCCAGATTTGGAATATTTCCACATTTATCAGATTTAAACAAAAACTCTGTTCATCAAAGAATAACCAACTGATCATTATTTATACCTAAAACGAATACGGTCGCTTTCATCCACTCCTCTCTCATGCTCCTCCTTAGATAGAAAACTTTGACTCACCTGTTGCTACTAGCCGCTTCTACGCCACTGCTACTAGCCTCTGCAACTAGCCGCTGCTACCGGTCATTTAGGGTGGCCATTTCTATAGCACCAAAAAGGAGGACATTGTGCGGCATATCAATAAATTACTAAGGTGTACATAAGAATCGGGTAAAGTCACATTTATAGCACAATTCTTAGTAGTTTAAAGAGGATGCTTGTGTAGCTGAATAGAACAAAATATTAAAGAAATGTAAAAAAGAATTGGTTCCCAGCATTTGTATTTATTTAATACATTGTGGTGTTTAAAAAGTGACCATTTTTTAACACGATTAATTTGCGCAGAACTGCTGCAATTGATCATAAAGCAGTTGTTTGGAAAAGAAGCTCGAAAAAGAGCTAGAGAATAGGACGATGCAAACTGCAAAAAGTGGCTGGAAAAGAGGAATTCATGACATGGCTGCAGCCTGTCGAGAGTAAAGATGATTTCACCATGTTCTCTATCTATCCATATATATATATATATATATATATATATATATATATATATATATATATATATATATATATATATATATATATAAACTTGAGTCATGGAACTGTGCTTACAGCTCCTTATTTCATGTAAACTAATAACTTGTGTACATGATACTTGTTGATGGCATTAAAATTATTTCTAATAGCATTAAAAGAGCATTAAATTAGAGTTCCTCATTCCTGTATAAAACCTGTGAACGCTTAATTTAATCTGACATATTAAAAAAATCCCCATCATCATCCAGCAGATGTTCAGTTTCTGCCCAAATATTTTCTTTCTGTTGTGGATTTTTGTAACAGGGATAACTAGGATCATACATAGTTTGTATGAACTCTGTTTATTCTCTGCTTCCAAACTCATCATCTCTTCATCCATTCCTGCAATAAGAATTTTCTTTTAAAGTTGTGAGATTCACTCTAGAATCTCACAACTTCTTCCTGTTCTGTTGAAGCACCAATAGTCTGCATCCGATTATTTAATTAATTGCTCTTAGTTTTTGGGAATATATACAAACTATCCTCTAATTTCTAGATACCGATCTGTTTTTAATATAATTTAATTTGACAAACCGGGTCTTCTCTACATTCTTTTTTCTGTTTGGTGCGATTGCAATAGCGGGTCTTGATCTGGACGGACCGGAGGGGAGCAAAAAATAGCTCAGCTCCGTATTTTGACGGTGAAGGACGGAGAAGACGTACGTGGGCGGTGACGAGCGGAGGATGTGGAACAGCTCTCATTGATTTACATGACAGACAAGTACTCCGTACGTGAGCGGGGCGGAGCGCTGACGGAGTATGTGGAATTTGGGGGTAAAGGAGGACAAATACACGTCCGGCTGGGTGCAGCGCCGGACGCCGGACAGTGCAATGAAAATCCGGACTGTCCGCCCTAAAGCCGGACATCTGGCCACCCTACGGTCATTGCTATTAGCCACTGCTACTTGCCGTTGAAACTAGTTCCTGTTACTAGCCACCACTAGTAACCCCTGCTACAAGCCAATGCAACGGGTCACTGCTACTAGCTGCTGCTACTAATTGCTGCAACTAGCCACTGCTACTAGCTGCTTCAACTAGCTGCTGCAAATGGACACTGCTACTAGCCGCTGCTATTAGCCACTGCTACTTGCCGTTGAAACTAGTTCCTGTTACTAGCCACCACTAGTAACCCCTGCGACAAGCCACTGCAACGGGTCACTGCTACTAATTGCTGCAACTAGCCACTGCTACTAGCCGCTGCTACTAGCCACCACTAGTAACCCCTGCTACAAGCCATTACAAAGGGGCACTACCTGTTGCTACTAGCCCGCTTCTACACCACTGCTACTAGCCGCTGTTACTACTTGCTGCAACTAGCCACTGCTACGAGCCGCTGCAAATGGACACTGCTACTAGCTGCTGCTACTACTTGCTGCAACTAGCCACTGCTACTAGCCGCTTCAACCAGCTGCTGCAAATGGACACTGCTACTAGCCGCTGCTACGAGCCGCTGCAAATGGACACTGCTACTAGCCGCTGCTACTACTTGCTGCAACTAGCCACTGCTACTAGACGCTTCAACCAGCTGCTGCAAATGGACACTGCTACTAGCCGAAGCAGCTAACCACTGCTATTAGCCATTGCTACTTGGCGCTGAAACTAGCCACTGCTACTATCCCCTCCTACTAGCTGCTGCTATAAGCCGCTGTAACTGGGCGCTGCTCTCTCCTGCCTGGATGATCTGGTGAAATGTAAAGTACCTTGAGATGAATTGATGTGAATTGGATCTATAGAAATAAACTGAATAGAATTGAATCAGCAAGAAAGTGTGTCTCGGTAGTTGAAGAAGTTTGAGTCGCCTTCGTCTCCTTGGCTCAGTAGAAACACTTCTTTTCTTCAAACGGTGAAAGTTTGTCTCGTAGATTTCAGTTAGAAGGTTTTTAATACGGATAAAATTCCGCTTTTATCAAACGTCTGAACAGATCGTCTTTTTCTGCTCCAATGTCCGACCAGCTGCAGAACTTTAGCCAAACTTTTATGAAGATCGAAGCTTCTTCAGTCGGACTAACATGAGATCTTTTTCTGTTTTGGATCCAGAAAGATCTTGTTTGGACATAAATCTGACCATTTTACTGGTTTTATTAACCTTTCTAGATGAACTCAAAGTATTGCATTTTGCTTGTTCTTTGCTTGAAGCAATAATGGAACAAATTTCCTTCCATAATTCTGCCTAAATAGAAGCGACGGTTTTACTTCCTTCTCTGCTCTGCTTTATTTATTTCTGAGTTCTGCAGCGTTAGAAAAGCGTCCCACTCTTGGTGTTTCTCTCTGTGGGTATATTTAGGGTTCGGTTCTGGTTGTGAGTCAGTCTCCGTCTCGCTTCCAGGAAGCGTTGGGTCTGTTATGCATGTTGCCAGTAGCAGCGTTATCGTCTCCTGACCACCGTGCGTTCTGGCCCTCTCTGAGTATCTGCTCATCTTTCTGTGGTGTGTCCCGTTGCCATGGCAGCAGGCGGAGCCGCCCTCTCTGAGGTTTCTGATGACTCACTGCAGTGGTCAGTCCCTGAAACGCTCACGTTTCCTCCTGCTGTGTTGCTATGGCACATTTCCTCCCAAACATACTTTGATGATACTTTGGGTCGACGTTCATCAGTTTGCTCCTTTTTTTCACCACTTCTCTCTAGCAGCCCCGCATCTGCAAACCGTGGCCTCCTGGTGCTCCTGTGCATCCATCAGCTGCTCTTAGCCATTTCACCTCGGCTCCCAGGAGATCTCCTGTTTTCAGAAGCTCCTGTGTCCTCCAGCCTCCAGCTGAAGCTTCCTGTTAGTTTCTCTGCTCAACATTTAGGATATTTCTCCTTTAGTTGAGACCTGAGCTAATTAGTATGTTGGAATCTGCCGTTCTTGCCACTAGATGTCACTGTGGTCCCCGTGCAGAACCTTAAACCTGTCCTAAAGATCGTCTCATGTAAAATATGACAAACACGCTTTGGTCAGATGGTTATGATTAAAAGTGGTAAAGTTTTCTGATAGCTGCAGACCGCGGAGGGCCTTCAGCTCTGCCTTTAGGTTTTTCAGCTGAATTCTTGGTAGCAAATTACATCTGGATCTCGTCCCGAAGTATTGACAGCCTGTTTATGCTGCTACCGCAGAGTTCAGGGTGTTTTTATACGATAAACCAGAGCAGCGTGAACAGTGGCGGATTTAAGAAATGTGGGGCCCGAGGTAACGGCAGGCATGGGGCCCTGGGACATGAGACGACGACACAAGAATAGTTTTAAGTTTTAGTAGTAGCCACTGCTACTAGCTGCTGCTATGAACCACTGCTACCGGTCATTGCTATTATCCACTGCTACTTGCTAGTGAAACTAGTCACTGTTACTAGCCACCAAGCCACTGCAACGGATCACTGCTACTAGGCGTTGCTACTAGTTGCTGATACTAGCCACTGCTACGAGCCACTGCAACTACCTGTTGCTACTAGCCGCTTCTACGCCACTGCTACTAGCCTCTGCAAATAGCCGCTGCTACCGGTTATTGCTACTTGCCGGTGAAACTAGTCACTGTTACTAGCCACCAAACCACTGCAACAGGTCACTGCTACTAGCCGTTGCTACTAGTTGCTGCAACTAGCCACTGCTACTAGCTGCTGCTACGAGCCGCTGCAACTACCTGTTGCTACTAGCCGCTTCTATGCCACTGCTACTAGCCTCTGCAACTAGCCACTGCTACCGGTCATTGCTATTAGCCACTTCTACTTGCCGGTGAAACTAGTTCCTGTTACTAGCCACCACTAGTAACCCCTGCTACAAGCCAATGCAACGGGTCACTGCTACTAGCCGCTTCAACTAGCTGCTGCAAATAGACACTGCTACTAGCCATTGCTACTAACCACTGCTATAAGCCACTGCTACTTGCCGCTGCAACTAGCCGCTGCTACTATCCACCACTAGTAACCCCTGCTACAAAGGGGCACTACCTGTTGCTACTATCCCGCTTCTACACCACTGCTACTAGCCGCTGCTACTACTTGCTGCAACTAGCCACTGCTACTAGCCACTGCTACTACTTGCTGCAACTAGCCACTGCTACTAGCCACTGCTACTAGCTGCTTCAACCAGCTGCTGCAAATGGACACTGCTACTAGCCGAAGCAGCTAACCACTGCTATTAGCCATTGCTACTTGGCGCTGAAACTAGCCACTGCTACTAGCCACTGCTACTAGCCCCTGTGACTAGCCACTGCTATAAGCCGCCGCAGCTTGGTGCGCTACTAGTCCTCGCCGCAGTGATGAAGCTTTTCTTTTCTCCGTCTGTTTCCTGTTAGCACCTCTGGGGTAGCTTCTTTTAATCATTTTCTTTTCTCTTCTCTTTGCTTCGTTTGTTTTCATAAGTTTTGCTGCTGCCTTCCTGGACACTAAGGATGCCATAAGCACTTTGGTGACATTTCAGCCAAACGATTTTTACTAAAAACATAATTAACCTGAGTAGATAAGTAATAACTGCTAGCCACACATCCATCAGCAGTTTTTCGGGCCCTGTGGAACTTGGGGTCCTAATCAACTGTCTGGTTTTGCCTGACCGTAACTCCACCTCTGATCATTAGGGAAGTTCTTTCTTATCCGTATTCATTATTTTAATATAGTTTTTATCTGAAAAGTGTGGCTTGGATTGGAGCTGCTGCTTTATAGACCCTGGGGTGTTTGTTTCAACCAGATTTGAAATCTTCCTCCTTTCTTTGTATAAGTGTCTTATTCTGATTCAGGTTGGATGGAGAAGATCTGAGAACATCAGTTTTCAGGTTGTACCTCAGATCTCCATTTTGATTTTTATCTGGCCTTTGACTAGACCATTCTAAAACCTTAAATTGCTCTGACCAAACCCATCCATCGGGTCTCTGGTGAACCTCCAGCCTCAGGTCTCCTGCAGCCTCTAACAGGCTTTCTCCAGTCCTTGTCATGGATTTATCTCCATCCCACAGCATGATGCTAACTTTCCTCCTCAGATGTTTTCTTTTGCACAAAGATCTCTGCAGCTCCTCCAGAGTTACCCGTTCTGCCATCCTGACCATGTTTTTTGGTAGAACCGTCCTTCCCTCATTTTTGTTTTATAAGCTGTGACCTCCCAAAGCTCACCAGGTTTACATGTGAGGAATCGGGGGAATAAACACATGCATGCCACACTTTTCAGATTTTTTAAAACATAAATCAGCAGAAATCCATCTGTCCCCTCCCCTTCAGCCTGAAGCGCTCCCTCTCTGTTGGTTTATCATTTAAAATACCTTCAGCTTTGCGTTTTAAATGAGGTCAAACAGGAAAAGTTTTAGGGGTGTGAAAAGTTTAAATAGTTTAGTAGAGTCTGGATTTGATGGTTTTGCTCCAGAATGAAAGGACTAAACTGATTGTGAACGTTTCCACCTGTGAGAAGCGACCAATGAGAGGCTGCCTCTGTTTACTGCGCCTGTGGAGCAGAACGCCTGGAGCTGTTTTCACGTCGGTTGCAGAATCTTCCCAGGATTTCTCACCATGGGTGGAGAAAGAAAAGTTTAAGCAATAATCCTTCCAGGCTTTTTCACTTCCAGCAGTCAAACCGGCGTTTAACGGCTTGGCGAATCGGCTTGCTTCCTTATTTGACTTTAACTCTGTGATTATTTCTGTTGTCAATGTGTCGTCTGCTCGTCTCCTCCCACCTTCTTTCCATCAATAAATCAGCTTCTAGATGTATTTTTCTATGAGCTGCAGCCTGATCTTCACATGAACTCGTTGTTCCCGTCTGGTTCTTAGTCTTCATCATGATTCCTGCAGCTTTTATTCAGCAGCAGACGCTTTACGTCCCGTTTATCTTTGGGTTCCTTTCATTGGTCACAATCCATCAGATTTTCCTGGTTAAACTGCTTCTGTCTGATTTTCCCCCTGAAGGTTTTCAAAAGTTTGGGGTTCGTCTCTAATTTTGGGGACAGATCCGTCATTCAGCTTCATCCTCCTCTTCCTCCAGACCTATGGAGTGAAATTTGTTCCATTATTGCTTCAAAATATGTGTTTTGTACACGAATAAGAAAAAAATTAAATTCAGTAAATGTTAAGAAAAATGTCTTCATCAGCAGCTTTAGAAGGATCTTCTTTAAATTTATTTTCATTGTTTTTGGCCTTTGACTCCATGGAACCTGTTCCTGTTAGTTTCTCTTTATTTAAAGGAAAAGTCGCTCATATTCAGAATTCAAACTTCTGAAAGTTCTTTAAATCTGAAATGATTCCATCCTGTTCAATAAATGATCAGTGTTTTTAATTCAGAGTAATTTTCATGTGAATGTGCTTTACTGGAGGCATCCATGTTTGTCAAAGAACACTACTGTACCGCCACTGTTCTGTCAGCTCAGCATACCCCGTCAGCTCAGCATACGCTCAGTAATACGCATTTCAAAGACTATCCTCTGTCTCCGCCCTCCTTACCGCCAATCATGCTGTTTTATTTCCCAATTTAGTCCCTTTTTTATCGGATTTTTGTGCATAAAACAACAAAATAAGTAATTCTCTAGATCCGTTAGACACATTAGGTTTTTAAAACAAAACATTGCGTGTCTTTTTGACGAGGATCTTATTTAAAGAATGATCGTCATTATTTAACAGAATGAAATATTTATAGGGAGAGAATTCTACAACTAAGAGAGAGGATGAGATTTATTTTTAGTTTGTTTGATATGAGCAACATAGGATCATTTTATTTTTATTTTTTTACTGTACATGAAGAACTACTGAAATTATTTTCAGATTACACCTGAATAGATTAATTAATCCCGCGGGGGAAAAAGAATTACCTTAATAGGATTCACTCTACGGAGTCTACTGTGTCTAGTAGTTCCCATTGATTTAGCTTGGAAAGCGGGGAGAATGGCGCTAGGCTTACCGCACCGTGACGTCACTGCTGGAAGATGGCAGGAGGGAGGGGCTACTGTATTTGGGCAAAAATGGCCGCTCCCAGACTCTGAGATCGTGACGAACGCTGATTAACGCTAAATTCATTAAATCATTACAAACATATTAGTTTTAGGTATAAATAATGATCCATTGATTCTTCCTGCTTAACAAACTTTTCCTTTAATTATTCTTTTACTGCTAATTAGCTTCTTTAATTATCTTCCATTTCTGTTTTTCCGTTTGTTGTCTTAAAATTAGGCTTTTATTGTTTTTATGTATTTATTTATTCTGTTCAGCATTTTGGTAAATTAAAGTGTTTTGTAGATAAAGTTTAGTTTTTGATCAGTTTAATGATTTTCTGGCCAACCTGAGATGTTTGAACATTTCTGCTCTTCAGAGAATCTTCCAGGATTTTGCTGCTGTTAGTTTTTCAGTAATTAATGACTTTTAGTTTTTTGCTCTCAGCCTGTTTAAAGGGAGTTTCTGACTTTATTCTTTGTTTTCCTCTGGTTTTATGCGACTGTTGGTTTTCTTTGCTCTGGAGCTGCAGGGCAGGTAATGTAGAGCAGGTGGGAGCAAAGCCGTTTCCAAGCAGCTGCAGGTTTTATCAGCAGGAATGTTTCTCTGCAGACGTGTTCCTCGTTGGGTTGCATTCTTCCTCTCGTCTGCGCTGATCCCTCGGTCCGTCACTCCCGATCGGCCGTCAGCTCCTCTGGAGCACAAACGCTCGGTCTTCAGAGGGCGTGGCCGTTTCCCCGCTCCTCATTGGCTGACAGACCTGCTGAAAGAAAACCAGAATATTTTTCATTCTTTTCATCAGAACCCGCCTCTGTTCCTGATTAACGTTCCTCACATACAGGGAGGCAATGAAAATCCACCAGAAGGTGGATTTCATTAAAAGGTTGTAAGAATCCTTCAGAGATGCCAGTCCTCCCACCGCGCCCCATCATTCCTCCTCTGTTGCAACAACAATTAGATGATGAAGGAGAAAGTTCCCCACAGTCAGCTCCGTAATTATTCCATAAAAGTTTGGGGAAAATTCCTCCCAGCCTGCTGCCATTTTCCAAACCTTCAGTGAGTATTTTTAGCTGTGCTGCAGGATTGGCCTCTGGAACAAAAGTCCTCTTTGTTGGGAGAAAAACGCCTGGATTGCTTTTCCACACGGTTGTTCTGGTTTGGGACCAGGCCCTGAGCATTGATGGGAATGTTGGCGGAGCAGAGGCTCAGAGTCTGAGCTTTGGTTCAGTTAGAAGGATCTGTGGAAAACGCGAAGCTCTCTGAGCGTAGATCATGTTTAACTTGGCGCCCGGAGGAGCTGAACACAAAGACAGCTCTTCATTTCTCTGTTTCCATTTAGCAGTAAAGCTTAACGACTGGAAGAGGAGCACATCTGGTTCTGTTCGTCTATAGGGGGGGCTCTTCCACCTCTGCTGCAGATTTAAATGCAGACATTTTTAAACTCAACTTCCTTCTTTCACATCTCATTTGGAGAAACTTCAGCAGGATTGTTCTGCTTTATTCTATTCTATTAAGTTCTATTCTGTGATATTTTAATCCACTTCTGTTCCGTCTTTATTCATTTATTGAAGAATAAAATCTCCTACTAAGAGATCTTCTGTCGATAGGATCTTGTGGACCAGGATTCACGGTTCCTTCACCTCCAGCCTGTGATCCAGGTCTGTTAGGCGGGAAGTTCTGGTTCTGATTCTCATCTGCTGATCAGGATCACATGAAGTTGATTAATCTCTGCTCCTCCGTCTGCTTCATGTTTGGTTGGATTAGTTTATAGACAAAGTCCGATCAGCAGGAATAATCAACGGATCATAATTTATACATAAAACTCATCCGTTCGCAGTGATTTAATGAATGTAGCGTAAAAAAAAAAGAAAACGAAGCACAAAGAATAAAGTCAGAAATTCCCTTTAGAGCAAAAAACTAAAAGTCATTAATTACTGAAAAATTCCTGGAAGATTCTCTGAAGACCAGAAATGTTCAAACATCTCAGGTTGGCCAGAAAGTCATTAAACTGATCAAAAACTAAACTTTATCTACAAAACACTTTAATTTACCAAAATGCTGAACAGAATAAATAAATACATTGAAACAATAAAAGCCTAATTTTAAGACAACAAACGGAAAAACAGAAATGGAAGATAATTAAAGAAGCTAATTAGCAGTAAAAGAATAATTAAAGGAAAAGTTTGTTAAGCAGGAAGAATCAGTTGATCATTATTTAGAAATAAAACTAATATGTTTGTTATGATTTAATGAATTTAGCTTTATTTAGTTAAAAAAAAATAAAAACCATAATTTTCGTTGTGATCACTGAGTCTGGGAGCGGCCATCTTTGTCCAAATATAGTAACCCCTCCCTCCTGCCATCTTCCAGCAGTGACGTCACGGTGCGGTAAGCCTAGCGCCATTCTCCCCGCTTTCCAAGCTAAATCAATGGGAACTACTAGACACATCTGCAATCAACAACAATTATTGAAGATTTCCAGAGGACTTCACCATTGAAATTCACCAGAGCTATAGTGAAACTGACAATGCCCACGTGCATGGCAGCTGGATGCTGGAATACATCGGGTAAAAGTGAAAAAAAGAGTTATTCCACCTTTCTGATTCCTGATCCTCCACGGACGGGTTGGTCGTTGGATCGCCAACTTGAAGAGGGAGGATTTGCCATCGAACTTCTGGCCAGAGAAAAAACCCGTAATATGTAGCCAACATTTGGAAGAAGAATGTTTTCAAGATGACTTGGATAATAGCGCGTTGTGACAAACACCAGATACAGCACTGGGACTTGATCAACAGCCGATACCGCACCGTGACAATGTCACTAACCAGTAGGTGGCAGTAGTGTTCTTTGACAAACATGGATGCCTCCAGTAAAGCACATTCACATGAAAATTACTCTGAATTAAAAACACTGATCATTTATTGAACAGGATGGAATCATTTCAGATTTAAAGAACTTTCAGAAGTTTGAATTCTGAATATGAGCGACTTTTCCTTTAAACTGAGGCTTTTTTTTTCATTTTTATCGTGTAAATGAAGGAAAAAAAAAACATTTCTGCTCTAAATATTAGCGGCACATCAGCGATCAGCCAGACTGTCGCCTTTAGATAAACAATATCAGTCGATCTCTGCATGGATCCACAGCTTATAGAAGGTTCACTTTGTCTCCTTAATCCACAGACGGAGGTCCTGAGGATCATAAAGATTCTATTTTTCTTTATTACGTGGTTTTCTTTTGGGTCATCAGCAGTTGCTCTGGTTTTCTCTCAATTTCTCATTGTTGCATCATGACCTCTGACCCCAATGGAGGGCCAGCAGAGCCATGTTCTTCTGGAACCTCCTGGATGAGGACGGTTCTGCACTGTTCCACGTTCTCTTCCGCTGTAGCCAACGGTTCGGACTTTGGTTCCGGTTAATTTAATTCAATTCTATTCAGTTTATTTCTATAGCTCCAATTCACATCATGTCATCTCAGGGCACTTTCCAGTTCACCAGATCATCCAGTCAGATTGATTCAAAGTTTTCTATCTAAGGAAAACCAGCTGATTGCATCGACTCATTGACTCTTCAGCAATCCCTCACACTAAGCATGCTTGTAGCGACAGTGGAGAGGAAAAACTCCCTTTGAACAGGAAGAAACCTCCAGCAGAACCAGGCTCAGTGTGAGCGGCCATCTGCTGAGGCCCACTGGGGTTCAAGGAGACAGAAGCAGACATAGAAAAATTGAATCCAAAGCTTTTTTTGTTGGACTTCTGCCTACTTCGTGCTGTCAGTCGGGTTCTAGATGGAATTTCTTGCCATTGATGAGGAAAAGGTTTTAATTCATGAATTGGGAAGTATCCCATTGATATAAACACACGTGTTGATCGTGGATTTCAGGATTGTCAGCGTGGCGTTCCTGTGGTCCGACCCGCTGAAGCTCATTAATCAATCACCTGCTTTTCATTCCTCTTCCTGAATGGAGATGAAGTCGTGATGCTGAGTGGATTTAGACCAAGCAGCTTCACCGTCCTTCTGCCTGACAGGAAGCATGACTCAGCTCTCTGGGAAACCATTTTAAACCACACTCTGCTTTTTCCTGCCTGGAGCTCAACCAGGGAGGGCGAAGCGGCGAATCGGTCCAAATGAGAACATGTGGCCTGTTTTTCTTTTTTTTTTTATGTCCACCTCGTTGGTCCTGCCCGCAGTGACTGAGAAGCAATATTCCAAACCATTACTGAGTGCTTGAGTGGAAGAGCCAGAGCGCAGCAGAGAGCCGCGCTGCTTCCTGCTTTAATGATGAAGATGAACTTCAGCAGAAACTTCATGGAGGCTCTGATTCAGCGCAGCCAAGGTAGGAAACAGTTTGGTGCTGCGGCCAAAAGGTGTCAGCAGAGAAGCTTGGTGGGCGGTGAGCGAGCCGAGGGGCAGAGGGAGGATGGAGCGGCTCTGGGTGTGTCTGTCATTAACTCAACATGTTGTTTATCACGTTTCTCCTCATCCCTGTTGCTCCCTAACAGGCAGAAACCCGTGTTTACCAAACGCTAATGATAGAAGCTCGTTACACACCAGCCAGGCTCTCCAGGCCCCCATGGAGGGTGAGGTCAGGCTCCCTGCAGCTGGAGCTCTGCAGACGGAATCACAGCACTGATTAAAAATGTCAGATGATCAATGAATGTTTGGATGAAGGATTCGATTAATAACTGAACCGGTTCAGGTTTCCGCTTTAATCCATCTGCAGGCCTGACTCGGTCCACAGAACCGTGAAGAATTTACAGCTTCAGAACCTCATGAGCTCCACAGAACCGCATCACATGATCAGAGCTCCGAGTACGGAGCTCCAAAAGGAAAACTTTTACTAAACATTTCTTTAGATCAATTTACCTCAACAAACACTAAATGTAAATGTGAAATCTATGCCAATATGTCTATAAAATTAAATCCAAATCTTTATTTATAAAATACAAAGCTAGAAGTTATATTAAATTCTATCTTCATTTTAAAGTAAATTTTAAATTAAAAATATAACTTAAATCTTAGTGTTAAATTAAAATCTTCCTAAATGTAATTCTTGATTAAAAATATCCGAATCCTCAATTTAAATCTAAATGTTTTTTTTTATATTTAAGTATATATTTTATTTCTTAGATCCAAATATTAAATCTCAACCTTCAGTCCTTTTAAAAGATATGCTAATTACCCCCCCCCATGCGCCTAGCTTATAGGAACACCAATCAGAAGGGAAGGATAATTAGAAGGGCTCCGCCCACCGCTCCCTGTGATTGGTGTTGCTCTGCCTTGGGGGTGTGGCCACGTCCATTAAAGGGGCGTGGTTTATCAAAATATTTAAGTCTGAGATTTAAGATTTTAATTTATGAGTTGATTAAATATGAATTAAGTTTAGGTTTAGGTTTATAAATGGAACGTCCCAGACCGTCTGTCCCTGTCGGTTTTGTCCCAGGTCCGTTCTGTCCCTGTCGGTTCTGTCCCAGGTCCGTTCTGTCCCTTATGGTTCTGTCCCAGGTCCGTTCTGTCCCTTATCATTCTGTCCCTGTCGGTTCTGTCCGGTTTTTCTTCAGGTTTCTGCAGAACCTTCTTCTGGGTCCAAACGGTTCCAGCACCTTCAGCTGTTGGTGTTGCAGCTTGAAGGAAACCGGGTCACAGCATCTGGTTCTGCTCATGTAAACGATGCTTCCCGGTTCTGAGGATTCTGGACTTCCTTAAAAGGTTCTGAGAAATGTTCTTAACCCGAATAAATCTGGAAAGAACTTGTTTGGGGCCGATCTGAACACTGAGGGGAGAGATTTCCAGAACCGGATCACAGAAAATGACCCGACTCAGTAAGTCGGACCGGAACAGAACCAGGACCAGGAAAAACCTCATGGAGCTTTGGACTGAATCCTTCATAAAAACCCAGACGGGTTTGACCCAGATGAAGGTTCTGACCCAAACTTTTGGAGCTATTGGATCCAGTGATGTTTTTATTTATTTATTCTTTTACTTTATTTTATAAAAAAGGATTTTATTTATTGTTTTTTTGTCAGGGACAGCACACATTAATGAACATTTCTGTAAATGCGTCAGTATTCGCCGTTAAGCTTGTTTTCACTGTTGTCCTCGGGCATAAAACATAAAACATTTTAAAACTTCAGGCTACATATTTACAGACATTGTTTCTGCTGGAGGTTTCTTCCTGTTCAAAGGGAGTTTTTCCTCTCCACTGTCGCTACAAGCATGCTTAGTGTGAGGGATTGCTGAAGAGTCAATGAGTCGATGCAATCAGCTGGTTTTCCTTAGATAGAAAACTTTGAATCAGTCTGACTGGATGATCTGGTGAACTGGAAAGTGACCTGAGATGACATGATGTGAATTGGAGCTATAGAAATAAACTGAATAGAATTAGAATAAATAAATATAGATATTTACGGAGTAAAACCTGATCCTGCATGGCTGAGTCAGGCACCAGGAGGTCGGTAATGAGCGCATCGATGGTTTGATTTTAAGCAGTTTTTTAACAGAGTTCTGAATGTGTTAAAAAGTGGAGGATTCTCTGATGCTGAGAGGGATGCTGATCCAGATGTTGGAGGGATGCTGATCCAGAGCTGATCCAGATGTTGGAGGGATGCTGATCCAGATGTTGGAGGGGTGCTGATCCAGATGTTGGAGGGGTGCTGATCCAGAGCTGATCCAGATGTTAGAGGGATGCTGATCCAGATGTTGGAGGGATGCTGATCCAGATGTTGGAGGGGTGCTGATCCAGATGTTGGAGGGATGCTGATCCAGATGTTGGAGGGGTGCTGATCCAGACCTGATCCAGATGTTGGAGGGATGCTGATCCAGATGTTGGAGGGGTGCTGATCCAGAGCTGATCCAGATGTTGGAGGGGTGCTGATCCAGATGTTGGAGGGGTGCTGATCCAGATGTTGGAGGGGTGCTGATCCAGATGTTGGAGGGGTGCTGATCCAGATGTTGGAGGGGTGCTGATCCAGATGTTGGAGGGGTGTTGATCCAGATGTTGGAGGGATGCTGATCCAGATGTTGGAGGGATGCTGATCCAGATGTTGGAGGGGTGCTGATCCAGATGTTGGAGGGGTGCTGATCCAGATGTTGGAGGGATGCTGATCCAGATGTTGGAGGGATGCTGATCCAGATGTTAGAGGGATGCTGATCCAGATGTTGGAGGGATGCTGATCCAGATGTTGGAGGGATGCTGATCCAGATGTTGGAGGGGTGCTGATCCAGATGTTGGAGGGGTGCTGATCCAGAGCTGATCCAGATGTTAGAGGGATGCTGATCCAGATGTTAGAGGGATGCTGATACAGATGTTGGAGGGATGCTGATCCAGATGTTAGAGGGATGCTGATCCAGATGTTGGAGGGATGCTGATCCAGATGTTAGAGGGGTGCTGATCCAGATGTTGGAGGGGTGCTGATCCAGATGTTGGAGGGGTGCTGATCCAGATGTTGGAGGGATGCTGATCCAGATGTTGGAGGGATGCTGATCCAGATGTTGGAGGGGTGCTGATCCAGATGTTGGAGGGGTGCTGATCCAGATGTTGGAGGGGTGCTGATCCAGATGTTGGAGGGGTGCTGATCCAGATGTTGGAGGGGTGCTGATCCAGATGTTGGAGGGGTGCTGATCCAGATGTTGGAGGGGTGCTGATCCAGATGTTGGAGGGGTGCTGATCCAGATGTTGGAGGGGTGCTGATCCAGATGTTGGAGGGGTGCTGATCCAGATGTTGGAGGGGTGCTGATCCAGATGTTGGAGGGGTGCTGATCCAGATGTTGGAGGGGTGCTGATCCAGATGTTGGAGGGGTGCTGATCCAGATGTTGGAGGGGTGCTGATCCAGATGTTGGAGGGGTGCTGATCCAGATGTTGGAGGGGTGCTGATCCAGATGTTGGAGGGGTGCTGATCCAGATGTTGGAGGGATGCTGATCCAGATGTTGGAGGGGTGCTGATCCAGATGTTGGAGGGATGCTGATCCAGATGTTGGAGGGGTGCTGATCCAGATGTTGGAGGGATGCTGATCCAGATGTTGGAGGGGTGCTGATCCAGATGTTGGAGGGGTGCTGATCCAGATGTTGGAGGGGTGCTGATCCAGATGTTGGAGGGGTGCTGATCCAGATGTTGGAGGGATGCTGATCCAGATGTTGGAGGGGTGCTGATCCAGATGTTGGAGGGGTGCTGATCCAGATGTTGGAGGGGTGCTGATCCAGATGTTGGAGGGGTGCTGATCCAGATGTTGGAGGGGTGCTGATCCAGATGTTGGAGGGGTGCTGATCCAGATGTTGGAGGGGTGCTGATCCAGATGTTGGAGGGGTGCTGATCCAGATGTTGGAGGGGTGCTGATCCAGATGTTGGAGGGGTGCTGATCCAGATGTTGGAGGGGTGCTGATCCAGATGTTGGAGGGGTGCTGATCCAGATGTTGGAGGGGTGCTGATCCAGATGTTGGAGGGGTGCTGATCCAGATGTTGGAGGGGTGCTGATCCAGATGTTGGAGGGGTGCTGATCCAGATGTTGGAGGGGTGCTGATCCAGATGTTGGAGGGGTGCTGATCCAGATGTTGGAGGGGTGCTGATCCAGATGTTGGAGGGGTGCTGATCCAGATGTTGGAGGGGTGCTGATCCAGATGTTGGAGGGGTGCTGATCCAGATGTTGGAGGGGTGCTGATCCAGATGTTGGAGGGGTGCTGATCCAGATGTTGGAGGGGTGCTGATCCAGATGTCGGAGGGATGCTGATCCAGATGTTCCAGCTGCTGAGTGAAAGAACAGCTGGCCAAAGTGGTCCGTCTGTCTCCTCTAGCCATAGACTGAGTGGTTTTACCAGAAGAGGATTTCAGTTTAATGAATTCCCTTAATGCGCTGCTGCAAGCCCATCGAGTGCTTTATAAACCATGCAAGCAAATCACTGGAAAAAATGGAAATCATAAGTAATTTTTTCTTTAAATAAGTGCATTTGTTCTTGAATTGAGGAGGTAAAAGAGACATTCTGCCAATGGAACAAGACAATTTACATTTAAAATAAGAAAACACAGTTGCATTGTCTTATTTCAAGTGCATTTTATCTAATTATCTTATTTTAAAAGTAAAAATACCCATTCCATTGGCAAACTATCTCATTTACCTACTTAAAATAAGGATAAATACACTCAATTTAAGAAATATTTACTTATTTCTAGATCGTTTTTGCAGTGTGACCTTTTTTAGGCTCAATCACACTGGAAAAAAACGATCTAGAAATATGTACAAATTTCTTAAGTTAAGTGTACTTAATCTTAATTTGAGCAGGTAAATGAGATAGTTTGCCAATGGAATGAGTATTTTTACTTTTAAAATAAGATAATTAGATAAAATGCACTTGAAATAAGACAACGCAATTGTGTTTTCTTATTTTAAATGTAAATCGTCTTGTTCCATTGGTAAAATGTTTCTTATCTCATTAATCCAAGAACAAATGCAGCTATTTTAAGAAAAAATTACTGATCTAGATTTCCATTTTTTCCAGTGAGGTTTTTAAAATTGAGATTGGCGGTACTTATCAGGTTTTTTAGCAAAAATCTTTAAAGTGTTTTTTATATGATGATTCTATTTGTTTAAACGTGGTTTGATGTGTGAGATGTTAGGATGGTTTCTCTGAGCTGAAAGTTCTGTTAAAACCTGTTAACTTTTCTAGAGGTCCAGAATGACGGTTCTGTGTTTAGTCTCTGGAGGCTTTAATGAGAAAAGTCGGACCTGAGTTTCTGTTCTGATCAGAGTCCGGTTCAGGATGTCCAAACGGTGCCGTCTGCAGCTGCCCACACAGCAGCCTTTGTTTTTATTCTGGCTTTAAATCCTGTTTTCCGCTCTTTGTCTGAAACCCTGTAAGAAAATGTGACCCGGCGGGGCGGTTCTGCCCCTGGCTCCGGTCCAGCGGCGCTGGTCACATGAGGAGGAGGAAAAGCTGACAAACCCAAATCAGAATCTGAGGAGTTTCTTCACCCCGGCCGTGCCTCCACTCCCCCACACCCCCCCGCTGGGTTTTTTTCTGCACGCCCCCCTCGGTTCTGATCAGAACACAATGTCGTGAGGTCAGAGCCGACTCCTTCTCAGTTCTGCTTTGTGGCTAAAAGTGAAGAAGACGCTCTGAGGGAAGATGGATCTGTGCTGCTGTTTCTGCTCGGCTCCGGCTGACGGTAGGTTTGCTTTTCCTCCTGCAGCCTCCAGGATGCTTCCTGAGGAGAAAAACTCTGCAGCATTCCTGCATTATGCATGCCGTCCCAGAGCGAGCTCTGCGGATGAAACCCTCCTCTCTGCTGCACTCAGACCTTTAGTTCGGATCCAGAGGAGTTTCATTTAGACTTTTCTGATTGGAAGGAGCGTTCCTGAGATGTCTGGCCGGGAATCATACGTGGGAGAGAGCAGGGGAATGTGGGAATCATTGAGCGTCCACATGTGAGGAGAGTGGGAGTGGGCTTGACTCCGCCTCCTCCTGCTGCTCCCTCTGCTGAGGTTTCACATAGTTTGACAGTTTCTAAGAATTCAGGGATTCAAACTGGAATCTTTGTTTGTTTCTGCCAACATTTTAACATCAACCACTGATCTAATTCATCCAGAAACATCCTCTGGTGCTCCATGCTTCCACTGCGCCACACCCTGCTTTGGATGAGCAAAACCTAAACCAGTAGCAGGAGTGAAAACTGAGTCCAGCTTCAGTGATTCTGCAGCAATCAGGAGTAAAATGATCAGCCTGGATCCACTGATCAGGTTATTGATCATCATCAGAGTCAGAACCTCTAGGATGCAAAGAGTTTAGTTTACAGTTTTATAACAGAAAACCAGGATGGAAAAACAACAGCAATTACCTGCGGTGGAGGGATTGCTGCTTATCAGCCTTTCAATGGTTTACAGTTCACCTTCAAACATCTGGAAGTCATTCACAGGAGGAGAACATTTCAGGCAGCTGCCTTCCAGCAGATTCAGACTCAATGTCAGAGATGGAAGCACAGAGCAATGAAAAAACAGGTCAAAGGTCACAAACTGGGAACCAGTCTGGCAGATTCAAGGGTTGAAGGAGAAAGTATCTTCTCTTAGGAACCAAGATGGCAGCAGGACTGCAATAAATCTACCTGGATGAAGGACGAGATCTGTGACAGTGTCCTCTGGATCAGAGTGTCCTCTGGACAGATGAGACCAGTGTAGAGATGCTGGACCATCATGGACGGAAACGAATACAGCAGATCAGATCACCATAAACACCTCATAGAAACTATGAAGCATGGTGTTGGAGGGATGATGGTGAGGTTTTGTTTTCCAGTTTAGGAGAACATGATAAAAAAGAAAAGAAACAACAAAGAGTTGTTGAGTGCTTCTAAAGGAGGCTCCACTGGCAGCTATAGGAGGCTCCACTGGCTGCTATAGGAGGCTCCACTGGCTGCTATAGGAGGCTCCACTGGCTGCTATAGGAGGCTCCACTGGCTGCTATAGGAGGCTCCACTGGCTGCTATAGGAGGCTCCACTGGCTGCTATAGGAGGCTCCACTGGCTGCTATAGGAAGCTCCACTGGCAGCTATAGGAGGCTCCACTGGCTGCTATAGGAAGCTCCACTGGCAGCTATAGGAGGCTCCACTGGCTGCTATAGGAGGCTCCACTGGCAGCTATAGGAGGCTCCACTGGCTGCTATAGGAAGCTCCACTGGCAGCTATAGGAGGCTCCACTGGCTGCTATAGGAAGCTCCACTGGCAGCTATAGGAGGCTCCACTGGCTGCTATAGGAGGCTCCACTGGCAGCTATAGGAGGCTCCACTGGCTGCTATAGGAGGCTCCACTGGCAGCTATAGGAGGCTCCACTGGCTGCTATAGGAGGCTCCACTGGCTGCTATAGGAGGCTCCACTGGCTGCTATAGGAGGCTCCACTGGCTGCTATAGGAGGCTCCACTGGCTGCTATAGGAGGCTGCTATAGGAGGCTCCACTGGCTGCTATAGGAGGCTCCACTGGCTGCTATAGGAGGCTCCACTGGCTGCTATAGGAGGCTCCACTGGCTGCTATAGGAGGCTCCACTGGCTGCTATAGGAAGCTCCACTGGCAGCTATAGGAGGCTCCACTGGCAGCTATAGGAGGCTCCACTGGCTGCTATAGGAGGTTCTAATGGCTGATATTGGAGGTTATACTGGCTGATATAGGAGGTTATGCTCGCTGCTATAGGAGGCTCCACTGACAGCTATAGGAGGTTATACTGGCTGATATTGGAGGCTCCACTGGCTGCTTTAGGAGGCTCCACTGGCTGCTATAGGAGGCTCCATTGGCTGCTATAGGAGGCTCCATTGGCTGCTATAGGAGGCTCCACTGGCTGCTCTAGCAGGTTCTACTGGATACTAAAAGAGGTTCTACTGGCTGCTATAGTAGGCTCCACTCACTGATATAGGAGGCTCCACTGGCAGCTATAGGAGGCTCCACTGGCTGCTATAGGAGGCTCCACTGGCTGCTATAGGAGGCTCCACTGGCTGCTATAGGAGGCTCCATTGGCTGCTATAGGAGGCTCCACTGGCTGCTATAGGAGGCTCCATTGGCTGCTATAGGAGGCTCCACTGGCTGCTCTAGCAGGTTCTACTGGATACTAAAAGAGGTTCTACTGGCTGCTATAGTAGGCTCCACTCACTGATATAGGAGGCTCCACTGGAAGCTATAGGAGGCTATACTGGCTGCTATAGGAGGCTCCATTGGCTGCTATAGGAGGCTCCACTGGCTGCTCTAGCAGGTTCTACTGGATACTAAAAGAGGTTCTACTGGCTGCTATAGTAGGCTCCACTCACTGATATAGGAGGCTCCACTGGCAGCTATAGGAGGCTCCACTGGCAGCTATAGGAGGCTCCACTGGCTGCTATAGGAGGTTATACTGGCTGCTATAGGAGGCTCCACTGGCTGCTATAGGAGGTTCTAATGGCTGATATTGGAGGTTATACTGGCTGATATAGGAGGTTATGCTCGCTGCTATAGGAGGCTCCACTGACAGCTATAGGAGGTTATACTGGCTGATATTGGAGGCTCCACTGGCTGCTATAGGAGGCTCCACTGGCTGCTATAGGAGGCTCCATTGGCTGCTATAGGAGGCTCCACTGGCTGCTCTAGCAGGTTCTACTGGATACTAAAAGAGGTTCTACTGGCTGCTATAGTAGGCTCCACTCACTGATATAGGAGGCTCCACTGGAAGCTATAGGAGGTTATACTGGCTGATATAGGAGGTTTTACTGGCTGCTATAGGAGGCTCCACTGACAGCTATAGGAGGCTATACTGGCTGATATAGGAGGCTATACTGGCTGCTATAGGAGGCTCCACTGACAGCTATAGGAGGCTATACTGGCTGATATAGGAGGCTATACAGGCTGATATAGGAGGCTATACTGGCTGCTATAGGAGGCTCCACTGACAGCTATAGGAGGCTATACTGGCTGATATAGGAGGCTATACTGGCTGCTATAGGAGGCTCCACTGACAGCTATAGGAGGCTATACTGGCTGATATAGGAGGCTATACTGGCTGCTATAGGAGGCTCCACTGACAGCTATAGGAGGCTATACTGGCTGATATAGGAGGCTATACTGGCTGCTATAGGAGGCTCCACTGGCTGCTATAGTAGGCTCCACTCACTGATATAGGAGGTTTTACTGACTATAGGAGGTTATGCTGGCTGTAGATGCTAAGCTGATGCATAAAGCCACTGGAGTGTTTTTAAACCAGAATCTCATGACGCGTATTTTCTGGCAAGAGATGGTAAACAAGAAATGTCTAGACGCTGTTCTTGCAGTTAAAAGCCGATTTATTCCCACTTTTGCTTGCTTACAAAACAAACAAAAAAATATACAACTGGCAAGCTGTGGGTGGAAGGCGTTTCCTGGCCAAGGAATTGCCTTTTCCGGTGAGGCTCATGCCTGGCTGCTATAGGAGGTTCTATCGAGTGCTGCAGTTTTTTAAGGCAGATTCCAATAATATTGACATCAGTCTAATTGATCCCTGATCCGTCCTGCTGATATTTTGGGGCTGATCTTTGGAACTGATATTTTTTCTCTTCTTCCATTAAATGATAACACAGATGACACAGTGATAACAAACGCTAAAGAAGTCTGAATTTAAGAAGAAAAAAACTTTATTAACAATTCAACTAGACATTAACAATGGATAGCAGATGAAAGGAATGTTGATCCATGAGCTTCATTTTTTCTGAAGGCGTGGCTGAATAATGACCACCTGATCCATTGACCGACAACAATAAGAAGAAGAAAGAATTTTAATATTGTCCGGCCGACATATCGCTCTGTAGAAAATGTTCAGCATTTCAGACAGACTGGGGGGGTTACTGAGTTCTGAGTTGTAATATCTATTTTTGGTGGGTCGGGCCGGCGCACGGTGCTGCTTTGATGTCAACATGTGAGGGTGACCCGGCTCCATGGCGTTGGGTTTCTGACCACCAGACACCACAGAGCTAATGAATGGGATCAGAACCAAGCTGGAGGCTCAGTTCAGACCAGGTCCTGTAGTAAAAAGGCGTGCTGCTTTCATCTGACTGCCAGCTCACAGGAATGTTTCCCAAACCGGGCCGACGAGTCCGAAAAGCTCCAAATTCCAACGTTTGGCTGAGATGCTTTCCAGGAGGTTCCCTCCAAGCAGAACCTCTGGGTTCCAAACTGGCCCTGAGGGGAGAAATAAACCGAGCTTCTGGTTGGAGGGATGAAGGAACCACAGCCGGACCGCTTTGGTTCTGGGAAACGTACTGATTCCAAACACAAGGAAGCAATTAGTGGAACCAAGCAGTTATTCAATGAGCTGCTGGTGAGCGGGTTATTATGGAGGAGGAACATCTGGGCTCATCTGGGCCGGGTTAGCAGAACTCTGGTTCTGGGAGGAGATGATGGAAACTCTGACTCAAGGTGCATCGGTGAGTCGGGGTCTCATCAGAGCCGACCTGTGGGGGGGGCTGCAGGACTGGAACCGGTCCGGTCCACAGGCACCAGAACCACAGAAGAAAGGAGCTTATTTTTAGCTCCTACTGGGTGCTGGTGGGGGGGGCAGTTTTAAACGAGGGAAGAAACATGAGGAGGAGAGAAACTGTAGAAGCAGAGGGAGGGAGGGGGGAGGGAGGGAGGACTGAGTCACCCGCTCTCAGAGGCAGCGGGGGGAGGGCGGCTCTGCTGAAAGTCACAGTGAAGTTTTCTGCGGGGCTGGTTCTAATGTCCGGGACGCCACCACACCCATAGAGCCTGCTCCCTCCCCCTTTCACCTTTCCTCCCCCCCTCCCTCCCTCCTCCCGCCCGTCCTACCCTGTCCTCCCAGCTCGGGACCTTGCACTTTAAACCAGGCCCGATGCCGACAGCCCCTCCTGGAAACGTGTTCCCGGCCCTGGTGCTTCTGGGTCACATCGTCACCCTGATCGCTGTCTGGCAGTGGAGGCAGCGCCGCGAAGGTAAGGAAAGCCGGCTTCAGCCGTGCGCCGTCTCTTCTGCTCTCTCTGGTTCTGGCCAACACTCCTCCTCCTCCTCCTCCTCCCCTCCTCTCTGCCCCCCCGCTCGGCTGGGTTTCCTGTGCTGTTGAGATGTGGACGTTAACCCTATAAGTGCTGGTTCTGCTGCACAGGTTCTGCTCCTCTGCTCGGCGTCTTTAGTCTCGGTTTCCGGCGGATGTGATGACAGCACCTGTCCAACCTGTTGCTGTTTGGTTTGATTCCAGAACCTGAATGACTTTGTGGTTTCTGAGCAGGTGTGCAGCTCTGACTCCTGAGGCCGGTCCGTTTCACTGCTGACACACGCCGTCACGATGCGGCGCTGCAGGGGGGGCCACGCCCTCAGGTGCATCTCAAGGTTCCTGCTGCTGGAGATGAAAGCAGGAACCTGTTTGCTCTCCTGATGAAAACATTTACATCGGGCTTATCTTCGCTCCGCTCTGCCATGGAAATGACACGCCCTGCGCTGATAAGAGCCGTTCTGATAACTTTCTCTCTTGGTTCTGATTGCTTCAGGAACTTTGACACCAGAAATAATGAACTAACTTAACCTAATGTGTTAAAGGAGCTGAAATATTTTAATTTCTAAGATTTAAATCCAAACTGAATTCTGTAGAACCTCCCTCTGTCTCAGCAAGGTCACAGCTCTGCTTTCCTTTCTAATCCAAAGCCCACATCATCATCCCGCCACCACCGGGCTTCACACTTCATACAAGCTGCTGTGTTCGGTTCTGTCCACCATTGTCCCTGATGTTCGGTCTGTCATCCAGACAGTGTTGCTAAGCTACTGTAAACCCTGCCACCATCTTGGTTCTGTAGGGAGCCGGCGGCGTCTGAGGTGGAGCTTTCTGAGGTTCCTGGTCATTTCTTTGAGCTTCCCGCTCTGACCTGCTGTCTGAGATATTCTCCTCTTTGCAGGATGATGGACTGTTTCATCAGGTCATTGCTGTTGCCTTCCCATCCTGGCGTCATGCGCTCAGAGCCATGCTGGTCATACATCAGCAGGTGATTGGACGCTCTGTGTTTACAGCTGGCCTTCAGCTGCAGCTCCGATCAGCTGCCCCCAGTTTTCTGTTTGTCTCCAAACTTTGTTCAAACACAGACTGATGTCAGCCGGCGGCGTTTATCTGGGCTTTCCTTCAGCCTGCCGTCCGTTTGCATTTAGCTTTAGATCTGCTCTCCGCTCCACCTGCTGCAGTGTTTGGAGGGAAGGAACCATCCAAGGTGCCTTTGGCTCAGGGGGAGGTGAAAGTGGGGAAAGGGCTGCAGGCCGGAGCCAGGTTTATAAAAAGCCCACACATGGTGACTGCTGGTCGTAAACCCAGGAGGACGGAGCGTGTTTCCTGGATACGGTCATAACAAAGCCTCAGGCTGCTGCTGTGGAACGTCAGGGAGCCTTCAGCCCGGTTCTGCAGCGGTTCTAGCCTCGTCTCCTGCTTCCTTCTAATGGTTTCTGTGTTGAAGTCTGTGAGGATCAGAGCGTTAATCCTCTAAAGAAGCCGCGCCCCGTTCAGCGGCGCTGGTCGTGTTTCACCACACGAGGCTCCGTGCAGGATCGGGTTCAGATGCAGACTCGCCTCGTGGTTTGCAGCTGTGACTCACTTTCCGGACGTCAGTCACTAAGATCATAATAATATGGGGGGGGGGGTCCCACCATCCGCTGGATCAGAGCTCCAGGTTCTGATGATTGGACCAGGAGCTCATCAGAGGTTCTGTTTCCTCTCCAGAACCACGGTTTGGGTCTCAGTATCAGAACAGAGGAACATATCTAAAGCTCTTCTTCATCTCCATTTCCACGGATCCTCTGCCTCCCATCATGGTGCGTTCACTGAACCTTAGAAACGGGAGCTCCTCCACCAGCCTGAGGTTCCCATCTCCCTCCATGATGGTTTTAGATCTGATCCAGACTAGATCCGATATTTCCCCGTAGATCCAACAAAACTAGAACCACTGCCTCAGGCTCCAAAACATTAGAACGTGATGGTTTCCTTTATAACGTCCATGCAGCTTTGGGAGGCTAATGAGAGCCTAATCCTAATCTGATCCAACTTGTCCAGAACCAACCTGGAGGACTCGTTTGGGTTTGAGCTCCTGGACTCTCCGTCTGGGTCCGACTGTCAAACCTCTGGCCCATGGAGGCCAGGTTCGAATCTGACCTCAGGTCCTTTGCCACATGTCTCTCCTTCTCTCTCCAACCCTGTTTCTTGTTCTGAAACAAAAAAAAGCCACTAGTTCCATGAAAAAAAAAGAAATCAATAAAATAAATTAGCTGAAATCTATTCAGTTTATTTCTATAGCTCCAATTCACATCATGTCATCTCAGGTCACTTTCCAGTTCACCAGATCATCCAGTCAGATTGATTCAGTGTTTTCTATCTAAGGAAAACCAGCTGATTGCATCGACTCATTGACTCTTCAGCAATCCCTCACACTAAGCATGCTTGTAGCGACAGTGGAGAGGAAAAACTCCCTTTGAACAGGAAGAAACCTCCAGCAGAAAACTTATGAACAGAGGCTGAACGGTTCTGATTCTGAACGGTTCTGATTCTGAACGGTTCTGGTTCTGAACGGTTCTGATTCTGAACGGTTCTGATTCTGAACGGTTCTGGTTCTGAACGGTTCTGATTCTGAACGGTTCTGATTCTGAACGGTTCTGGTTCTGAACGGTTCTGATTCTGAACGGTTCTGATTCTGAACGGTTCTGGTTCTGAACGGTTCTGATTCCATCCAGAAAACCAATGATTGTGAGAAGACGTCTTCTGCTTCCAGCCAGTTTGAATTATTATCAAGTTATCTGAGCAGCTGATGGTGAAGAAAGCTGCAGGTTTGACTTGGAGCTGCATTTAAAACACGGATGGATGAAGCTTCAGGATCCGGCCTCTTGTTGTTTTTTACTCAGAAAATATAAACATCCATCAGTTTCTGGGCGAGAGGCGAGGAACAGCGTGAACGGGTCACCAGTCTGTGGCAGGGCAGCACCCAGTACCCAGAGAGAATCCATTAATGCACAGAGAGAACATGCAGAAAGACCTCCGGGCTGGGAATCAAACTTTAAACCTTCTTGTTGCTAGGCAACACTGCTAAAAACTCCCCCACCGATTAAAAATCCATCAGTGGACGAGAGAGAATCAGTTTTAAGAGAAAGACAAGTTTATCTGTTCAGCACAGATCTATGGCCAAACAATTCAAAGCGCTGAACATGAGAGAAAGAAAAGGGTCATAGATGCATCAAAGAATTAAACCGAATAAAAGTGATTCATTAAAATTAAAATAAAAAATGATTTAAAAAAAAAAAAAGGTCACAAAATGTTTCTAATCTGGATTTAATCAACTGAAGCTTTCATCTCTTTTCAACTTTTCTGGCATTTTATTCCAGATTATTGGAGCAGAGGAACTAAAAGCCGTTTGGTTCTGATCCAGTAGACCTGAGAGGTCTGGCTGTCGATCCCCTGCCAACCAGTCTGTAGACTGGAGCTCAGCCATTCAGTGATTCCTAGACTTTTAAAGTCTGAGACACGGAGAACCAGAGGAAGGACTTCAGAACTGGGCTGACCTGATCTACTTTCTATAGCTCTAGTGAGGACGCAGGCAGCAGCGTCTGGATCAGCTGTCTGATCTACTTTCTATAGTTCTAGTGAGGACGCAGGCAGCAGCGTCTGGATCAGCCGTCTGATCTACTTTCTATAGTTCTAGTGAGGATGCAGGCAGCAGCGTCTGGATCAGCTGTCTGATCTACTTTCTATAGTTCTAGTGAGGACGCAGGCAGCAGCGTCTGGATCAGCCGTCTGATCTACTTTCTATAGTTCTAGTGAGGACGCAGGCAGCAGCATCTGGATCAGCCGTCTGATCTACTTTCTATAGTTCTAGTGAGGACGCAGGCAGCAGCGTCTGGATCAGCTGTCTGATCTACTTTCTATAGTTCTAGTGAGGACGCAGGCAGCAGCGTCTGGATCAGCTGTCTGATCTACTTTCTATAGTTCTAGTGAGGACGCAGGCAGCAGCGTCTGGATCAGCCGTCTGATCTACTTTCTATAGTTCTAGTGAGGACGCAGGCAGCAGCGTCTGGATCAGCCGTCTGATCTACTTTCTATAGTTCTAGTGAGGACGCAGGCAGCAGCGTCTGGATCAGCCGTCTGATCTACTTTCTATAGTTCTAGTGAGGACGCAGGCAGCAGCGTCTGGATCAGCTGTCTGATCTACTTTCTATAGTTCTAGTGAGGACGCAGGCAGCAGCATCTGGATCAGCTGTCTGATCTACTTTCTATAGTTCTAGTGAGGACGCAGGCAGCAGCGTCTGGATCAGCCGTCTGATCTACTTTCTATAGTTCTAGTGAGGACGCAGGCAGCAGCGTCTGGATCAGCTGTCTGATCTACTTTCTATAGTTCTAGTGAGGACGCAGGCAGCAGCGTCTGGATCAGCTGTCTGATCTACTTTCTATAGTTCTAGTGAGGACGCAGGCAGCAGCGTCTGGATCAGCCGTCTGATCTACTTTCTATAGTTCTAGTGAGGACGCAGGCAGCAGCGTCTGGATCAGCTGTCTGATCTACTTTCTATAGTTCTAGTGAGGACGCAGGCAGCAGCGTCTGGATCAGCCGTCTGATCTACTTTCTATAGTTCTAGTGAGGACGCAGGCAGCAGCGTCTGGATCAGCTGTCTGATCTACTTTCTATAGTTCTAGTGAGGACGCAGGAAGCAGCGTCTGGATCAGCCGTCTGATCTACTTTCTATAGTTCTAGTGAGGACGCAGGCAGCAGCGTCTGGATCAGCTGTCTGATCTACTTTCTATAGTTCTAGTGAGGACGCAGGCGGCAGCGTCTGGATCAGCCGTCTGATCTACTTTCTATAGTTCTAGTGAGGACGCAGGCAGCAGCGTCTGGATCAGCTGTCTGATCTACTTTCTATAGTTCTAGTGAGGACGCAGGCAGCAGCGTCTGGATCAGCTGTCTGATCTACTTTCTATAGTTCTAGTGAGGACGCAGGAAGCAGCGTCTGGATCAGCCGTCTGATCTACTTTCTATAGTTCTAGTGAGGACGCAGGCAGCAGAGTCTGGATCAGCTGTCTGATCTACTTTCTATAGTTCTAGTGAGGACGCAGGCAGCAGCATCTGGATCAGCCGTCTGATCTACTTTCTATAGTTCTAGTGAGGACGCAGGCAGCAGCGTCTGGATCAGCCGTCTGATCTACTTTCTATAGTTCTAGTGAGGATGCAGGCAGCAGCGTCTGGATCAGCCGTCTGATCTACTTTCTATAGTTCTAGTGAGGACGCAGGCAGCAGCGTCTGGATCAGCTGTCTGATCTACTTTCTATAGTTCTAGTGAGGACGCAGGCAGCAGCGTCTGGATCAGCTGTCTGATCTACTTTCTATAGTTCTAGTGAGGACGCAGGCAGCAGCATCTGGATCAGCTGTCTGATCTACTTTCTATAGTTCTAGTGAGGACGCAGGCAGCAGCAGCTGGATCAGCTGTCTGATCTACTTTCTATAGTTCTAGTGAGGACGCAGGCAGCAGCGTCTGGATCAGCCGTCTGATCTACTTTCTATAGTTCTAGTGAGGACGCAGGCAGCAGCGTCTGGATCAGCTGTCTGATCTACTTTCTATAGTTCTAGTGAGGACGCAGGCAGCAGCATCTGGATCAGCTGTCTGATCTACTTTCTATAGTTCTAGTGAGGATGCAGGCAGCAGCATCTGGATCAGCTGTCTGATCTACTTTCTATAGTTCTAGTGAGGATGCAGGCAGCAGCATCTGGATCAGCTGTCTGATCTACTTTCTATAGTTCTAGTGAGGACGCAGGCAGCAGCGTCTGGATCAGCTGTCTGATCTACTTTCTATAGTTCTAGTGAGGACGCAGGCAGCAGCATCTGGATCAGCTGTCTGATCTACTTTCTATAGTTCTAGTGAGGACGCAGGCAGCAGCGTCTGGATCAGCTGTCTGATCTACTTTCTATAGTTCTAGTGAGGACGCAGGCAGCAGCGTCTGGATCAGCTGTCTGATCTACTTTCTATAGTTCTAGTGAGGACGCAGGCAGCAGCGTCTGGATCAGCTGTCTGATCTACTTTCTATAGTTCTAGTGAGGACGCAGGCAGCAGCGTCTGGATCAGCTGTCTGATCTACTTTCTATAGTTCTAGTGAGGACGCAGGCAGCAGCGTCTGGATCAGCTGTCTGATCTACTTTCTATAGTTCTAGTGAGGACGCAGGCAGCAGCGTCTGGATCAGCTGTCTGATCTACTTTCTATAGTTCTAGTGAGGACGCAGGCAGCAGCGTCTGGATCAGCTGTCTGATCTACTTTCTATAGTTCTAGTGAGGACGCAGGCAGCAGCGTCTGGATCAGCTGTCTGATCTACTTTCTATAGTTCTAGTGAGGACGCAGGCAGCAGCGTCTGGATCAGCTGTCTGATCTACTTTCTATAGTTCTAGTGAGGACGCAGGCAGCAGCGTCTGGATCAGCTGTCTGATCTACTTTCTATAGTTCTAGTGAGGACGCAGGCAGCAGCGTCTGGATCAGCTGTCTGATCTACTTTCTATAGTTCTAGTGAGGACGCAGGCAGCAGCGTCTGGATCAGCTGTCTGATCTACTTTCTATAGTTCTAGTGAGGACGCAGGCAGCAGCGTCTGGATCAGCTGTCTGATCTACTTTCTATAGTTCTAGTGAGGACGCAGGCAGCAGCGTCTGGATCAGCTGTCTGATCTACTTTCTATAGTTCTAGTGAGGACGCAGGCAGCAGCGTCTGGATCAGCTGTCTGATCTACTTTCTATAGTTCTAGTGAGGACGCAGGCAGCAGCGTCTGGATCAGCTGTCTGATCTACTTTCTATAGTTCTAGTGAGGACGCAGGCAGCAGCGTCTGGATCAGCTGTCTGATCTACTTTCTATAGTTCTAGTGAGGACGCAGGCAGCAGCATCTGGATCAGCTGTCTGATCTACTTTCTATAGTTCTAGTGAGGACGCAGGCAGCAGCGTCTGGATCAGCTGTCTGATCTACTTTCTATAGTTCTAGTGAGGACGCAGGCAGCAGCGTCTGGATCAGCTGTCTGATCTACTTTCTATAGTTCTAGTGAGGACGCAGGCAGCAGCGTTCTGGATCAGCTGTCTGATCTACTTTCTATAGTTCTAGTGAGGACGCAGGCAGCAGCGTCTGGATCAGCTGTCTGATCTACTTTCTATAGTTCTAGTGAGGACGCAGGCAGCAGCATCTGGATCAGCTGTCTGATCTACTTTCTATAGTTCTAGTGAGGACGCAGGCAGCAGCGTCTGGATCAGCTGTCTGATCTACTTTCTATAGTTCTAGTGAGGACGCAGGCAGCAGCGTCTGGATCAGCTGTCTGATCTACTTTCTATAGTTCTAGTGAGGACGCAGGCAGCAGCGTTCTAGGATCAGCTGTCTGATCTACTTTCTATAGTTCTAGTGAGGACGCAGGCAGCAGCGTCTGGATCAGCTGTCTGATCTACTTTCTATAGTTCTAGTGAGGACGCAGGCAGCAGCATCTGGATCAGCTGTCTGATCTACTTTCTATAGTTCTAGTGAGGACGCAGGCAGCAGCGTCTGGATCAGCTGTCTGATCTACTTTCTATAGTTCTAGTGAGGACGCAGGCAGCAGCGTCTGGATCAGCTGTCTGATCTACTTTCTATAGTTCTAGTGAGGACGCAGGCAGCAGCGTCTGGATCAGCTGTCTGATCTACTTTCTATAGTTCTAGTGAGGACGCAGGCAGCAGCGTCTGGATCAGCTGTCTGATCTACTTTCTATAGTTCTAGTGAGGACGCAGGCAGCAGCGTCTGGATCAGCTGTCTGATCTACTTTCTATAGTTCTAGTGAGGACGCAGGCAGCAGCGTCTGGATCAGCTGTCTGATCTACTTTCTATAGTTCTAGTGAGGACGCAGGCAGCAGCGTCTGGATCAGCTGTCTGATCTACTTTCTATAGTTCTAGTGAGGACGCAGGCAGCAGCGTCTGGATCAGCTGTCTGATCTACTTTCTATAGTTCTAGTGAGGACGCAGGCAGCAGCGTCTGGATCAGCTGTCTGATCTACTTTCTATAGTTCTAGTGAGGACGCAGGCAGCAGCGTCTGGATCAGCTGATCTACTTTCTATAGTTCTAGTGAGGACGCAGGCAGCAGCGTCTGGATCAGCTGTCTGATCTACTTTCTATAGTTCTAGTGAGGACGCAGGCAGCAGCGTCTGGATCAGCTGTCTGATCTACTTTCTATAGTTCTAGTGAGGACGCAGGCAGCAGCGTCTGGATCAGCTGTCTGATCTACTTTCTATAGTTCTAGTGAGGACGCAGGCAGCAGCGTCTGGATCAGCTGTCTGATCTACTTTCTATAGTTCTAGTGAGGACGCAGGCAGCAGCGTCTGGATCAGCTGTCTGATCTACTTTCTATAGTTCTAGTGAGGACGCAGGCAGCAGCGTCTGGATCAGCTGTCTGATCTACTTTCTATAGTTCTAGTGAGGACGCAGGCAGCAGCGTCTGGATCAGCTGTCTGATCTACTTTCTATAGTTCTAGTGAGGACGCAGGCAGCAGCATCTGGATCAGCTGTCTGATCTACTTTCTATAGTTCTAGTGAGGACGCAGGCAGCAGCGTCTGGATCAGCTGTCTGATCTACTTTCTATAGTTCTAGTGAGGACGCAGGCAGCAGCATCTGGATCAGCTGTCTGATCTACTTTCTATAGTTCTAGTGAGGACGCAGGCAGCAGCGTCTGGATCAGCTGTCTGATCTACTTTCTATAGTTCTAGTGAGGACGCAGGCAGCAGCGTCTGGATCAGCTGTCTGATCTACTTTCTATAGTTCTAGTGAGGACGCAGGCAGCAGCGTCTGGATCAGCTGTCTGATCTACTTTCTATAGTTCTAGTGAGGACGCAGGCAGCAGCATCTGGATCAGCTGTCTGATCTACTTTCTATAGTTCTAGTGAGGACGCAGGCAGCAGCGTCTGGATCAGCTGTCTGATCTACTTTCTATAGTTCTAGTGAGGACGCAGGCAGCAGCGTCTGGATCAGCTGTCTGATCTACTTTCTATAGTTCTAGTGAGGACGCAGGCAGCAGCGTTCTAGGATCAGCTGTCTGATCTACTTTCTATAGTTCTAGTGAGGACGCAGGCAGCAGCATCTGGATCAGCTGCTGACATGGAGATGAACAGCATCGCTATGGTAACCAGTGGTGTCGTTCATTAACATCTGAGTTGGGGGGGGGCATGGACATGCTGACCATAGGGCTCTAAGACGGAGCCTGGGGGAACGCCACATCTCTGTGGTTCTGATGGAACGTTGCCTGCAGACTCTAAACGGTCTCCGTCCTTCAGTGGGATTTAATCCAGTCCAGTTCTGGACCAGAAAGACCGACCCAGTTCCCAGACGCTCCGCGTTTTCTTTATACCAGGTCTCCCTCAAAAAAGAGACTTTATCTCAAGGGACTTCCTGGTAAAATAAAGGTTAAATAAAAAATATATATACGGATGAACAAATGTCTTCCTGTAAAAGAGACGCAGGCTGTGAACAGATGTTAATAAATTGTAATTTATCTCTAAATCTCATTGATATAACTCTGTTTTACATGTTTCTTATCCGTTAGTGAAGATAATCGATTGTGTTTTTATTACGGAGCCCCTGAAGAGCAGCTGTAGAGCTGAGCTTTAAACAGGGTGAATCATAGAAAAGTTTTAAACTGTTCCAGAAGCGCTTCAGGTGTGTTTGGGTTCATTGTCCTGCTGGAATAACCGACGCATCAGAGGGATAAAAAACTGGAATCCTGCTGGTTGAGGTGTTTTATATAAAACAGGAAGTCTGGAGCTGGTCCATGGACTCCGCCCTGCAGAGGTCAGGTTGTCCTTTAACTGAAAAAAAAAAAAAGCCATCATTGTTTCATAGTCGGTGTTTTTTATGACGCTTTGGGACATTTTTTTCCTCCTGGAAAATTTTTACTTTTAACATCAATCTTATTTTCTGCTAAAAACATGTTTGTGGACGAAGAGCAGCTCTTTGTCTCCTCAGGATCAGGGGCGGAGATAGGAAATGTGGGGCCCTGGGCAAAGACAGGCAGGGGCCCCATTCTCCAGATAGAGAAATGTTAATAGAATAGACATCCATTATCTGTTCTAGGTTGTGTCCCTCTCTTCTTGTCCCTTTTCGTCTTGTCTTCCTCTCTATGTTTTGTACTCAGCTGACTTTTCATGCTGTCTCTAAAGGAATGAAAGATTTTTTCCAAGCACTAAGCTCACTTAGCTGATTGCTCCTTCCTGTGTTTCCAAAAAGGCCAAAGTAAATAACCCAGTCCTTCTTTTCACTGTAGACAAGCCATGATCTGCTTATCTGTTCTCCATTTTTCATTTGGATGAAATAATAGCTGCATGAATCATGACAGCAGACAAGATAGAGGAGAGCAGGAGGCGGGGTTACCAATCTACTCGCTCTGGAGAGCAGAGTTCGCTGCTTTTAGATGTTGTCTCCAAAGTCTCCAGTAGCAGAAAAAAGTCTCTAGATTTGGCGCTAGGAGCTTTTTAGAAATCAAAGTGCTAGAGGGGTCTGAAAAGTGGCTAAATATAGCGACTAAAGCGCTAAGTTGGCAACACTGCTCTTTGCATGGTTTGTTTTCAAATGGTTTGCTGCTGTCTGTTTGGACCTTTCTGAACATGTGCAGCAAATGGACTGATCCAATATGGTGGACACTGAAGGGGGGGGGGGGGGGGGGGGCTGAGACACACTTAATATTATCAGCGTTCTGATGGCATTTTATCAAAAACATAATTAATGTGCAGAAATAAGGAATAGTTGTATTAACCATACATGGAAACAGAGTTTTATGGGGCCCCCAGGAACTTGGGGCCCTGGGCAGCTGCCTGGTATTGCCTAATGGTAAATCCCCCCCCTCCATTATGATCCAGTTTGTGGGAGGATTATTTATCATAACTCTTCTGAATATTTTCTAATGAGCAGGACTGAAGAAGATAAAATATGTGAAATTTGTTTTGAAATCAAATAACTGGCATCAGTTCGGTCTGACGGTATAAAAAACTGTTCCTTTAAATCCAAACTAATTATTTTCTCCTGCGTTAATTACAGTTAATCTGCGCTTTCTGCCTCTCAGAGTGAAATATGGCTGAAAGTTGCGCAGAGAAAGAGTGAAAACAAGCCTCTCCTGTCAGAGTTATTTACGGCGCGCAGCTGTTGCAGGTTTGAGGATTTATTAGCGGCAGTTAAACGTGCAGAATGCGCAGACATGGCTGGTCTGTGCGCGCAGGCAGAACAATAAAAGCCAAGCAGGCTGCAGCTCCTCTGCTTTGCATTAGGCGGTTGTGTAACAGGGAGAGGCTGGATGGCGGCGGGCTGGGCTGGAGGGGGGCCGGGCTTCTGCAACCCGACACGGCTGCGCTCTGTCCTCCTCCATGAGGCTCCCATAAAGGAGCGGGGAAAACCTGCGGGGCTGGTCCAGTCCCACGCAGGGGGGGGGCAGCGCAGCAGCGGCTTTACGCGCGGAGCGGAGCGGCGCAGACCCACAGCAGGATGGCCGCAGCGGAGGACTCGGTCCGGGCGGCGGGTCCGGTTTGCTCCGGGCTGCAGCAGCACGTTTTGTACCGAAGGTCCAACTTCATCCACGAGATGCGGTGCGAGGACGTGGGCTTCCATCTGTACAGCCAGATGTGCTGCGCAGGTAGGTCCGTGGGAGTGGGAGGGGCCGTGGGGCCCTTTAAAGGGGCCCACCCACAGTACAGCAAGCCGCAGGGGTCAGAGCGGCGGACAGAGAGGCGGTTCTGGTTCCGAAGAACGGAACCAGACCAGAACCAGAATGAATGAGTTTATTTCTAACTTTGTCCAATCAGAATGATGGATGCAGGTGTCCATCTGCCGCTGACCTTTGACCCCTCCCTCAGCCAACAGGCTGAAGGTGAAGGAGGTGTTTGTTCTCCTCCACTGCTCTTCCCAGGAACTCTCTGCCCCTCCTGGACCAGAACCTCTGGACTCTGCTGGCTTTGTGTTTATGGCCGCTGCCATGGCAACCATTTACCTCAGCCCACATGTGAGCAGCTGCTGGAGGAATTACAGCAGAAATATTCCAGATTATTTCTTTATAATCTGCTCCACCAGTAGGGGGAGACAGAGAGCCCGGGTTGGTTTGTTTTTATTGGTAATCTGTAACACCTGGAGTCATAAATCAGTCATTTATTACGGTTGTTGCGTTTTTCTCCTTTTCTGCCTGAAAACAAACAATAAACCGACAGATTAAAGAAAAACAAACTGCAGAAAAATGGATGAAAAATTCAAAGGAAAAGAAAAAAAATCAGTTTAAATGTTTTAATTTATCCTTTTTTGTCTCATTGCTCTAAACTTTTCTTTTCCTTTTTTATTTCCTGGTTTATTTGTTTTTTCTTTAGAATCAGTGGAAATCTGAGGTGTGGTTCAGTGGAGAACCTCTCAGTGATTTCAGTTTAGAGCAGCAGAGAGAACAGAAAACCTTAGCTGTTAAAATCAGACATGATGGTTATTCATCATGAGTTTTCCTCTACCTGGACCTTCTCTGGGCTCCGGGTTTTATTTTCTTTGGCTTCATCCGTCCGGTTTCTCATCAGGAGCCTAATGAACCAAAGCTTCGTACTGAATGTTTGCAGTTGGAAGGAATTCTGAAATCTGCAGGGTACCAAAAAACGCAAAACACAAAAGCCGCAGGTACCTTATTGCACACGGACCATTTGTCCTAGTAACCTTAGCAACGGCTGACCGACGATCACCGAGGGACGTCGGCGGCTCACTGAAGCAAAAGGCTGAAAATTAAAGATAGACTTCTTTCTTTTTTGTTTCTTTTGCTGAGATTGAATCAGGGCTGCAGATAAAGATAATTTTTGGGGGTAATTGATTAATCTGTTAATTATCGTTTTGATTAATTGATTAATAATCAGATAGCCAAAGGTTCCTTAAAGGAGATTTTTTTTTATTAAATTAAACCAGGTGAAACTAAAACTTTTACACTTGAGGAGATCTAGATAGAGCAGATTGTTGGACATTTTTTTTTTTTTTATCTTAGATGCAAAATGTTCATATATTTTTATTATAATTCTTATATAATTCCTGTTATAAATGGGTCATTCTGTCAGCTAAAGGCATGTTTTAGAGTCTCTATACTCCAATTAATGATTAATCGATTACTCAGTTAGTAATCTTTAATGTTTAATAATCTTTTCCAATAATCACGATAAATAGTTTCAGCCGTAATTTGAATTAAGTCCAAACGGTTCCGCCTCTCGGCTGCATTGAGCTCAGTTATTGTCTTTTAATGAATAAAGCTGACGGTTAAACAGTCGGTTCCCTCAAACACGCAGTAGTTAGAACCAGAACGGCTCGTCCTCCTTTCATAATGCAGCTCTTTCCAAAAAGGTTCAAAAACAATCCTCTGGACTTTGTTTCCAAGTTTGAAGACGTTTCTCTTCCATCCAGGAAGATTTTTCAATTTAAAATGTCAGAAATAGGGTTTAGTTCCAGGTTTTATCCAGCAGAGCCTGGTTTTAGTTTAGAACACTGCAAAAAATGGAAATGCAATTAAGTAATTTTTACTTAAAATAAATGCATTTTTTCTTCAATTGAGGATGAAAGTGAGACACTTTGCCAATGGAACAAGACAATTTACATTTAAAAGAAGAAAAAACAATTGCATTGTCTCATTTCAAGTTCATATTATCTAATTATCTTATTTTAGGAGTAAAGATACTAATTTCATTGGCAAATCATCGTATTTACCCAATTAAATTAAGGGTAAATACACAAAATTTAAGAAATTTGTACTTAAAGCTACAGTGTGTAATAATTACAGGGATATACAGTCAGAAATGTAATATATTATACATAACTATGTTATTTATCATCATCTACGAGCTCAGCCTCTTAACCTTAATATTTGCGTTGCCTTAGAATTCGTTATTTATAATTACATAGGAGCGGGTCTCGCAGCCATGGAGGCAGACATCTTGGCGCTACGGCAGCGCAGAGCCAACAAACTAGCGATTGCGAGATCGCCAAAACGTCACAACGATGTAGAAAAAATAACGGGTATATTTATTATCTTAAGTCTACATGAAATCTATACCCTACACAGACTAATGAAATACTATCTGTAAAATTATCTATGTAAACAAACCTCATCACTTGAGAAGGTAGGTGATGCGGTGACCCCTGTTTAAGGTTGGTTTTTCTTTCTTAACATAGATGGCTTCCTTCCTCTCAAACCACCTGTCTTCTTTGTCCAAAATGTGCACATTCTGGTCCTCCAAAGAATGTCCTTTGTCCATCAGGTGTAGACGTAGTGCAGAGTCTTGTCCAGAGGAGGGCGCTCTTCTCTGTTGGCCCATGCGTCTGTGGAGAGGTTTCTCTAATATGCAGCTCTTATCGAACATGCTTGTCTGCAGCTTTTATCAATCATCAGTCCTGAAACGTAGGAATCCTTCTGCTGATCCGACTGAGCTTTTCTCTTCCAGCTGTGATTAAAGTGGCGTCTTCAGAGCGAAGCTCCTCTTTCCACAGATAAACTAAGGAATATTTACAGTTTGCATTCCACTGAATTTATTGTGAGGTTTTCATCTTATTGTTTGAGGCTAAATATGGTTTGAATTAATAACTTAAAGCTATAAAAAAAAAAAAGAAAAGAAAATTTACAATTTAATTTATTCAAACTGAATGGAGTCACATTTAGGGGATTTAAAGTTTATTTTCCAATTGAAAATGTTTTTTTTTTTTTTACATTTTGCAGGTTAAAAGTTTTATATATCTTTGCATGTGGAGATGTGAACAAACCCAACATTCAGGCTTAAAAAAAAACATCATGAAAACAATAATAATAAATCAATAGTCTCAATTCTATTCAGTTTATTTCTATAGCTCCAATTCACATCATGTCATCTCAGGTCACTTTCCAGTTCACCAGATCATCCAGTCAGATTGATTCAAAGTTTTCTATCTAAGGAAAACCAGCTGATTGCATCGACTCATTGACTCTTCAGCAATCCCTCACACTAAGCATGCTTGTAGCGACAGTGGAGAGGAAAAACTCCCTTTGAACAGGAAGAAACCTCCAGCAGAACCAGGCTCAGTGTGAGCGGCCATCTGCTGAGGCCCACTGGGGTTCAAGGAGACAGAAGCAGACATAGAAAAAGAAGCATAGATACAAAAGGCAACTGTCAACCAGCTCCACTCTCATCATTTACAGTAAAACTAAAGAACTTATTTCAGAGGCGGAACTTTAACAGAAATAAATTCTGAGCAAACAGAAAAGATTTCAGGAGGAATTTCAAATTTGAACTGAAAAGCATATTTTTTTGTAAACAGGAAACAAACTATTTTATATTTCATCAGTTTTTTTTTAGTTTATATATCTTGGGTGCGTTTTTTGGCGGCGCTGCTTGGATCCTTCCCATGATGCCCTGCAGGCTCTCATTCCTCCTGTGGAAGATGCCGCCTGGCATTCCTGGGCTCCGAACCCGTCGCATGCCGTCACTCGTTGGATGGATTGTTGGGATGGGCGGGGCCTCTGCTGGAATCCACTGAAGCTGAATTCTTCCAGAATCTGTTCAAACGAGGAGTTTAGGTCCTCCAGGTTTCTGTTGTGTTGCGTTCAGGGCCTCCTGGACGTCCCGCTGACTGATGAGTCCTCGGTGGGTGAGGAAGGCTTCAGCTCTCAGGTTCCAACACGCCGCCTCCCTCTGCAGGCATCCCAAACATCCCAGCTGTTCTCAGCCGTCCGTCACAGACTGCTCCCAGTTCTGGTTCTGGTTCTGGACTGTTTGGGTTCCGTCTGCAGGAAAATGGCTCCTGGTTGTTTGATCAGTTTATCTGAAAGGTGGTTCTGTTCGGCCCGGATGATCCGGGTCGCTGAAGGTCCGTGTGGACTGACTGTAGAAGGGTTCTGATGGTTTGTCCGGTTCTGTACGACCCGTTCCATTTTTGGATCATTCCAGCCGATGGTTCTGTTTGACTCCAAACTTGGAGTTTTTCCAGGTCAGTTCTTCATGCTCCAAAGTTCTGAGCCCGGCTCGGTTCCTTTGTGGTCCGTTGATGGTGTCCTCCACTGATCCAATCTGTCCCAACAGAACCGGTTCTGTATCCCACAGACTGTTCCTCCTTTTGACCGGAACCGTTCATGATCCAACAGTTCAGTCCAGAACCGGACCAGAACTGATTCAGACATCGGCCATGTTCTGACTTTTACAGTCGGAACCCCAACAGGAACTCTGATGGTTCTGGAACAGGGCCCGTTTGGACTGAGGTTTTGATCAGATTAAGGGGAAGTTTTTTTTTCCGGGTCTAACGGGAGAAGACTCATTCTGTTGGAGTGAAACCGGGTCGGGTTATATGAGTGACCCAGTTTCCTGCAGGCGGAGCCGCCTGTCATGCGGGTCGGTCCGAACAGAACGGTTCTGAGGCTGTTTGTGGTGAAGCTGCAGCAGAGAAGCAGCTGCGCAGATAAAAAAGGCGGTTTAGTGCTGGGTGTGGTCAGGGGGCGTGGCCTGTCTCTCTGCATGTGATGGGTGGCTCCTGACATGGTGGCCTGCAGGCAGGGAAGCTGTTCTGAATCAGAACTTTCTCTCTGAGCCAGTCAGCCGGTAGCGGCGGCGGCATCAGGACCATGGAGGCCAGGTTCAGGAACTACTCCTCAGACAGCGCCGGCAGCGACGGGGTCTTCATAGAGGAGCCGCTCTACCATGGCATGCTGCGGGCCATGGATCACAGGAAAGGTAGAGTCCCCTCACTTGGCTGAGCTTCATGTGATTTCTGCATCGTCCTCCTTTCTTCCTTCTGCCTCAGGGTTCAAGTTACAGGAAAGGAGGAAATGTTGTCTGCTTGTTTCAGATCAGATTCAGGCTGCAGGATCCTGCAGAGGCTGATGGTCGGCTTGTTTTCTCTCTGAGCTGCAGGAAATATTTGTCATGCAGACTCTTGACTCTGTGGTGAAATGCAGAATCGGTGCGAAAGTTCCGGTTTCTGAGGTTCATCTCGTGTCTGTGTTTAGAAAGTGAGCGTGCCAGTGAGTCATGGGCGTCACGCCGACCTGAACTGGGTGTCGGCGCCACGAGTCGCTGCTCTCAGTACGGTTCCCTCTGATTACTTCTGCTTCCCAAGCCGTAATCAGAGATCAGCTGATGGAGGAGGTCTGTCTCCTGCTGTCAGGTCGCTGCGAGGCGGGAAATCCTGAAGGAGCTCTGGAGGTTTGTTGGGAAGGATTAAAGGTGTGAAAATGTGAAGCACAACAAACACAAACCCTGCAGGGATGAACGTGTTTCTGCAGGAGAATCTCTGATCGTCACTGACTGACGGCCTGAACACGATGCTCCTCCTGTGGCGTTTATTGTTTAGTGGTTCTGGGTTCTGATGCGTCCTCTGAGCAGAACCTGGAGCTTCCAGCAGGATGAAGGGTCTACTGGGAGGCTCGCTGGAAGTTTGTCTTCTCGGGTTTAATGGTACAGAGGGAACATCTTTGGGCCGTAATGGAAGAACTGCTTCTTTATTCCATTGTTTCTTTTTGGATCAGTGAAACCTTCAAGTCTGTTTAAAAATCTTCAGCTTTTCCTTTGGATTCTAGAAGCTGGAACTGATGGGAAGGTTCTGGATGATCCGACTTTAGAAACCCATAATTGTTCCTCCTCTAACAGGTGATTAAAGGGGGGGCAGGTAGAACATTTCCTCTGGTCTTGGTGTCGTAATCTTTCAAGGTCCATTCTGGGTCAGTTTCTCTGGTTTCAACCAATCAGCTGAAGCCTTCGTAGCATTTAAAGGAAAAGTATGGTCAGCGAGGAATAATCAATGCATCATTATTTATACCAAAAACAAATATGTTTGCGGTGATTTAATGAATTAAGCGTTAATCAGTAAAAAAAAAACAAAAAAAACCCCCATAAATTTTCGTTTTGATCACTGAGTCTGGGAGCGGCCATTTTAGCTCTAATATAGTAGCCCCTCCCTCCTGCCATCTTCCAGCAGTGACGTCACGGTGCGGTAAGCCTAGCGCCATTCTCCCCGCTTTCCAAGCTAAATCAATGGGAACTACTAGACACATCTGCAATCAACAACAATTATTGAAGATTTCCAGAGGACTTCACCATTGAAATTCACCAGAGCTATAGTGAAACTGACAATGCCCACGTGCATGGCAGCTGGATGCTGGAATACATCGGGTAAAAGTGAAAAAAAAAGAGTTATTCCACCTTTCTGATTCCTGATCCTCCACGGACGGGTTGGTCGTTGGATCGCCAACTTGAAGAGGGAGGATTTGCCATCGAACTTCTGGCCAGAGAAAAAACCCGTAATATGTAGCCAACATTTGGAAGAAGAATGTTTTCAAGATGACTTGGATAATAGCGCGTTGTGACAAACACCAGATACAGCACTGGGACTTGATCAACAGCCGATACCGCACCGTGACATGTCACTAACCAGTAGGTGGCAGTAGTGTTCTTTGACAAACATGGATGCCTCCAGTAAAGCACATTCACATGAAAATTACTCTGAATTAAAAACACTGATCATTTATTGAACAGGATGGAATCATTTCAGATTTAAAGAACTTTCAGAAGTTTGAATTCTGAATATGAGCGACTTTTCCTTTAAATGATTTTATTCCCACGTATGAATTTTACAGGTTTAAGTTTTATTCTGTTTTTTTACCTGTTGTTCTGAATCTAAAACTTAACAGAACCGATGATCTGTGTCTCCACAGATGAACGGGACCGGGTTCAGAAGAAGACTTTCACAAAATGGGTCAACAAGCACTTGGTGAAGGTAAGAAGAAACAGCTTTGACAACTGAATGGTTCTGCTTAAATCAGTGGAAAGAAATGTTCCTAAATGTCTCCTCCTGCTGTGTGGAAGGTTTCTAGATCTCAACCGTTAGCTTCTGATGTTTGCTTTCCTCAAACATCAGAAGGTCTTTATTCGTAGATTAACATCTCATCGGATTATTTCCTTCTCTGAGTCTCAGGTAGAAAACGGTTAAACTAATGGTTGGTGGTTCGTTAAAGACACAGCATGTAACATTTATTCTTGAGATGTTACTTTTTTTTAAATATATTTTTAACTTATTAATACTTATTCTGGTATTTTTATAAACTTTTTAAGCTCCACAGGTGTGTATCCATTTTTGCTGGAATCTCTTGCTGCTGTTACACCTCATTTTACCCATTTTGGGACAATAAAGTTATTTTTAACATATATCACCTTCACAAAGACATTCAAAAAGTAATATGCTGCACAGTGCCGAGGCATCCTTCTTCTGTTTCTGCGTAAACCAGCTGGTTGGGTTAGCGGGTCGACCTCCCCAAGATGGCGCCTGTAATTTCAGCCCTGCGACAGTCAGTGCGGGTTCTACTGTTATATGTATGTCTATGGGTACCTGGACGCGCTACCAGCTGGGGTTCAAAGGTCGTAACGATAAGTTTCCGGCTGAGCTGTGATAATCCCTCCTGACCAGCGGGAGGCGCTCTGATGCTTCTTCACTCCTGACCGAGTTCAGCAGTTTGAGAGGATGAATCTTCTGCAGCCGTGACCACAGACCCATTTAAGACCATTGACAATAGATCCATCTGAAATAACGGGAGTTTTTGTTCTTTTTGAGCAGGCGGTACGACAGACGGACCGATACGGCCCTAAATTCTCCCATTTAAAGCAGCGCTGCCTTTTCACAGGTTCTAAATGACTTTCTATAAGCTGCTTGTCTCCTGTGAGGCAAGGCCAATTTATTTGTATAGCACAATTCAGTACAAAGACAATGCAAAGTGCTTTACATGATTAAAATATAAGAAAATAAAGCGGAATCAAAGCAAGTAAGAAAATAAAAATAAAAATGCAGACTCCAACAATGACGTCTTTACCAACTTCTGTCAATCCTGTTGACTTTATAGGTCCCAGACCTATTTATTTCAAACACAATGTTGTTTTTTCAAACCACAAGATCCCTGACCTTGACACGATATGATTCCCACAAGATCCCTGATCTTGACACCACAAGATCCCTGACCTTGACACGATATGATTCACACAAGATCCCTGACCTTGACACGATATGATTCCCACAAGATCCCTGACCTTGACACCACAAGATCCCTGACCTTGACACGATATGATTCCCACAAGATCCCTGATCTTGACACGATATGATTCCCACAAGATCCCTGATCTTGACACGATATGATTCCCACAAGATCCCTGACCTTGACACCACAAGATCCCTGACCTTGACACGATATGATTCCCACAAGATCCCTGATCTTGACACGATATGATTCCCACAAGATCCCTGATCTTGACACGATATGATTCCCACAAGATCCCTGATCTTGACACGATATGATTCCCACAAGATCCCTGATCTTGGCACGATATGATTCCCACAAGATCCCTGATCTTGACACGATATGATTCCCACAAGATCCCTGATCTTGACACGATATGATTCCCACAAGATCCCTGATCTTGACACGATATGATTCCCACAAGATCCCTGATCTTGACACGATATGATTCCCACAAGATCCCTGATCTTGGCACGATATGATTCCCACAAGATCCCTGATCTTGACACGATATGATTCCCACAAGATCCCTGATCTTGACACGATATGATTCCCACAAGATCCCTGATCTTGACACGATATGATTCCCACAAGATCCCTGATCTTGACACGATATGATTCCCACAAGATTCCTGACCTTGACAGTGTAACAGCCAAAAATGCAGAAACAAAAAAGATGCCTGCAGCTCTGCAGGAGTCCTGCTTTCTGCAGAGGCTTCACATAAAAATTGTCTTCTTCTCATGAACTTTTCCAGAGCCTGAATTCTCAGATTCTTCTTCAACGAGCTGAAGCTTCACATTCTGTTATTTTCACGTCTATTTAAACCTCCATCCCTCAGCTGAACCAGAAGCATCAGCAGATAAACTCCTACTGAGGAAGACTCCAGCCGGAGAACAAAAACAGTTTTTCTCTGCCTGAGACTCGGTGAGTCACTCCCGCCTGGATCCGATTTAGGAAGAACCGCACTGAAGCGGGCCGGAACCGCTCGGGTTTCACATCTGGGATCCAGACTCGTCCAGGAGGCCGTGGAGCTCAATGTGTCTCAGGAAGGAAAACTGTTCTGTTCAAACTCCGACATTCTTTCCAGATTCTCACAGAAACGATCAAACGTCCAGTGAGTTTAATTAATGGATTAAATGAGATGAAAATCCACCATGTTGGTAGAAAAGCTCTGAATAGATTTCTTCTTCTGAACAAAAACTGTCTTTTATTTATTTCATTAAAGGAAAAGGAAACAGGATTATTTTTATTTCTCTTATTTGCCTTTTTTATACTTTTTTTTTCTTATATTTTGACCCTTTAATCTAATTGTATTTAAGCATCATATTTATAGCGTCAGTCATTGGAAGCTCATTAAGGTTGATATGATGAAAATAAGGCTTTCTATTTTTTTTTTAGTCAAATCAATCTTAATTTTTTACACCTGCAGATATTTTTCTATTGAAATCAGAGAATCGATTTTCTAACGTTCAAAAATTTTATTTTGAAAATCAGACGTCGTTGCCATGGTTACAGCTGCTGAATTATTTGAATGAAATGTTTTTTTGTGTAGATTTGATCTGTGTGGATTTTTTTCTCTTAAGTTTAATTTTATTTTTTTTAGGTGTTGCTTCAGTTTAATTTTTAGGATGACATTTATGTCGATATTTTGAAGACTTTTATTAATATAAAATATATAACATTTATTTTAGATTTTGTTTCCTCACTTTTTTTGCGTGGGGGGGGGGCCTTTTATGTCTTTAGTATTTTTTTCTTTAATGAACATTTTTAATTTTGGTGGCGGCCTAATGGTTAGGGGATTTGCACTTGGAATCTCCCCCTCTGGGTCCCTGAGCAAGACCCTTAACCTCACCCTGCTCCCACGGCGCTGCACAATGGCAGCCCACTGTTCCCCAGGGGGAGGGGTTAAATGCAGAGGAAAGTTCATTGCTTTGTTCTTATGACTGTAGAATGACAATAAAGTTGAATTCTATTCTATTTTTAATTATTTTGTACTTTTTGAGCCATAAAAAGCCAAACATGTGTGATATTATAAGCAAATATAATCAACATAATTAACAAGGTTCATTTAAACTAAATCCACCAGAAATTTAAATGAAACTATAAAATCACCTAAACAGACGGAGAGAAGAATAAAATCTAAAGTTCAGATAGAAAACTGTGGTGATTAGATGTTTGCTTCCAGAAGCTCTGAGATGTTTCAGCAGCAGAGTCACGGTTTGCAGCTCGGCGGCTGACCATCACATGCTTCCTGATTTTCTTTATCTCCACTGAAGCAGATTCAGGGTGGAAACGAACCGTGAAGCAAAGTCTGAAACTTTAGTTTCCTCCACGTTTCCATGAAGTTTTCCATCTTCTCACAGCAAACTGTTTCTTCTCTCCATCCTTCCCTCCTTCCTCCTGTCCTCCTCCATCCTTTCTCCTCAGCACTGGAAGGCAGAGGTAGGAGCCACTCATTCCTGCCTGCATGTTTTCCTCTAACCGCCCATTTTTCCTCCTTTTCTAACATCTTTAGCTGCTTTTTCTGCAGTTTCCTTCTCTTTTTTTTGCCGCTAAAGATGAGAAGCTGAACGTTTCATTAAAGCATGAATAATTTGCTTCCAGTATATTTATTTCTTCTTTTAGATGGTAGTGCTGTGATTTGATGAATGCAGCAAAACTTTCCAGATTTAAATGGTTCTGCTTCAGCATCTGTTAAAACTCTTAAAATCTCTGTTCCTGTCGGTTCAATCAGATTTCATTCGTTGCTGATTTTTGTGTTTTATTTTTTAAATTAAAATGGCTCCATCGAGTCTCTGAGTGACTAACAAAATATGGAGTGAATTTTGTTCCATTATTGTTGCAGAGAACAAGTTTTGTAAATGGAAGCCCACTGCTTCCCAAGAGGAGGGGTTAAATGCAGAGACGTCATTTCCCTCTGGGATTATTAGAATATATAAAAAAATAAATTAAAAAAAAGAATAAAATGCAATCAAAAAATAGAAACTTTGAGGTTTTCTCAGATCTTTTTTGTTTTATTCAACTTTTACTTTCAAACTTAGTTTTTTCCAAATATTTTCACATGTAATATTTTTTCACATCAAGTTTAATGAATTTCATTTCCTTCAAATTCCAGCCCGATCCAACGTCTCGCTCTTGACCAATAAAGACGTTTCTAACGTCCAGCAGACCAATAAAAATGCATCTTTTGTTCTCACTGCGGAAGAAAGCCCGCCCCCAGAAGGGATCTCGGAAACGCAATTTGAAAAGAATGTATCTGAACAATACAATGCAGAATTGGGGCCAGAATAGAGATTTTTTCCTTCTATTTCAAGAATAAAGTCGTAACATTATGAGAATAAAGTTGTATTTTCTGACTACTCTTCCCAGAATCCCTTTCTTCCCTAAAACGAGGAATGTGGAGCATCATGTGAAGTTCTACTTTAGCATCGGTTTGACAAATCAGGAGATCTTTTAGCAGCAGCATCAAAGGGCAGGATGTCAAAGTGGACTCTGGTTGCTGATTGGTGGAGCTGGTCGGCCGTCATCTGGTGGGAGGAGCTTAAAGCTTTCTTTCTGAAATGGGTTTTTGAATGATGACATCATTCTCGTAATATTAAAACTTTATTCTCGGAATAAAATTAGAAAATTTTTCTCTAGCCTGTCCCTAATACTCTCTCGTAGAAAACAAATTTTAGTTTAAAAAATAAAATATGAGAAAATCAAAAAAAATCAAAAATTTAATCTGAGAAAAATCCTTTTTCCCTTTTTGATTAAAATATGGATTAAGATGAAGTGAAGGATGTTGTTTTTCCGGTTGGATCATCTAAATAATTGGTCCTTCTAACTGTCAATCATTCTGGTGAAATGTTTACGTAAAGCCGTCCTTCGCGCTCGTTCCCATTTTCACTGACCGCTGGTGAGTCTGACATGGTGGAAAAATTTCAGATCTTCTTTTGGAAAGTGAGCTGGTATGATCGATGCAAACGGGAACTTTTAAACACGTGTGAGAGCGTGCACAAGCCTGTTTCTCCTCATGCACGCTCTGACACATGTTCAATAGGCGTTCCCTCTCAAGTGTGGGTACAGGGTTGTGCATGTGCTTTTTTTTTTTTTCTTAATGGAGTAGGCGGGTCTTTTAAAAAATTCACAAAACTCCTCCACTATACCTTTAGATCGTTCCTGGATTGCATTTTCAAACTTTTATTGTTCTTGCTACAATAATGGAACAAAATTCACTCCATATCAACGCCGACATTTCAAGAAGAGAAATCAGTTAAATGTTTTTAAAGTAAGAAAAAAATAATGTAGACAATTTAAAATCAGAAAATGAGTTTTTAATCATTTATGGTTCCATTTGGGCAGGAATCTGCAGGATCACAGGTTCTGGTTCTGTTGGAGGAGAACCTTCTCCAGACTTTTCACTCCCTCAGTCTGATCCCAACCCGCTTTCTGTCCAGAGGCGGTTCTGACCGGGACTCCATAAAAACTAGTTTAGTGGAGGGGTCAAAGGTCAGCCAGAATCATCCTCTGTGGTCCAGGGGCAGCCTGCTAACAGCTGATTGTATCTGAGTTCTACTGACGTAGATCTGATCAGAGCTTTTCTTTGTCTGCAGGCCCAGCGGCACATCACCGACCTTTACGAAGACCTCAGGGATGGACACAACCTTATCTCGCTGCTGGAGGTCCTCTCAGGAGAGACTCTGGTGAGCGTCCCGTGTCCCCCCCGTCCTGTTTGCGCTCCATCTGCCCTTCCTGTGGATTTTATTGTTAGACGTGTCTTAGACGTTACATCTGTCTCCACGTCTGCATGCGTCTTAGATGTTTCCAGACGCTGAGGCCGTGCAAACTTTAAAACACTAATTTCATTCCTGGCGTCCATCTTTTAACCGTTCTGCATTTCTCTGTCTTTGTTTGAGTTTTTCCTTTTTTCTAACTCCTGTCTGCCTACCCTGACCTCTCCCCTCTGCCTTCCTGTCTCGCGCCGTAGCTGAGGGAGCGTGACGTTGTGAGGAGCGTGCGGTTGGTGAGTGGCGCCTGGACTGCGGGCCAGTGGGGGGGGCGTGGCATGTGTCATTCCCCAGGTGGCTGCTGGGTCGTGCATGTTGGCAGTCAGCCTTCCCCGGTCATTCTCTGTCTTTGTGTTTTCACCGTCACCTTTCATGGGTTACTCAGCGCGATGATGGCGGCCTCAGAAGGCATGGTGGAGCTTCAGGGGTCCCTAAAGAGCAGAATAAGAAGATATGAGAATGTCTGAAACCAATTAATTGCTTCAGTGTCACTGATGCTGCTGTGATGCTCAGATTAAACCTTTAGCAGATAAATTCAATATATAAGATCAGATATGGAGGATATTTAGTAAAATAACGCTTAAAAAATGGCTTAAAATACACAGAAATCTACAGATTAACAAGATTATAATTGGATTAATTACAGACGGTTTTAAAATATAAGTGTTTTGTAGAATTTTCCAGTTTAATTTAATGTACTTTATTTAAAAAAAAGTAATAATAATGTTGGAAAAAATAAATAAAAGTTGGAATTTATTTCAGTAGAAAAGGGAAACTACAATTTTTTTCAATTCAGTTTATTTCTATAGCTCCAATTCACATCAAGCATGCTTGTAGCGACAGTGGAGAGGAAAAACTCCCTTTGAACAGGAAGAAACCTCCAGCAGAACCAGGCTCAGTGTGAGCGGCCATCTGCTGAGGCCCACTGGGGTTCAAGGAGACAGAAGCAGACATAGAAAAAGAAGCATAGATACAAAAGGCAACTGTCAACCAGCTCCACAGGCGGCCCCGTCCAGGAAACACACAGCCAGGCAGACGAGCTCCGAGCCAGCTCCCATGTCAGAGGATGAAGAGAGCACATCCAGTTAGTCACAGTCAGAGAAACAGGACTACACTGGAAAAAAGGCCAAGCTCCAACATCTAGAAACAAAGGTGTTGATGGCAGCAGCACAGCTGATATTTCTCTCCAGGATGGAGTCACAGCCAAACAGGAACAGACCAGATGAAGCTACTATGAGAAAAAGCAGAGAGAGCAGAACGTTAGAGATTGAACTAACAGATTCTGCAGAGTGGGAGAATAGAGATAGAATGAAGCAGAATGATGAAAAAGGGGTCCCTATGTCCTCCAGCAGTCTAAGCCTATAGCAGCAGAACTATAGAGATAGCTCAGGATAACCTGAGCCACTCTAACTAGAAGCTTTATCAAAAAGGAAAGTATCTAAAGTGACTAAAAGATCTGCCTCCCATTCTACTTTTAGAAATTCTAGGAACCACATTTTTTCCTAATGAATCAAGAAGTTATCACCTACGCTGATGACGCATTTCTTTATTTCACCAAATCAGAAAATGATCGCCTTATATAAGTCTCGCAGTAAAATTAAATCAATACTGAATAATTCAACTAGTGTTTGCTTTATGATGCCAACATTAATCTTATTCAGTTCTGCAGCATAGAAATGTAAAACTAGAGTCGTTTTAGTCCTTTTTTGTGGTTAAAGTCCAGATTTAGATTCTTTGGGAATCTGCTCCTGTTGATGCTGCTTTTTTCTGCTGAAATAGGGAAAGTTTTTATTCACCGTCTGACTAAATAAACCTGAATAAAATGCTTGTTTCACGGTGATCTGGAGAAAGACTGAGAATGTCCGTCATCCATCATCGCGCTCTCATCTGCAGACATCTTGATGCATCTCTGGTTCACGCCGTCATGCACAGCCGGGCTCTGAACCGGCGCCGGCTTTGGTCGCAGTCATACGCAGTTACACTTCCTTTCACTTGTGATGTTCCGCATCGTCCGTTCCGACTCGCCGTAGGGTAGACGTTAACGTCGATGGAAGCACCTGTTCCCCGGCATGTCCCGCCTGTCCTCATGTCCTCTGTTGTCTCTTCCAGCCGCGGGAAAAGGGACGAATGCGTTTCCACAAACTGCAGAATGTCCAGATCGCTCTGGACTTCCTCAAACACAGACAGGTCTGTAGTCTAAAGAACAATCTTCAGTAACGGTGAACTTCTGTCCGACTGAGTGATGCTTTCTGCTCCTTTTCAGGTTAAACTGGTCAACATCAGAAACGATGACATAGCGGATGGGAACCCTAAGCTGACCCTGGGCCTGATCTGGACCATCATCCTTCATTTCCAGGTAATCTGATGAGGAGGCTCCTAATCTGCAGGATCGTTCTGCAGACGCAGGAAGGGAAAGTTATTATTTATGCTTCAGACTCGTTTCTTTTTACTCAAACTGAAACGTGTTCATTCTTCTCTGCAAATGAAGCTTTTCAGTCAACAGTCAGAAACTTTTTCCTCCTATTTGTCCCTCAGTCACTCCAGCAGAATCAGGCAGCAAGTTTGATCCATTTCCAGATGTTCAGTTTCTACAAACATTTGTCTTTGTTTTATTTCATGTTTTGATTTTATTAAAGCAACGTCATGTTTTATTGCCAGTGGCGCCAGCAGTAAGACATTGGCTTCCAACCTTATGCTACGTTCAGAACGCACGCGGCAGGAGCAGCAAAACGCGCGTGCTGCTTCATTTTTGATGCTTTTACAGTTTAGTTCTGAAGCACGGCTGAAGCATCTTTGCTGCGCTGTCACTGGGAATCCCCAGCAGCAGCTGCCTCAGGCCCGCTCGCCTCTTGGGGGTTTTCCCCTCCTGTTGGTGGCGGCTGGAAGTAGATGTTAGCGTTTTTCAGGTCTGTGCTACAAACTGCAGGCAGCAGGATAATAAAAGCCAACATATTCATTTGAAGTTAATTTAGGCGTTAATAAACTTTTCAGAGGAGTGATCATAACGCTCTGCATCACTTTCTCACCGCCTCGGCAGAATGATGAAAAAGGGGTCCCTATGTCCTCCAGCAGTCTAAGCCTATAGCAGCAGAACTATAGAGTTAGCTCAGGATAACCTGAGCCACTCTAACTAGAAGCTTTATCAAAAAGGAAAGTTTTAAGCCTAGCCTTAAAAGTAGACAGGGTGTCTGCCTCACGGACTAAAACTGGTAGTTGGTTCCACAGGAGAGGAGCCTGAGAACTAAAATTCAAAGTTTTCTATCTAAGGAAAACCAGCTGATTGCATCGACTCATTGACTCTTCAGCAATCCCTCACACTAAGCATGCTTGTAGCGACAGTGGAGAGGAAAAACTCCCTTTGAACAGGAAGAAACCTCCAGCAGAACCAGGCTCAGTGTGAGCGGCCATCTGCTGAGGCCCACTGGGGTTCAAGGAGACAGAAGCAGACATAGAAAAAGAAGCATAGATACAAAAGGAACAACCAGCAGCTTCTAAACTGCTGGTTGAGCTGAAATCTTTTTCCTACGTTTTCCTTTCGGCTCATGGGAGCATTAAATCCCGGACTCCTACCATGGAGGAAGACTTGTTTGTGGTTCTGTAGGAGTTCCACCCAACAGCGGCTCCTTGCTACCAATTAGAAACAGGACGGAGTCGGTAGCAGCCGGTTTGGGTGTCCTAACCGCGGAAAGGGGCGGTGACGGAGAGGCTTTGATGATTTAGGAGGATGATGGTTCTGTTGGGACGTTTGCAGGATTCTGTTCCCCATTCCTGCAGAGATTCCCACGAGGAGACGTGGCGTGACCCAAAGAGTCGATCGAGGGTTTTAAAAACCACCGAGACACAGCTGACATTTTCAGGGAAACAACCAGGAACAATGGGGCCTTCCTCTGAGCTGCCCGACCGGCTGCCTGGTAATAAAAGCCATGGATCTGCTGTAGGGAAGTGGATCTACGGAGGCTGCGCTGCGGGGGTGGAGGATGTGTTTCCGTTCAGGGCCTGAGTCACTCTGCCCACCGCGGCTCTGGGGGTTTCCTTCTGAAGGAAAAAATGCCTCGTCTCCTCCACCCTTCCTGTTTTTAAAAACATGAAATGATCAGTTCTGCTCTGACTCATCAAACCCCTGAAAAAGGAAAGCATGAAACAGGCTGAAGGAGCGTGAGGCGTGACTGAGCGGCTGCAGGAGGGGAGCCATCCGCCCTGCAGGGAATAATCCCAGAGCGAGGCTTTTCTCCAAAATAATCCCAAACACAGAAAGTTAGCCTTTCTGCAGCAGCAGAGAAAAAAGCAAAACCTTATTTCAACGATGATCAATTAATCCAGATTAGCTGATAAAATAATCTATCACAGAGGGCAGAGCTCCAGAACAGATTTTAGCCCATTTCAGCCTCATTAATGAACTTTAACAAGTGTTTTTTTTGTTTTTCTGCAGTGAGTAATCCAATATTCCTGCGGGATTTTTTTTATCCTTGGCATGACTCAGAGTTTTAATAAAACTTTCCAGCTTCCCAGTCCAGCGTTTGTTCCTGGCTGCATGGGAACACATTAAAAAGCCTTAGTTTGGGAAATCAGACCCACTTTCTCACACCGAAAGGCTCCGTTTGGTTCGTTTTATGGCTCCAAAGCATTTTCAGCCGAGTTTTATGGATGTCATGAGCTCTGCAACGAGAAGATAGAAACTTTGGATGAGATCAGCAACAGGAAAGGGTTGAAAAAAGGATGAAAAGACGGAACCAAGAACAAGACGTCAATTTAAAGAAGCAGATTTGATGCTTTCAGCAAAACAATTAGTTTAGAAATAAGTCCTGATTTTCTTCACTTTTCTAATAAACTGGAATCTTCTCATTAAATATATTTTTTTGTTATTTTATTTTTATTTTAATTAAACATAAGAAACAAACATAGACGTCATGTAATACTTTAACTTTTACCTTTAAACTATTTGGAGAGATGCAGGATAGAATCGGCCCCCTATCGGTATCGGCCTGAAAACTGAATATCGGACATCGGCCCCCCCACCGATATTTAACCCGATATTTGATCAGCTTCTGAGTTTCTAAAGTCTAAAACAAAAACAAAAATACTACTTCTACTTCTTCCTCCAAAACTTCTTTTTTACAGACTTAAAAACTTCTAAAGATGAGGGAAAAAATATTGATCCATTAAAATATCCCAATATCTTCATATGCTGATATATTGCCATTTAAAAACACCATATCAATCTCTTTTACTAATGAAATATTGCTATATGTCATCGTTATGCTACGAAATCCCCCGAAAATTCACTAAATGTTGCCATATTTTTATATGTTGATATATTGACGCGGTATCGATCTATTTTACTAACAAAATCTCACAAGAATTTGCAAAATATCATGAGAGTTTGTAACAGAACGATGAAATTTCACCAGATTTTGAAAGTAAAATAGATCAATACCGCGTTTTTAAAAAATCTATTTAATATCAGCATATGAAAATATATTTGAGTATATTATTTTTCAAAGTGTCAGAAATGGATAACAAAACTGTTATTTTCAATGACTACTTATTTTTGTCCAGCTTTAACATCGGTATCGATATCGGTTATCGGCTACATGAGTTTTAAAATATCGGCATATCGGATATCGGCCAAAATCCCGATATAGTGCATCTCTACTATTTTGTGATTGTTTTTCTCACATTTAGCCTTTCTGTGCTAAATGTGAGAAAAACAATCACTGAAGACGTACGACTTTTTACCCTTTTAGGGCTGATTTTCCAGTAATGCGATCATTTTCCGATAGTTCCGACTTTCAGCCTGATGGTGCATGGTGTAGTGACCAGGGGGTAACGAGGGGCGATCAGCCTCTAACGACCACCCCCCCCCATCAGGAATCGTAGGTCGGGAGAAAATGAAACATGTTTGAAATTCAGTCGGCCGTCGTAAGGTGGTCATTGACAAATCGCTCACAGACGAAAACCCAGCAGCATGGCGGGGGGGCAATGAGTGAAATGGAGTTCTTTCTGTCAAACTGACAGACCGTAGTAGCCACGTTAGCTCAGCCATGTCTTTGTCCAAATACGTCGTCTCCTTTTCTCTTTAGGGCTTTCAGCACTAAATCCTCCAAATATCCAAGGCAGCGCGTTTCACTCTAGTGAGCTTCATGTTCCTCTTCTACTGGTTTGGCTTCCAGATAGACGAGTCCCAGTAGCGCCATCTCACTGCGGAGGCGAGTCCCACCTGGTTTTAGACGTAGAGTGTGAGCAGGTAGATCGCATCAGAGCGTTGCACAGTGTGAGAATACTGTTAGCTGTGAACTTAAATTTCCTCGTACAGTTTTAGCTGTAGCTACGTGCGACTATTGAAAAAATTGCTAGTGCCTTTTGTATCTATGCTTCTTTTTCTATGTCTGCTTCTGTCTCCTTGAACCCCAGTGGGCCTCAGCAGATGGCCGCTCACACTGAGCCTGGTTCTGCTGGAGGTTTCTTCCTGTTCAAAGGGAGTTTTTCCTCTCCACTGTCGCTACAAGCATGCTTAGTGTGAGGGATTGCTGAAGAGTCAATGAGTCGATGCAATCAGCTGGTTTTCCTTAGATAGAAAACTTTGAATCAATCTGACTGGATGATCTGGTTGTATTGTATCTATAAAGTGACCTGAGATGACGTGTTTTTAGCGGAGCGGAAGAAATATGGCGGAGCGCAGAGCGGATTTGGCTCCGCCCCAGTTCGCTCCGACCTTATTTAACTTCATGTTTGACTTAAACCCTAGGCCAATACCTATGCTGTAATCTGTGCCTATAATCTGTCATACTCTATGTTTTAACTTTACCGGGGAATCGTAGTGACGAGGATTGCATATTTGGTGATAAAAAGGGGGATAAGATATCATAAAAACATTCAATAGCTATACTTAATATAGAGTGGGTTTATATAAAGTGATTGTTGTGGTTAGAGCCTGTTTATGAAAATGGATGTCATACATGCATTATACGCATTATCTCATCTGCAATGAGATGCAAAGTGACCTTTTTTAATGAGCGGACTTCCTCCTGAACTGGGAGCGGGAATTTCGCGGCGCTCCGTTTACATCCTCTGGTTGTGAATTGGCACTATAGAACTAAACTGAATAGAATTGAACAGTGAAGGACGATGAAGCTCATTGCTGCTGTCGCCCTGCAGATCTCAGACATCCAGGTCAACGGTCAGTCGGACAACATGACGGCCAAAGAGAAGCTGCTGCTCTGGTCCCAGCGGATGGTGGAGGGCTACCAGGGTCTGCGCTGCGACAACTTCACCACCAGCTGGAGGGACGGCAGGCTCTTCAACGCCATCCTTCACAAACACAGGTGAGTCTGCAGAAACCGGAGCAGCAACTTCCCAGAACTTGCCTGGACTCGGCTCTGCGGGGAGAACCGCGGGGCCTGAAATCCTCACCCGGTCCTCTCCGTCACCCTCTGCATATTTCACATCAGCTGGCTGCTTTCTTTCTTTCCAGTATTTACTGCTCCGGTTTGGAGGCTGGAATCTTTTCTGCTTTTTTTTCCGGTTCTGACTTGTTGGGACAGAAAATCCGACATGAAGATGGACGTCTATCAGATGCTGCTATGTTCAACCTAGTTTCTCATTCATGACAGAAAATGTTCAGTTTAAGAGCAGATCTGCGACCTCTGAGGTGGATCAGATCCCTAATTAGATCGATTTGTTTGGAAAGCTTCTCATCCATGCTAGAGGAGCCTGATTTGGGAAAGAAATGTTCAAAAGAAGCTGCAATAAAAGCAGAGTTTGTAACGATAGTTTCTGATCGCTCATCTTTCCTGAAACCATCAGGCTGAGCCTTGTTAGCTCGTTCTGCTAACGGGATGCAGGGAAAACATCTTCCTGCTGCAGGTAAGATAGTTACCGCTAAGAACTGCTCAGCAGAACCAAATTAAAACCAATCCGAACTTTTCTGTTCTGATTAGGGGAGCAAAACATGCGGTAATAAACGCTTAATTTAATATCAGGTGGCTAAAATATTAGATTTTCCTCTCATAACTTTGGCAAATAAGGATCAAATGTAACCAAAGAGTTTGTTGATGAAGAGAGAAATAAACACAGTTAAAGACTTGCAGGTGAATTAATTTCTTCCCATTGAGGGTGAACTGTTATGTGTGATAGCATGTAGTAAATTAGAAACGTCTTTAATCCGGTAATCTGTCATATTTTAAATTAAAATTTAAATCTTCACCCTCTGGGCCCCCGATCTCCTAGAATCCTGGATACGCCCCTGCTCCTCACTATGATCTAAATGAGCGTCCTGATTGGTCGAAGGTCCGAAAAGAAGCAAACTTTGAAATATAAAAAACTCCCGTTTATTTTGTGAACTGAGTGTTTTTCACCTTTAATTTAAGCTTTTAAGATAATTTTCCAACAGAAATGAAATGATTATATTTCCCATTGGGATCAGTAAAATATTTTTAACTGAATTAAACTGAATAAATTAAGTAAAACAACTTTATGATCTTATTTTAAACCCAGATAATCACCTTAGAGGCATAAATCTTATTTATCTGCTCCAATTAATTGAAAATAAACTTCTTTTAATCGTTTTTTTTACTTATTTTTAGATCCGTTTTTGCATCAAAACAGCAAATTATGAGATTTTCAGCCCATGTTTAATGTAATGTAGAAATAGGCAGAGTAGATAGGCCCCTACAGCTCCATCCCATTTCCACAGATACCTGATCTTGAATTTTCTCCCATCTAATTATGGGATCTACTAGAAAGTTATGGAGGAAAACCTGCAGCTGCTTCTTATTTCTGGGTTTCTGTCACTCGTTTTTACATTTTAGTGGAAAACGGATTCCATCAATATGTTTTTCTAATCACTCATCCTCACCGTTCATCCTAAACAAAAAGACTGTTGCCATAGTAACACTGATGCTCCAATGTGGTTGGTCCTCCAGGCTCGTCAGGATGCCGCGTCGATCCATAGAGTCGCAGAATCCAAACGTCCGTTTATCTCCACTATCGACACGATGATCACAGAACTGCTTCAGCAAACCTAGAGTCGATACCCGTTTATCCCTTTAGTTTTATACGAAAAATAAACTTTAAACTTCCTAAACAGGCATGTATCCCTTTAGTCAAGTACAAAAAAACTATTTCATAACTTAGTTATTGGTGTTTTTTGAAGCTTATGCAATCTGACCTTAAATAAAAAAAATTTTGTACCTGACTAAAGGGAAACACGCCTGTTTAGGTAGTTTAAAGTTTGTTTTTTGTCCAAAACTAAAAGGATAAATGCAAATCTGACGTCTTGTGCATGCGTGTTGACTATAGGCGGAGATCGCAAAAGTACTCACTTTCCGTACTTGAGTAAAAGTACAGATACTTGTGTTAAAAAATACTCTGGTAAAAGTGGAAGTACTGATTAAACTTCTTTACTAAAGTAAAAGTAACAAAGTACAGGCTTGTAAATTTACTTAAAGTATAAAAGTAAAAGTAGAAACCACTTTTTTCATGCCGTTGCCTACATTTTAAATGGATGTCTGCCAATAGGACTAGATCTCCGTTGTGTTCATTTTCAATCATCTCGTCGTCCATGCTACTATGCTAACGCCACCGCCACCAAGCTGCAATGATTTGCCGCGAATGAATACCGCCGAATCTGTCGATTCATCTTGTAGTGGTGCGTCAAATGCAACGTAGATTCCCATCCAGTTAGATTGAATTTGGTATTGATGACGTGAAAAATAATAACGGTAACTCCATTGAAATGATTCAAAACTAAAGTAACGAGCCAATTTTTTAAAATGTAAGGAGTAGAAAGTACAGATATTTGTGTAAAAATGTAAGGAGTAGAAGTAAAAAGTCGCCATAAAAATAAGTAGTAAAGTAAAAATATCAGAAAAATCTACTTGAGTACAGTAACAAAGTATTTGTACTTCGTTACTTACCATCTCTGGCTACAGGTCTGCTAATCTGAACACTGTGTCGCTCTCGGTGGCAGATTAAGGTGCATATTTCAACACTTTGCTCTTGGATTAATAAAAAGTGTTAAATCATCTCTAGTTTACGGATCTAGACGTCGATGGTCTCCATCTGACAGTAGTTTAACTGTTAACCTTCAGATTAAAGGGATCATAAATCTGCTGTTCTTCTTTTCTGTTGGCAGCTTCTTAATCTGGATTATTTTGCCAAACAGCTTTTCCTCATCAGGATTAGTTTTTTTTTTTATTGCGTCACAAAAAATAAAACAAATAAAACAGGCTGCAAACCAGACCCCCCCCTGACACACACACACACCCATGTTGTGTCACAATATCCTTGTGGGGACCTTCCATTGATTCCACTAATGTACATGGCCTAACCGTGACCCTTGCCCTAACCCTAACCATTACCGACACATACGTACCTATCCCTAAACCTAACCTAAACTCAATTCACACCTTAGTCCTAAACCTAACCCCCACCCCAAGAAGAGAAACTTTCCTTATGGGGACCAGTTGTTGGTCCCCATAAGTACCTATGAGTCCCCAAAATGTAGCATATTCCTAGGAAATTGTCCCCACCAGGTATTAAAGACATGGCCACACATACACACACACACACACAGAACATTCTGGATTAACAGTTCCTCCCTCCAATTAAAGGTATTTCTATCCGAGTTCTAGGAAACGGCTCTATGTTATCTGACAGAAAACCCTGCAGGAAGGTAGAGATGCAGTCAGCAGGAGCTTCTGACTCCAATAGTTCAGGAAATAGTTTAATATGACTTTACATTTTCACTGGAGCCATAGTGGTGTGTCTGCTGAAATCAGGGCTTCAGTCGGGTCCCTCTATCCCCCAGACATGGAGGGAATCGCCATAGTAACCAGAGTCACTCAGCAGCTTTTTATCTCCTATTTAGTTCTCTGAGCGGCTCTGAGTCGTCAGTGAAGGTGTGTATCAGGAGGAACCTGCAGCTGAAGAGCAGAAGGTGTTACCCTACAGGTATGCTCACTGCAGGCTCTGCAGGTCGCAGCATAGCAGCTCTCAGATCGATTCAGTCTGGGTGCAGGAGCAGGAGGAGGTGCAGCGAGGAGCCGCCGCGGCTTCAACGCCGCTTTAGGATTTTTCCCTTTTTCCAAACGGAGTTGAGGAGATGCTGAAGCTGAGGAGACGGTTTCATCCCAAGAGGCGCCTGCGCAGCACCTCCAGCAGCACCGCGGGCTCCGTCAGCGACCTGGAGGACCGGGTGATCATGACCTGCGAAGACGTACCAGATGAGAGCTCCTTCAGTTCCAGCTGGGGCCCCAGGGACGGGTCCAGCCAGGGGTCCCAGAGGACGGCCCTGGAAGCTGCTCTGATCCACCTGTCCTCCGGGGACCAGCAGGACGTCGTTGACGTGTAGGGACCCCGGGAATGTGGGGACCAGGGAGAGTTTAGTCCACGTCTGCAGAGCGGCGGACGGGACACGTTTAGACGCTTCCCGCTTGTTCCTGCATGTTACTTCTGTCTGCTTATTCCTGCATGATATGAATTCATTTCCACGTCCTCGCTTGTTGCTACGTGTCCGTGCTGGAATCAGGACAGGCGTAAAAAAAGCCGCCCGTGGCGACGTTAAGATGCTCAGAATAACCTGTGAACAGATCTGCGGTTAGTCAAGATCATTAGAGACAATGTTACTGACGTTCTCCTGCTCTTCCTAAAAACCAAAACATTTCCTCCTGGTTTTAATCACCTGAAATCTGCTGCTGAAGATTCTCAGTCATCCAGGTCATAATCATTCCTAAAAAGTCAAAATCAATCCTCTGGACTTTGTTTCCAAGTTTGAAGACGTTGAAGATTTTTCAATTCAAAATGTCAGAAATAGCGTTTAGTTCCAGGTTTTATCCAGCAGCCCAGCAAAGCCTGGTTTTAGTTTAGAAAACATGCAGATAGATACGGATGAACGGGTCCCCCCCTTTGGAATGGGGGTCGTTTGGCTTCTTTGTTAGCCTGCAATGCCCCATACCTGTCTGTGTCTCTGAAAGGGGGGTTGTTAAAGGGAAGGTGAGGTCTTCTGCTCTCCTGTAAAGGGGCTGGATTCACCTGAAATCTGGGCTTTTATTTAGATCTGAGAGCGTTTCCTCTGCTTGATGCTGGGATGCTGTTGTTTTAACAGCAGCAGGTCGATCGTCTCATTTGCCGTCATCTGGATGCGGGTTTACTATTCGGCAAAACCAGGCAGCTGCCTAGGGCCCTAAGTTCCTGGGGGCTAGAGACTGACATTTTTTCGGGAATCCCACGGGTCACGGGATTCCCGTGGGATTCCCGTGGGATGGGAGTCAGTATTAGTAACGATCTCGTGATTGGGACGGTACAGGATTAAACATTAACGGGAGCAAACCAATAGTAACTAAAAAAAAACTAGGATCGATGCCAAAAAATAAAATAAAATAGAAAGAAAAAAATCCAGTACTGGCGCCGCCATTTTGTAGTTTTTTTCCTTGAAGCCTACACTATAATGCGAGTCAAAAAAAAACTACACGACCCAAAAACCAACAGTGCTTCCGCTCTGAGTTTTTCACCCGTGGGTGTGAAGCAGCAGCGGGAGTCATTTCACCAGGAGTGGGACGGGACAGGATTTAGATTTCTACTCTGGCCCCGGATCGGGACGGGACACCATTTTTTTCTGTGGGAGTGGGACGGGACAGGAGTGAAAATCCACTCCCGTGTCAGTCTCTACTGGGGGCCCCATAAAACTCTTGTTTCCATGTACTATTCCTTATATCTGTCTGTTCTATGAGTCGTCTTCTCCATTCAGAGGGCCCCCTGCCTGTCTTTGCCTAGGGCCCCACATTTCCTCAATCCACCCCTGATCCTGAGGAGACAAAGAGCTGCTCCTCGTCCACAAACAGGATTTTTAGCAGAAAAATAAGATCGATGTTAAAAGTACAAATTTTCCAGCCGTTAAAAATGGCCCAAAGCGTCATAAAAAACACTGAATAATAAAAATAATTATGGCATTTTTGTTCTGTTAAAGGTCAACCCGAGTCTTTGCCTAGGGCCCCAAATGTCCTTAATCCGCCCCTGTCTGGGTGTTCGGTGACGGTTCTGGTTCTATCGGACCTCAGAGCAGCAACAGACGTGGCCGATCATTTTATCAGAGTGACTTTAAACCGGGTTGACCTCTCCGGTCCAGAAAGGGAACGGTTTAGATGGTCCTGAAGGACGGAGGCTGTTTGAGGACCGAATGTCTCAGCAGGTCTTCCTGAACAGCCGATCAGCTCAGTTCTTATTGTTCTTCTGAAACATGCTTTATAGATAAAGTTGGTTTGCTTTAGGTGTCCGTGGTGTTTTAATCTGTGAACCAGTGTAACGCCTCCCTGTCTGCAGGCCCGGTCTGGTGGACATGAATCTGGTGTACCGGCAGACCAACCAGGAGAACCTGGAGCAGGCCTTCAGCGTGGCGGAGCGAGAGCTGGGCGTCACCAGGCTGCTGGATCCAGAAGGTCAGCAGAAGTTTGGGTCCGCTTTGGCCCCCGACCCACAACCACTGATCTATATTTATTCACTGAATTACTGAATGCCCGCTCCTAGTACAGGTTTTAGGTGAAGCCACCGGCCGCCATATTGGTACTCCCTAGTTAGACCTGTTGGAATGTAAACAATCTGTGAACTACAGCATTGAACATTGATGATGTTCTCATTTTCAGGGAGACTTTAGACTTTAAAATAAAGATAAATTCATCACTTTGACACAGACTGGCTGTTTCACAGCATCAGTAGATTAACTTTAACTTAGAATAAAAAAATAGACTCATTCAATTCTATTCAGTTTATTTCTATAGCTCCAATCCACATCATGTCATCTCAGGTCACTTTATAGATCCAGATCAACCAGATCATCCAGTCAGATTGATTCAAAGTTTTCTATCTAAGGAAAACCAGCTGATTGCATTGACTCATCGACTCTTCAGCAATCCCTCACACTAAGCATGCTTGTAGCGACAGTGGAGAGGAAAAACTCCCTTTGAACAGGAAGAAACCTCCAGCAGAACCAGGCTCAGTGTGAGCGGCCATCTGCTGAGGCCCACTGGGGTTCAAGGAGACAGAAGCAGACATAGAAAAAGAAGCATAGATACAAAAGGCAACCGTCAACCAGCTCCACAGGCGGCCCCGTCCAGGAAACACACAGCCAGGCAGACGAGCTCCAAGGCAGCTCCCATGTCAGAGGACGAAGAGAGCACATCCAGTTAGTCACAGTCAGAGAAACAGGACTACACTGGAAAACAGGCCAAGCTCCAACATCTAGAAACAAAGGTGTTGTTAAAATAAAGATAAATTCATCACTTTGACAGACGCTGGCTGTTTCATAGCATCAGTAGATTAACTGTTTGAGTTGCTTTTTTCCGTTAATATAACCTGCAATATATTTCAGCTCATGAATTTTTCAAATGAGAAAAACATCAAACGCTATAAAAACTACAACATCATCAATTTAATAAAGAATCACTACATAAACTTTTCAGTGAATTACTTTCTATTTCCTCTACTTTCTATTTTCTATGTCAGTGTCTAACTCAGTCAATGTCTTCCAGTCAGTCTCAGATAGCCAGACTAATGTTAGTCTGCAGACTAATGTTAGTCTGCAGACTAAACTATAGGATCCATCGGCTATAGATGGATTTATTCTGACTGGGAAATGACCAGTGGAACGTCTTCCTGCAGACAGAAAACTGCTGGTTTTAGCAGCTAAATGCTGCACAGGGAGGCATTTTAATGCACGTCTCTGTGGGAGTGGGGAGTACCAATATGGCGGCCGGTGGCTTCACTTTTTGTGAATAAATAGAGAGCAGAACATGCAGCAAACATGAACCGATTCACTTCCGTTCGGATTCTCACCGCTTCCATGTTTCTGTCCAGATGTGGACGTTCCCCATCCGGACGAGAAGTCCATCATCACCTACGTCTCCTCACTGTACGACGCCATGCCCAGGGTGCCGGACATCCAGGACGGGATAAGAGCCAATGTGAGTTCACAACTCACCAGTGGGCTAAATTTTTTTATTTTAATAACACTTGCATATTTCAAAATGATAACACCTAAAAAAAACCTTCAAAAATAAGTTTATCCTGAAGGAGGATCAAAGCCTCATTAACCATCACTCGTCTTTGATCTAACAGACAGAAAATGGACGCTAATGGCGTCTTCTCTGTCATATTTTTGTATTTTCCGTTCTGACGTCGTCACTGTGACCTTCTGCGGTTCAGGAGCTGGAGCTGCGCTGGCAGGAGTACTACGAGGTGGTCAGCATGCTGCTCCAGTGGATCAGACACCACATCCTGGTCTTCGAGGAGAGGAAGTTCCCCAACAGCTACGAGGAGGTCGAGGTGCCTGGAGCTTCAGCCGTAATGCAGACGCCGCAGAGGAGCCGTCGCTGACCCCGCCTCTCTGTGCTCTCGCCCTCAGGTTCTCTGGCGTCAGTTCCTGAAGTTTAAGGAAACCGAGCTTCCGGCCAAAGAGGCCGACAAGAATCGCTCCAAACACATCTTCCAGTCGTTTGAGGTGAGCCTCCCTGCGTTAGATTCGCAGAGCGGCCGGGAGCCGGACTCACGCAGATCTCCCTCCGCAGGGCGCCGTCCAGGCCGGGCAGGTCAAGGTGCCTCCTGGTTACCATCCGTTTGACGTGGAGAAGGAGTGGGGGCGGCTGCACGTGGCCATCCTGGAGCGAGAGCGCCTCCTTCGGATCGAGTTTGAGAGGTGAGGGGACTGAGCTCATCACATGATCGGTTACCAAGCAGAAAACCGCAGCGTTCCAGTGGGACCATGACTCATCGGCTGATGATGCCGTCCGCTCACATCAAAAGCTGTTTGTTTTGTTAGGCAGGAAGTGAAAAATCGAATAAAAAAAAAAAAACTCATGACAGCCGTTTAATCGCCATGGAGACGGCACTCACAAACTGGCTCATAACCCCCCATCACATGGCAGTCAGGGCGTAGCTCCCAGCCGTGTGGCTTCAGCTGCTAACTAGGCTGAGCTGCAGTTTAGATCCACGCCATGGCGTTCCTTCATCAGGGCTACCTTTACGTGTTCCACAGGAGGACGGAGTGAGTGCCGCCGCCTTTCCTCTCTCCTCATCTGATGCCTCCTGACCTCTTCTCCTCGTTGCAGGTTGGAGCGACTTCAGAGGATCGTCAGTAAGGTCCAGATGGAGTCGGGGGTGTGCGAGGAGCAGCTCAACCAGGTGGAGACGCTGCTGCAGACGGTGAGAATCCTCCGCATCACCGTCCTCCTTTAGAACGCAACCTTCCCTCCTCAGCAGAAAGCCCTGCTGCTGCTGCAGTGCCTCGTCTGAACTCTAGGGGGCAGCAGAACGTAACCTGAGAGGAAGCTTCAAATAAAAACTGGAGGCAGAAATTATTTTCTTTTAAATTAAAACCAAAAAAACAAGAGCCTGGATGATTTTTGTTTAAAAATTCAAAATATATAGATTTTTTTTTTCTTATTTTCAGTGAAAAAAGGATATGGAAAAATTGAAAATGATTTAATTTTCATTCTCTATTTTAAAAAGGAAAACTAGATTAACTTTAAAATGAAAAATGTTTATATTCTGAGACGGGAAGCAATCACTGGGCAGAATTACAATAATTTAGTTTAGAGAAGAAACAAACACTTAAAATAAAAAAATAACAAAAAAGAAACATGGCAGCCGAATGAATCGTGGTCATGAAAAATAATCCACGAGGAAACTGAACACCAAAGTTTTTAGTTTCAAATTTACAACATTTTACAACATTTTAAATTTTTAAATTAGAAAATTTAAACAAACTTTTTATTAATTTTTATAGAAAAATCTCCTTTTGCTGAGAAAGTGAAGAACTGGCCTCGTTTGGTCCATTTAAAATCCCAACAGAGTGAAAATATCATCACATGTGACTCGATCCAGGCTCATTATGTGAGAAATCATCCTTTTATAGATGATTTTTGTCGTCAGAAATAGAAAATAAAACAAAAACATTTTAAAAAATCACTCTTTTATTGCTGAAACTAAAGAAAAGTTTTGTATTTGGATTCTAAACAAAACAATCTGTGTGTCATTCATTCATTAATTTAAAGCCAATGATAAAAAAATGAGAATTTATTTTCCCAGAAGTTTAAAATAGAAAAACAAAGAAAAGTTCTTGTTTAAATTAACATTTAAATACTATTTTACATAAGAAAAAATCAGATATCCAGCACATGACATTACTGCGCAGCTTTAATATATTTATTGCCCAAACAGGGGTGGTAAACATCTTATTTAATTCAGACTGTCATCTATTGCTGATGAACATGCGCCCCCTACTGGCTGTGTGTTAGAACAACAGATAAAAGTGAATGGAGCTCATATCATGGTTGAATAGATAATTCTGCACATATATGGAATAAATTAAAAACAAACGAGTTTATTAACAGAAATCTATCAGCTCCAAGTCAAACATATTTCATTTCATTTTTTCAATTTTATTTCTTTTTATTTAAAAACTAAAAACTAGTAAAACTCAACTAAACTACTAAGTAGAAAAAAGATGGTTGAAAACCAGACAATGCAATCACATCACACTTTAGGATGGATTTAATGTTTGAGAATGTTTCAGTAGTAATTCTTAATTAAGTCATTTTTGTAGCGTTTGTTCTATTTCTCATTAGAAAAATCAATAAGCTGAAATATATTACATGTTATATCAGGGTTCTAACGGGTCATTAAAAATCATTCAAGTATTATTTTTTAAATTAAGCCCTTAATTGGCATTAAAATCATTAAATACATTCATAAAACAATTTCATCAGATATATAATATATAACTGGTTAAAGTCCGGTTGATCGTGGAGCGGTATGTTCGGAAAAGAAGCTCGAGGAGGAGAAGAAGCTAAAGAAGTGGCTGGAAAACGAGGAATGTGTGTATATATATATATATACATATATTTTACACAGGAATGAGTAATTTTAATTTTTATTAGTCTTTTATGGTCTTTTAATGCTCCTAGAAAGAAGTTTATATATATATATATATATATATATATATATATAGATATATATATAATCAGAATCAGGTTTATTGCCATTGTTAGTGAAGGAGTTCACAAACTAGGAATTTTTTATGGTACAATCGTGCAACATGAAACATATAATATGGAATAGGTAAATAAAATAATCAAAATATCTAAAAACACTGTGAGTATAAGGCATGCAAAAAATAGACAAATATATACACTTAGGATAAAAATATGGATAACAAATATAAAAAGTAAAATAGCATCTTACAAGGTAGTGCAAATAGAGCAGATACATATATATGTATATATATATATATATATATATATATATATATATATATATATATATATATATATATATATCAGATATGTAAGATATAATTACCAAAACAATGTAATAAATCCATGTATATCACATGTACATCATCAATTTAGCACTTTTGGCTCATCTGTACTATTCACATGTGATGTGATGTCATGTGATGATCTGTGAGAGTTTAAACAGCAGGATCAGTGTTTTCTGCTTTAGGGATCCTGATTGGAGGAGTTCTGATCAATGAATCGAGCCACATTCAGCATATTTTTAATTTATTTAGACGCTGATGTTTTTTTGTTTTTTTTAACCTTTAGACCAAAGCCTATCCCAAACCTTTCAGCATGTTTGTTTTCTGTCAGAGGTGTCCTTTCCACAGCCTTAGAAACATGCATGTTGGTTGATTATGAGTCTGGAGGATCTTCCTGTTTCCTGCAGGATGTGAGGATGATGAGCGCCGGCAAACCTGCTCAGCACACGGCAGAGGTGGAGGCCGACCTGGAGAAAGCAGAGGGAATGATCCGCTTCCTCTTCGATGACGTTCAGCGGCTGAAAGATGGACGCCACCTGCAGGCGGAACAGATGTACCGCAGGTAGAGAACGACGCTAATTATCACAGGACTTTCAAAGTTCTTATGGACCGGAAAACGAGCCGCCAGCCGATGTTTTTAAGTGGCTGGATGGAGAATTTCTTTTATTTGTTCCAACATTTATCTTTATTTCTCTTCCTTTAGAGTTTATCGTCTCCATGAGAGACTCGTAAACGTCCGCAGTGAATATAACCTGCGGCTGAAGTCGGGTGTGACCACCTCCCAGATCCCCATCACCCAGATCCCCATCACCCAGATCCCCATCACCCAGATCCCCATCACCCGGGTATCCATGACCCCCGGCCTGAAGGAGTCCTCCAGCAGGCGACCAGAGCTGGATGAGGTCACCCTGCGCTACGTCCATGACCTGCTGGGCTGGGTGGAGGAGAACCAGCGGCGCGTGGATGAAGGCGAGTGGGGCTCCGACCTGCCCAACGTGGAGGCGCAGCTGGGCAGCCACCGCGGCCTGCACCAGTCCGTGGAGGAGTTCCGCTCCAAGATCGAACGGGCGAAGGCCGATGAGGTAGGATGAACAGCAAACACCTTCCTCAGAGTGAGAGGAAGCGAGGCTGAATCTTGTTTCTGATGTTCTCCAGAGTCAGATTTCTCCCGCCAGTAAAGCTGCGTACCGGGATTATCTGGGGAAACTGGAGCTGCAGTACGGAAAGCTGCTGGTGAGTAACGGAGCGAACGCTTCCCGGGGAACTGTCCGAGAGAAATAAGGGTTTGGTTTCTCTGCAGAACGCCTCAAAGGCTCGTCTGCGCTTCCTGGCGGAGCTGCACGCCTTCGTCAGCGCCGCCACCAAGGAGCTGATGTGGCTCAACGAGAAAGAGGAGGAGGAGGTCAACTTCGACTGGAGCGAGCGGAACACCAACATGGCCTCCAAGAAGGAAAGCTACTCGGTGCGGTAAAACATGTCGTCTTTGTGGCTGCGAAGGTTTCTGTTGGTTCCTGCAGCGTGGCGGGGGGGGGCTGACCCCGCCTGACCCCTGCTGACCCCGCCTGTTCCTCCTCTGCTGCAGGGTTTGATGAGGGAACTGGAGCTCCGGGAGAAGAAGGTGAACGGAGTTCAGGCCACAGGAGACAAGCTGCTGCGGGACGGACACCCCGCCAGGCAGACCATCGAGGTGAGACGGTCTGCGCCGCTGTGGTCTACAGACTCCTCCTCCTGTTGTAGAAATGTTCCCTGAAACATGGACTCCTCCTCCTCAGGCCTTCACGGCGGCGCTGCAGACTCAGTGGAGTTGGCTCCTCCAGCTGTGCTGCTGCATCGAGACGCACCTGAAGGAAAACACAGCCTACTTCCAGGTACGACCTCTGACCTACGGCGAGGCGAGGAGCCGGGATGAAGAGTCGCGACCCGGAACAGGAAGTCAAGTCACTGAAAGCTCAGACGTCGTCTTCAGGTCTGAACCTGTTTGGTTTGTTTTTATGCAGTTTTTTGCTGATGTGAGAGAGGCTGAGGAGAGGATGAAGAAGATGCAGGAAGTGATGAAGAGGAAGTACACCTGCGACCGCTCCGTCACCGTGACGCGGCTGGAGGATCTGCTGCAGGACGCCGCTGTGAGTTCATCGTATTTAAGCTGTTCAGCTGCATCACAGTTTCATTACTGTTTGGATGCTGGAACGTACGGAGCTCAGTTTGGGCCAAAAATATTCCTCAAAAATACTTTCTTTTCAAAACAGAAGAAAAAGTGAAACTAAATAATTATTTGGAAAATAAACTGATTTCATACTACACATAAAAAAATGGATAAAAGAAAAAGATAAAAAAAAGATTTAAAGTTAAAAAAAAAACCTTTAAAGGAAAAGTTCGTTCATAAAGGAATAATCAATGGATCATTATTTATACCTAAAACTAATACGTTGGCAGTGATGTAATGAATTTAGCGTTAATTAGCAAAATAAATAAAAACAATAATTTTCGTGGCGATCTCTGAGTCTGGGAGCAGCCATTTTTGCCCAAATATAGTAGCCCCTCCCTCCTGCCATCTTCCAGCAGTGATCGCCAACTTGAAGAGGGAGGATTTGCCATCGAACTTCTGGCCAGAGAAAAAACACGTAATAGGAAAAAAAAGAGGGGCGTGAAGGAAGCCATCTTTGTTCAGAAAGAAAAACCAACCTTAAACAGAGGGTGGGGGGGGGACTCAGATTTCAGTTTTCAAAAACCTTCAATTCAGCGATAGAGTTGATTCCTTCCCGCCAGTGTTGTGGTCAAGACCACCTAACCCGAGACCAAGTTAAGACCAAGACCAGAGTGAATCCAGACCGAGACAAGACCAAGACTTTTAGGGTCCGAGACCGAGTTAAGACCAAGACCAGCGGCAGTATGTGGCAATAAAATGTGGAACATGATCAAAATCACAAAAATCGATCTAAAAGACCCACATTCACATAAAAACACCTAGATATTTAACACACAGAACTGGACTAAACATTAACATCTTTATTTAGTACTTCTGTTTCTCTGCCGCTCATGAACAGTACATACATTTGTGTTGTTTTTTAAATGTGCTATTTCAAAACAATGTGCAAAATTCTGTAAAATGTGTAAAACTGAAAAAAAAAGCCAATAATTTCTCTTGTTTCTCTCTCATATACAGATTAAAGCTATATTATATAACTTTTCTTAAATCTACATCTGTCACCAAGTTGTGAAATATGTTATGAGACAGATAATTTGTTGAAAAAATAGATTGATCTCCTTCACTGCATAAATGGCTTAAATTAAGTATATTTAGCCTTAATTTGAGCAGGTAAATAAGATGATTTGCCAATGGAATGAGTATTTTCACTCTTAAAATAAGATAGTTAGATAATATTTACTTGAAATAAGACGATAAAATAGTTTTTTCTTATTTTAAAAGGAAATTGTCTTGTTCCATTGGCAAAGTGTCTTACTTACCTCCTCAAATCAAGGAAAAACACACTTATTTTAAGAAAAAATAACTTATTGAGATTTATATTTTTTGCAGTGCAATGAGACTATGAGGATATTGCTGGGATTTGAATCCAAGCATCCAATAAAAAGAAGGATCTTAAAGAAACTGATAATATTCTGATGATTAGCGTTATTTCCACAGCTGTGGTCTTGACCGGTCTTGAAATAAAATGCCGAGTCCTCAGCGCCCGAGACCGAGACAAGACCGAGACCAAATGCGGTCAAGTCCGAGACGAGACCGAGACCATGAAAAAATGGTCTACAGACCAAGACAGATCTCGAGTACTACAACACTGCTTCCTGCTATCATCGCAGCCCCAACCCCTTTACAGGAGAACAGAAGACCTCGCCTATTCAGCCAGGCCAACTATTCCCTCTAACGACCCCCCCTTTCAGAGACATAGACAGGTATGGGGCATTGCAGGCGAACAAAGAAGACAAACGGCCCCCATTCCAAAGGGGGGGACCCGTTCATCCGTTTCTATCTGCATGTTTTCTAAACTAAAACCAGGCTTTGTTGGGCTGCTGGATAAAACCTGGAACTAAACGCTATTTCTGACATTTTGGATTGAAAAATCTTCCTGGATGGAAGAGAAACGTCTTCAAACTGGAAACAAAGTCCAGTGGATTGATTTTTAGCTTTTCTGGGATGATTATGACCTGGATGACAGAGAATCTTCACCAGGATAAACCCAGTTTAGTGAATCAGTCAGTTAGAAACGACTCCTGGATCGGTCACATGACTTTCGGAAAACAACACGTGCACCAATACAGTGTTGTTTTTACTCTATGGGCTCCAAAAATACACCAACGCTTCAGTGTTACTGGACCCATCACCACCATAGTTAATACCAGTTTATCCTTTTAGTTTATTTAGTTTATCCCTTCAGATTTGTACGAAAAATAGACTTTTAAGGTCAGATCACCACACGCTTCAAAAACCAACAAAAAGTAATTTAATAGTTTTTTTGTGACTAAAGGGATAGACGCCCGCTGAGGTAGTTTAAAGTGTATTTTCATGCATATTGACTGTGGGTATCCTGATCTGACAGAACACCAGCACATCCTCTCTGTTAAACTCTTTGACTGCAGGATGAGAAGGAGCAGCTGGCCGAGTTTCAAACTCACCTGGAAGGTCTGAAGCGGCGAGCCAAGACCGTGGTCCAGCTGAAGCCGCGGAACCCCGCCAGCGCCATCAAGGGGAAACTGCCCATCCAGGCCGTCTGCGACTTCAAACAGATGGAGGTAAGCGGGACGTCTGGGTCCCTCCCGATGGAGCGTGCCACCCGGAGCCGGCTTTGATCCGGGTTCTGCTCTTCCTGCAGATCACCGTCCACCGAGGAGACGAGTGCGCCCTGCTCAACAACTCGCAGCCGTTTAATTGGAGAGTTCTGAACGACAAAGGCAGCGAGGCGTCGGTGCCGTCCATCTGCTTCCTGGTGCCGCCCACCAATAAGGACGCCGTCAACCTGGTTGCCGGGTAGGATGACCCCGAGGGGTGACCTCATTACACCTCAAACTAAATCAGAAGCGTTTCTGCTATTTTACCGACTGATTCCGACGATGGAGCATCAGGGCCAGTTAGAGACTTTTTTATTTTGAGAATAAAGTCTTAATATTACAGAATAAAGTCATCATACAGCAACATGTTTCAGAAAGAAAGCTTGGAGCTCCGCCCAGCATATGACGGCCAACCAGCTCCACCAATCAGCAACCAGAGTCCACTTTGACATCCTGCCCAGTTTGATGCTGCTGCTAAAAGATTTCCTGATTTGTCAAACCGATGCTAAAGTAGAACTTCCCATGATGCTCCACATTCCTCATTTTAGGGAAGAAAGGGATTCTGGGAAGAGTTGTCAGAAAATACAACTTAATTCTAGTAATATTACGACTTTATTCTGGTGATGTTACGATTTGATACTTGAAATAGAAAAAAAAAATCTCTAGCCTAGCCTTAATACTCCTTTTTACGGAAGAGGATTAGGGCAAATGGAAAAAAAAAAAAAGTTAACTAATTTTTTTTATTTTATTTCAGTTTAGTATGGGAAAAAAGTCAGAATTCTGACTTTTTTCTTAGAATTCTGACTTTAATCTCAGAATTATGACTTTTTTTCTCAGAATTATGACTTTTTTTCTCAGAATTCTGACTTTAATCTCAGAATTATGACTTTTTTTCTCAGATTTATGACTTTTTTTCTCAGATTTATGACTTTAATCTCAGAATTCTGACTTTTTCCTCAGAATTCTGACTTTAATCTCAGAATTATGACTTTTTTTCTCAGAATTATGACTTTTTTTCTCAGAATTATGACTTTTTTTTCTCAGAATTATGACTTTAATCTCAGAATTCTGACTTTAATCTCAGAATTATGACTTTTTTCTCAGAATTCTGACTTTAATCTCAGAATTATGACTTTTTTTTCTCAGATTTATGACTATAATCTCAGAATTCTGACTTTAATCTCAGAATTCTGAGATTTTTTTCCCATACTAAACTGAAATAAAATTTAAAACTCAGTTAATTTTTTTTTCCCCACTGGCCCTAATCCTCTTCCGTACCTTTTAGATTCCCTCCATGGCGCAGATAAAATAAATAGTTTTATGTGAACAAATATGGAAGTAATTTAATAAAAGTAAGTAAATTAATCACTATTATATTGATCATTTATTACAGGAGATGTGAATTTTATTTATACTTTGCTTCTCCTTTTTAGCGCAGCTTTGTGGTAAAACCTAACCTCTGTGTAAAATACAGTAATGCGTATTTGCCTTATGGATCCCTCTAATATTTATTTAGCATTTAGATTGTTTCTTATATGTTAGCGTTGCATATTCATACAAAAATATCTGGTATTATAAAAAAAATTTATAAACATTTTTGCTCTTGCAAGAGTTGTCATAAAATACAACATTATTCTTGTAATTTTATAACAATTTATAAATATGTTGCTCAAAAACCTGAGCTGAGGCAGAGGACGCCAAACAGATGAGGGAGGGGTTTCCATAGTGAGGCCCCGGGGCCCAAAATGGCCCCTGGGAGGAATTTATAGGGTTTTCCTGTCTGATGCTGAAACACATTAAAACAAATAAATATTAGAGAGACTTTAAAAGGAAAGAGCAAAAATGAAAAGCTTAAACTTTAACCGTTTAAACTCAAACTGGACTGTTGGTTTTTAAACAGTTTTTTTTTTTTAAAGCTGCCACCTGAATTAATCGACTGTTCAGCTCCTCAAACTTGGCTGAAGAAATCCTCTGGAGACTGAAAAACATAAACGCGCTAAAATTTAAATACCTGGGAGATTATATGAGTGCGTAATTATTTAATTAGATTATTTCATTTTTATTATTGATGTTTTTTTCTTGTACAGATTAGACTGTTTTGCTATATTATGATTTTAGTTTGTTGTCCAGCAGGTAGAAATATTTAGAAAAAAGAAAAATTAAAATAGTTTTTGCATTTTCATCTTTTTTTCCCCATTAAGAAATTACTTTACAAAACTGGTGTTTAGAAAACAAAGAATCATTTATAAAACTAACAATGTGTCACAGAAATGAGCTGATCAGGTTATCCTGTTAGCAGCTAGCTGCTACGTTAGCTAAAAAGATGGCTGCTGATTGGTTGTGCAGAAGCTGGTTTAACCTCCAGCTGGTCTCCTTCAGGCTGGACGGGAACCTGCAGAGGCTGCAGACCACCTGGCAGACCATGTCTGTGGACCTGAAGAGTCTGTTATCCTGGCAGTACCTGATGAGAGACATCCACATCATCAACTCCTGGAACATCACCATGGTAACCGCAACGCACACGGCCCCACACAGACATGGAGCGTCTCAGGAGGCGTTCGCTGCTAGCTCCCACTGGCCCAAGTTATTACAGGAAGAAACGTTGGACTTTTCCTGTGAGAAGTCATTAAATTGTGATTAAATCTCGTTAACTGAGATGTGGATTAAATTGTTGGATGTCCACATTTGAACTTTATTGATAAATCAAATTTAAACCAGAAGCAGGAGTAGAAGAGAAGAAATAATCCAATTTAAAGCCAATCAAATCACTAAAAGCAGAAATAAAAGCACCAATTGGTCTGGACTCAATTTTTATTGTTAAAAAGATTTTTTTTATAAAAATAAAAAAATTGTTTTCAAAAAATTCAAAAAAATTTATTTCAAAGTTCTAAAAACCTTTTTTGATTAAAACCTTTTTCAGATATTCTGGATTTTTTTTTCATTTACCAAAGATGTTTTGCTTTGCTTCTTTTTATTGAAGCCGTTTGGAGGCGGGGCTTCGGTTCTGGCTCCTCCCCGGTTCTCTGACCCAGGCTCAGACTGGTCATCTGTGATCCCGGGCATCTGCCCGGTGGACCGGCCCTCCTTAAATCATACTGCACCCTAAGCTCCTTCCTGTGACAGTAAATAAGTCACGCAGTAATCTAAAGTTAACTACCTAAATGATGCAGCATATATAGCCCTTCCTAGTGACGGTTGGCATATGGTGTCATTTTCTATTTCTTCAAACTGTAAAATCCTTGCAACAAACTAAATTATAATAAAACTAAATGTTTTCTTTAAACCAATCTACGATGTTCCTCTTATATTTGGCGAATTTATGTTCGATAATTTTGCAAAAATTTGTATTGGTGAATGATGGGGTTTTGCATCTAAAGGCTAAAGTTTCCTAGCCTGGGTGCCATTCCGAACTTAGTCCCGCCCACAACGTTTGAGGTCGGGAAGTTCGGTCTGGCATTGCTCAATAGTAGCGCGAGTATGCTAGCACAATATCTGGCGGGCCAATCAAATTGTCAGGGCGGGCTTTATACGATGATGGACAGATGATCAACAGTAACGTAATCAACCACGTCACCAAAGCGCGCTTGGGTGACAACAACAATGGCTGCCGCCGGAGAGTTGAGGTGAGTAGATTCTGCTATTAGGTCTGTTCTAGAAGATATCGACAGCAAATTAATTTTAAAACAGCGAAACGCGATCAAGGCTCATCTTCTTATTCTAGGCGTGCAACTGCACGCTTTGATTTTTGTTGACAACAACTATGCGTGGCTTAACATACGTCACGCACTCCGTTGCTCTTATTGGTTGTAGGTCTATCCAATTGAGTGCAGAGGCATTTTTTTTCCTGTTCGTTCAAAACACGCCCCATAATCACAGCTCTATGGAGCAGCATCAGACTCATTCTGACTAGAATTGAGTCGGACTACGTCAGGCTATACGTTTCCCGTCTTACCTGCATTGTTGTCAGGTTGGGATATTTAGTATCAGTAGGGCTGCTGGTTTCATTGATTTCAGCCTGTTGACTAACGGAAAAAAATAATCCATTTACACCACCCTTGAGAAACCGTGCAGAGACCGGTCCGAGCTCAGTAACTGAGATAACTTATGGTGTGTAAATGGAAAGCAAACTGAACCGAACCGAGCTAGACACAACCGGACCGAGCTAACTGCAGACCTGATCCAGAGGTGGGCTCGGCTTGGTTTTTCCCTGGCTCGGTTCTCTGATAACAAGAGCGCATGAGCAGAACGCGTCATCTCCGTCTGGCTACACATCGCGATTCACACTCCATTCCAGTAGGTGGCGGTAATGCCCCTCTGGAAACAGAAGAAGAAGAACAACATCTTCTTTAACTATAAACAACAATCCAAATCTTCTCCACGCAACATTTTAAATAATAACACCGAAGCACAGCAATAATAATAAAGCATAACTTTCTGAATGTGACGGGCGGCGCCATTTTGATTTGCTTGATTCCCTGCTTCTTCGTCTTCTTCTTCTTGTGTTTTATGGCGGTTGGCAAACAACTTTTGGTGCATTACCGCCACCAACTGCTTGATTTCCTCCTTCAATACTGGCAGTAATACCGCAGATCGGCACTAGGAGGCGAGGAGTCGAGATAGTGTGAAAGTGTGATGCGTAAACGGTCAACAGAACGGAGCTCGGCCTGGTTAACTGATCCGAGCTCGGACCGGACTCGGCATGGATCAGTTTTTAGAGGGTAGTGTAAACGGGGTAATGGTGTTTATATTATTCCGTTTCATTTCCCAGAAGCTGACACACCTCTCAGCTTTCATGGATTCTTTATTGTATTGTTTTATGTTTGTGTTTTTGCAACACTCGGGCTGATGTTGTAGACCTAGTATGTGTGAGCGGCTGTCGTGGACGTTACGCAGCCGCAGCCACTGTGGCGTCCATGTTAATAACCAAAGCCAGTTAAACCGCATTCTAGAAGTCTTGGTGATGCTTTAAGATAGATGAGTTAATGTATTCGTGTTGTTTCATATTTGAGACGGTGTAGATGAGAAAAACACCCGCTCTGACCTTTCCTCTAACCTCTCCGGTCCAGTTTAAGACTCTGCGGGTGGACGAGTACCGGCTGGCTCTGAGGAACCTGGAGCAGCACTACCAGGACTTCCTGAGGGACAGCCAGGACTCCCAGATGTTCGGGGCGGAGGACCGAATGCAGGTGGAGTCCAACTACAACCGCGCCAACCAGCACTACCAGACCATGGTCAGCTCTGCAGAGCAAGGTTGGTTCTGTTCGGGTCCGGCTGCTCACCCCCCCACCTCATCTCATTATTTCTGTTTTTGACACCATGTGATCAGTGAGTGAAATGATTGTCGGGTTCCCGTTGCAGGCTTCGCGCCGCCCAGAGCAGGTAAGGAACCGGGTCTACGGCGGCAGCTTGTGATTGGCTGAGTGGGACTGAGTGTGCTTTGTTTTTAACCATCCTCTCTAAACCATCCTAACCGCTCTGATCGTGTGTCTGTGCATGTTTGAGAATCTGTCATTATTAACCCCGAATGATTTAATGAGTGGAGCAAATGATGTAGGCTCTGATCCGAGTGTAGGCCTCACCTGCGGACGGCAGGAAGCTCTTTGATTCATTTATTGTCGGTTTCTAATGTGACACCTACTTAAGACGCGGCGGGACGTTCAAACAGATCCTGATCAGTTCCTGAATCAGTCAGAAAGGATCATCGACTGGATCCGCTCCTGCTGCAGGCAGCTCACTGTCTGAAGCTCAGGGAGGAGAAGCTTCAGCGACTGGGAAACTGGTTCATGGATGTCTGTATGGGGGGAATTTTGTTCCATTATTGTTGCAAACAATATGTTTTAAAAAATTGCAATCCAGAATTTTAACTTGGAAAAACTTCTCAATCAATAAAGATTTTATATTAGATATTTCATATTTTTAAATATATTTTATATTTTCAAATTGTATTTTTTATATATTTTATATTATATATTTCATATTTTTCAGTACATTTTCTAATTTTATTTTTTTATATATTTTATATTTCTTAATATATCCTATATATTCAAATTTTTATATATATTTTTTTTATATTATGTATTTTAATTTTTTAAATATAATTCATATTTTAAAATTTTGTTTTTTCAAATATGTTTTTTCATAAAGTTTCCCAAATTGCGTTCTTATGTCTTTACTTCGCAGTCGATCAATACGATGTTTTCGCTGTCGTCCAGCTGGCCAATAGAAATGCGTCTTTGCTCCTCAATTGCCGCCCCCAGAATTGAAGAACATGTGATCTGAAAAGAATGAAATACATAAAGCTTAATCAGAAAAATTGAATTAAAAAAAAGTAAAAAATAAAAAAAATAATAATGTGAAAAAATGAAATTACGTGAAAACAGATACATTTTTCATTTCTTGACTGCTTTTTTTTTATTTTATTTTTTTTCAGTGACAGAAAATGTTCTTTGCAACAATAATGGAAAAAAATGACTCCATAATCTTAGGGCCTAAAATGTAGAAATGAACAAAAATACTGAAATTGATGAGAGATTAAATGTTTTCCTCGGTCCTTTCTGGAAGGTCAAATCGTTGCTTTTGTTCCTGATGGATCCGATGTGTTTTCTCCAACCAGGCGAGCAGGACGAGTCGGTGTGTAAGACCTACCTGACAAAGATCAAAGACCTCCGTTTGAGGCTGGAGGGCTGCGAGAACCGTACGGTGACGCGTCTGCGGCAGCCGCTGGACAAGGAACCGCTGAAAGCCTGCGCCGCCAAGACCACGGAGCAGATGGTATCAGCAGAGCCGAGCAGCAGGTTCTGGAGGATTCTGTTCCTCTCCAACTGTCCTGTTTCTGTGTCTCCATGACAGAAGGTCCAGTCGGAGCTGGAGGGCCTGAAGAAGGACCTCGGCTCCATCGCTGAGAAGACGGAGGAGGTCCTGGCGTCTCCTCAGCAGTCCAGCTCTGCTCCGATGCTGCGCTCCGAGCTGGACGTCACCCTGAAGAAGATGGAGCACGTCTACGGACTGTCCACCGTCTACCTGGACAAGTTAGTGCTTCTTTAACCCCTTCAGCCCAGAAGGTCTTAGGAATAAATTCCACCTGAAATTACATGTGAATTAATTTAAGAGCAGCTCCCAAACTATACATTAGAAATACAATAGTTTGTATTTGTACGACAGAAAGGCATCAAGGAATATTTTTCAGGTGGAACCACTATTTTAAATGTCACCATGTTTGATTTATAGGTGATTAAACAAAGAAAAAATGTAAAATATTCAGCCTCACCAAATTTTTTTCCAAATAACTCTGAAAAGCACCATTGTCGGGTCTAACACCTATAACACTGTAAAACAAGGAAAGAAAAAGGCACAGAGTCAGAATTCTTTTTACTCACGAGGAGAGTAGGAAGAGACTGCCGAGTGTACAAATCTCCACCCCACTCTGCCGGTCTTCAGCTTTCTCCTCGCTATTTATTAAAGCCAGGGGGGTTCCCTAGTTACACAAGCTGAGGTTGCACTAAAGGAATAGGAAACTAGAAATACAATTCAATTTGCAGCCTCAGTGAACAGATCAATTTGCATTTAATTGTCTTGCGGTCAAATGGTCCGAGAACCTCCTGGTTTCGTTAAGCTTGAGCAATACTTCCTGATAGTTGACCTATACTGCTTGTGCAACACCTCTTTGGATCAGTAATATGTCACACATTATACATCATAAGAACAAACATTAAGTATCCTATACATAATTATTCCAACAACCTTGAAAGCCCATTAGAACCTCTGGATGAACTCAGATTTTATAGATCCACATCTTGACTAAAACTCAAGCAGATTTGGACTGAATCAGTTAAAGCATGTTTGTTCCACAGAGGTTTTAGTGGGCAGTGTGCTACGAGGAGATGTGATTTTAAGACAGTTCCAAAACAGCAACAATGCATTTATTCGCTCTAAGAGGGAATCTGATCAATTAATAAACTGATTTACATTATTGGAGACCTTCTGCTCTAATGCTACGTTCAGACCGATGCAGCAGGAGCAGCAAAAACGCGCGTGCTGCTTCATTTCTGATGCTTCTACAGTTTAGTTCTGACGTGCAGCTGAAGCATCTTTGCTGCGTTGTGGTAAAGCGGGTCTGATGCGCGTTGGGCGGAGCTACCCCATCCTATCCTTTCTTTGCCTGGAACAATGGCGGCTATATTTACTGTGATCAGCGGGTAAAAAGTAGTTTGAATCTATTCTCACTGGAAAAACAATAATTAAAAAGTTTCTTAAATGAAGTGTACTCACCCACCAGCCTTCCCTCCCTGCCGACCGTCTGGGATTCTCTGAGCCGTGAACTTGTTTTCCAGGCTGAAGACCGTCGACGTGGTGATCCGGAACACTAACGATGCAGAGGACTCGCTGAAGAACTACGAGACCCGTCTGCGGGACGTCAGCAAGGTTCCTGCCGATGAGAAGGAGGTGGAGGAGCGGCGCGGCCAGCTGAAGGTAGCCGTCTGTTCGGCTGGCTGAGGAACGCCGTCTGTTCCCGCCTCCCGCTGACCGCCTCCCTCTCTTCCCTGAGCAGGCGATGCGGGCTGAAGCCGAGGCCGACCAGGCCGTCTTCGACCGGCTGCAGGACGAGCTCCGCAGGGCGACGGCCATCAGCGACAAGATGAGCAGGATCCACGGCGAGCGCGAAGGCGAGCTGGATCACTACCGGCAGCTGGTGAGCGGCCTCCTGGAGCGCTGGCAGGCTCTGTTCGCTCAGATCGACCTGCGGCTGCGGGAGCTGGACCTCCTGGGGCGCCGGATGAGGAGCTACAGGGAGAGCTACGAGTGGCTGATCCGATGGCTGGGAGAGGCGCGGCAGCGGCAGGAGAAGATCCAGTCTGTGCCCATCGGAGACGGGAAGGCTCTCAGGGAGCAGCTGGCAGAGGAGAAGGTAGTGAGCTTACCTAACTGACGGCCTGGGATGTTCTGCGAAGGTCCGATCGGAGCCTAACGTCAGTCTGTTGGTTCTTTCAGAAACTCTTGGAGGAAATTGAGAAAAATGAAAAAGAAGTCCAAAGCTGTCAGAAAAATGCCAAAGCGTACATCGATTCAGTGAAGGTAACAGCTGAGAGCTGCAGGTTTCCATGGGAACCAGGGTTCTTTCAGGTTCTGACGGGTTTGGACTCTGTGTTCTGAAGGATTACGAGCTGCTGGTCCTGACCTACCGAGCTCTGCAGGATCCCATGGCTTCTCCTCTGAAGAAACCCAGGATGGAGTGTGCTTCAGACGACATCATCCAGGAGGTTCGCAACCCCTCCTCCAGCTGCACCCTTCACACCTGCGCTGCAGTGGCCGCCATACCTCCTCCTCATCCTCCTCATCCTCATTCCAGTTACCACAAAAACTGATCTTTACTGACGATTTGAATTAGATTTTAATGCTTTATGTTCCCACAGATTGAATAAATGGGAACTTTAGTCAAACAGTAAAAAATAAAAAATAAACTTTAGTACAATGAGGAAGGGATGGATGGATGGATGGATGGATGGATGGATGGATGTTGGATGGATGGATGGATGGATGGATGGATGATGATGGATGGATGGATGGATGATGATGGATGGATGGATGATGGATGGATGGATGGATGGATGGATGGATGGATGGATGGATGGATGGATGATGGATGGATGGATGATGGATGGATGGATGGATGGATGATGGATGGATGGATGGATGGATGGATGGATGGATGGATGGATGATGGATGGATGGATGGATGGATGGATGGATGGATGGATGATGGATGGATGGATGGATGGATGGATGGATGATGGATGGATGGATGGATGGATGGATGGATGGATGGATGGATGATGGATGGATGGATGATGGATGGATGGATGATGGATGGATGGATGGATGGATGGATGGATGTTGGATGGATGATGGATGGATGGATGGATGGATGGATGGATGGATGGATGGATGGATGGATGATGGATGGATGGATGGATGGATGGATGGATGGATGGATGGATGATGGATGGATGGATGATGGATGGATGGATGGATGGATGGATGGATGGATGGATGATGGATGGATGATGGATGATGGATGGATGATGGATGGATGGATGGATGGATGGATGGATGGATGGACTGTAGTTGTTGTTCGACCATCGTTGGATCATCTCCTTCTGCTGATTTGGGTTCAAAGATCAGAAGCTTCTTCTGAGGCGATGAGCAGGAGAACCGGTCTGATCCGGATCTCTAACCCGCCGTCTGTCTCTGCCTGTCTGCAGTATGTGACCCTGAGAACCCGCTACAGCGAGCTGATGACGCTCACCAACCAGTACATCAGGTTCATCACAGACACACAGCGCCGCCTGGAGGACGACGAGGTGAGTCCGCCGCCGCCCGCCGCGCTCCTCCTCCTCCTCCTCCTCCACACGTAGGAGACAGGAAACGGTCTGCAGACGGTGATGAAGCAAAAACACCTTCATCCTGTTTTTCATCCCTGCTGCAGTAAAACCCGACGTCCTTCATTTAAAGCATGAAACCCAGTCAGGAACCAGGAAACCCAGTTTAATTTAGCTCCACCTGCTGGTCAGGAGGCTTCCCTCCTGCTTCCTGCCTCTCAGCCATTATTTGACCTTTTTCTTTGTTTCTAACTTTATCTTCTGTTTGGCTCCTCCTCTGAACGACTCGCATGGTGAAAACGTTCACATGAGTTTACCCCAAAGCTTCCAGGTATTTACCAACGCGCCCTCCCATCCCTGGCTCATTGCATCACTTCCTGTCTGTGCGAAGGAAGGTTCAAAGGTCTCAGGAATCATTCAGATCCAGCTTTAGTTTCAGCTGTTGGAAATCTCTGAATCAGAATTTCACTCGCGGGTATTTCAGGAGAAGAGTTTAAAACATTTGTACCCTTTCTGTAGCCTTCCCTGTTCCAGTACCGGTTAGCCGCTAAGCGTTAGCCGCTAAGCGTTAGCCGCTAAGCGTTAGCCTGCGTCATCCAGAACCGTGTTGGGTTTATGTCCGAGGTCACCACGCATCAGACTGAGCCTAAAGCTGCTTGAGGGGCAGTTCTGGAGCGTTTTGATGCACCCGTCCCACCGGCTGTGAAGCGATCCCTCAGCATGATGCTACCTCCTCCATGTTTTTCACCTGTTAGGTCAGAAGTCCTCGTTCTGTACAAGCATCTCAACAATTGTCCCGTCTGTTCAGAGGACGTCTGCTTTGTCCTTGTGGACTGCAGCGTGTTTAGGGTCTGGTTTGGATCCGGACCAGGATGATGTCACGCTGGGTTCTCTGAGGCCGGTGAACCTGGTCCTCCTAGGACCCACCTGGTTGGTCCACTTGGACCCTGATCCTGAACCCAGATCTTAGATAAAGCAGGCCGACAGTCGTCTTCCCAAACGTTTAGAACTGGGATTAAAAAAGGACAAAAGTCCAGATTCAAACACGATTAAAGTTTATCTGACCTCCATAACAGCGAATTTTTGTTGACCTTTGACCTCAATAATTAACAGGTTGAAGATTTAAATCCTTTTAATCTGATGCTTGAACCTGGAGGATAATTGGATGAAATCTGTTTAACTGGATGAACATTTTCTGATCTCTCAGGAATATCTTCATCGTTTTTAATTTCCTTCTATAAAATCTGCAGATGTTCTCGCTTTCAGGCTGGAACCAGAACCAGAACCAGAACCAGACAGTGAGGTTTGACTTTCTCCAACACTGCCGGCTTTTTACACGTTTTTACGTTCGCTCACTGATGAATTCTGCTGGTTGTGGTTGAAGCTCACAGCTCTAGACCTTCAGATGAATCATTCACACATCTGGATGCAGCAGAATTCACAGAAACATTTTATTTCTGCTAATCTGCAGCTAAATAAGGAACTAAATAAGTCGTTTTTTTTCTTCTTTTTACAATTAAAGAAGAGAATAAATGAGAAGCGGCGTTCAGCAGATACTTCCCAATAAATGATACGAACAGAGATAAACTAAATGAGATCGACACAAGGCAGTACTGATGATTAATTAAATCTCAGCTTTAAATCTATAAACATTTGATAGAGTAAAACTTTCTTTAAATCTCCTAACGAATAAAGTCTGAGATTAAAGATTTAGATTTAAGATGGATGGATGGATGGATGGATGGATGGATGGATGGATGGATGGATGGATGGATGGATGGATGGATGGATGGATGGATGGATGATAGATGGATGGATGGATGGATGGATGGATGGATGAATAAATGAATGGATGGATGATGGATGGATGGATGGATGATGGATGGATGGATGGATGGATGGATGGATGGATGGATGGATGGATGGATGATGGATGGATGATGGATGATGGATGGATGGATGGATGGATGGATGATGGATGGATTGATGTCATATAAATATAATATAGTTGAATCTAAAATCTTAAAATAGACGTAACGTTTGGATTTAAAAAAAAATGTTTCTATTTAGCTTTTTGCTCCTAAATCTTAGAACTAAAATTGAGGTCAGAAACGTGACGTTTTTAACCTTTGACCTTCATCCGTTCCTGACCTTTGACTCCATCTTGTTGGCGTTCCCTCCTGAACGATTTCTAGACCCTGAACCTTCCTGCTCCTCCTCAGCTTCATCTCCCACCTGCTGCATTCATGTTCTCAGTCAGTGTGGGATTTTTTTATTTCGTCTCTTTGCTGCATCACTTTTGCTCCAAAACCTTTTTTTGTTGTGATCCTCCTTTCAGACTGATGGATGTTTTCTAGATGTTTCTATGTTTGCATGCTGCTGAGTTCTTCCTCACAATTTCCTCTTTATTATTTTACTCTTTCAAAGGTTGATTTAAAGATTGAATAAACTAAAAGACAAAGATTTCTCTTTATATAAACGAGCTGTGAGACGTTTGCTTCATGTGAAACCAGCAATAAATGAAACCAGTTTCTGTTTTCTACCCAATGGAGGCTGAATGGAAATTTACAGAAAAAAAAACAAATATAAATGAAAGAGGATATAGTTCTCTATAGTTTTATAAAAAAAAAAATCCTCTCAGAATTAAACATGGGTTTATTATGAGTTAAATTTTTATACAACTTAATATTTGTATTAATCTAAGCAAATGATTAAATCCATCTCAGTTTTTGAATTTTCAAACATAGAATTTGACTTGTTTTACAAATTTCAATGTTTTTGATATTTTCCTGAATCCAGAACGCGTAAAATTATTACATTTACTGCAGGTTAAAGTCCTTTAATATTAAAATGTCAATTAAGATTATTTTATCTGAATTGTAAAATAACTGGGATAAAGAAATAATAGGATGGAAATTATCAAAACAGGATTTCATCATTTTTTTTTTTATTGTTACCAGATTCCTGGATTGATTTAAATCCAGGAATCTGGTAACAATAAGAAAAAAAAAACTCTGGAAAAAAATGTAAAATATTAAACATCATTAAATAATATTTTAACTAATAGACTGAAATAAAAGCACCGCTGTTCTTTCATTACAGTGGAAACCAATTAAAGCTACATGCATATAGAAATACTTATTCCAGTATTTCTCTCTCTGAATGTATATTTCTCTTTTATTGTATTATAATGTAGGTTATTTATACAAAAATAAATAAATCTTGAAATAAATAAAACTTAAGATAAATCATTAATGAATAAAATAATTCCTCTTGAGGTAAATAGATTAATCTTGATAAATAAATATATATTGCAATAATTAAATCATTAGATAAAACCAAAATAAATGAGTTTTATTAAATATGGAATCTTATTATTTGAACATTTAATAACCATCAATAACAGTTTTTTTATTTAGTTTTTAATAAACTGCTTCCATAATTGATGCCTTTAACATTCGGTATAGCTCCTGTCTCACCATGACGATTTAGACCAGCGAATGCCTGAAGTATGAAACATCAAAACGCCGGCATACGTTTGATAAGTTATGTTTTGTTTAAGTTATGAAGACGCTGAAACATGACATACGGCGAGAACGTCCCGATCTATGCCAGCGTACGTACGCTTATACTCGAGCTTCTACAGAAACTATGAGTAATGGAAGGTGGCTCACAGGAGGAAACCGTTAGTTCTCCTCCAGACTTCATCCCCATCATAAGGCCTGGTTATCATCCTGCAGCAGCGTGTTGCAGATATTTTTTTATTTATGCCCAATGTTGAAGCGTGGTCTGCGCTGTTATTCCACGCCACAACGCCAGAGGGCCAATCAGGAACTAGCTGTGGGTCTAGATACGGCCGAGGCGGTGAGGAAGTGGGGACGACAACGGAAGGACATGAGGGCCAAAAAGAGCGGGGATCCAGGTGGAAAAAGGGTCCCAGCGTTCTGGCGCACCTCGCTCTGCTAGCTGCTCCATCTTCACCAGTCGTTTTCCAATATGGCGGTCAGACAAACAGAACAAGCCGATAAGGAAACAAACAGGAAATACGCATAGAGTAGAGCGGATGTAGATCTGACCAATCAGAGCCCTCCTGTCTGCGCTCACCTATAATTTTTTAGAGGTGCAGCAGAGTGACTGCGGAAGGGGGCGGGGCATATCTGCGTTAACTGCGACGCATGCAGACGACCTGGTTTCTGAGCATAAAGCAGCCTATAGGGCAGCTAGGTTAATACTGCGATCAAAGAAATCTTTTTATGCAGACGGGGCGCCTGCAGGCGCATCGCTGCTCCTGTGGGGGGCAGCAATGTTCCTGAGAGAAGCAGCTTTAACTGACGCTTCGTAATGCCGTTACACTGCTGTACGTGATGCATAAGTTAGGCTGTCGTCGGACATAAGTTCTGAATGTTTTAGGAGATTCTGGGATGTCGGGCATAAACTGGCTAAATCATCATGGTGTGAAAGGGCCTTAAAACTCTAACTCCCAGCATGCTTTAGGTTATCTTCTGACCTGATCTAACAGCTCTAACCAGCTCTCCCGCTTTGCTTCCTCCAAAACAGAAAGCTTCAGAAAAACTAAAAGAAGAAGAAAGAAGAAAACTGGCAGAGGTTCAGGCTGAGCTGGAAAAGCAGAAGCAGCTGGCCGAGGCGCAGGCGAAGTCCGTGGCCAAAGCAGAGCAGGAGGCCCAAGAGCTGAAGCTGAAGATGAAGGAGGAGGCGGACAGGAGGCAGGATGTGGCCGTGGACTCGGAGAAGCAGAAGCAGAACATCCAGCAGGAGCTGCAGCAGCTGAGGAGCCTCTCTGAGCAGGAGATCAAGTCCAAGAGTCAGCAGCTCAAGGAGGCGTTGGACAGTCGGACCAAGATCGAGGAGGAGATCCACATCATCCGGATCCAGCTGGAAACGACGATGAAGCAGAAAAGCACGGCCGAGTCCGAGTTACAGAACCTCCGAGACAAAGCGGCAGAGGCGGAGAAGCTCCGGAAAGCAGCTCAGGACGAGGCGGAGAGGCTCCGCAAGCAGGTCGCAGAGGAGACCCAGAGGAAGAAAAACGCTGAAGATGAGCTGAAGCGCAAAGCTGAAGCCGAGAAGGAAGCGGCCAAGCAGAGGCAGAAAGCTCTGGAAGAGCTGCAGAAGTTTAAAATGCAGGCCGAGGAAGCAGAGAGGCGCGTGAAGCAGGCCGAGGAGGAGAAGCTGAGGCAGATCAAGGTGGTGGAGGAGGTGGCGCAGCAGAGCGCCGCCACCCACTTGCAGTCCGAAGCCAGGTCGTACAGCCGAAAGACGACAGAACTGGAGAACTCTCTGAGGAAAGAGCAGGGCACCGTCCTGCAGCTGCAGGAGGAGGCGGAGCGGCTCAGGAGGCAGCAGGAGCAGGCAGAGAAAGCCAGAGAGCTGGCAGAGCAGGAGCTGGAAACATGGAGGCAGAAAGCCAACGAGGCCCTCCGCCTCAGGCTGCAGGCGGAGGAGGAGGCCCAGAAGAAGAGCCAGGCTCAGGAGGAGGCGGAGCGGCAGAAGGTCGAAGCCGAACGAGACGCCAAGAGGAGAACGAAGGCGGAGGAGGCGGCGCTGAAGCAGAAAGAAAACGCTGAAAAAGAGCTGGAGAAGCAGAGGCAGTTCGCAGAGCAGATAGCGCAGCAAAAACTCTCCGCCGAGCAGGAATGCATCCGGCTGAAGTCCGACTTCGACCACGCTGAACAGCAGAGGGCGCTGCTGGACAGCGAGCTCCAGCGTCTGAAGAACGAAGTGAGCGCTGCAGAAAACCAGCGCAAGCAGCTGGAAGAGGAGCTGGCCAAAGTCCGCAGTGAAATGGACGCCCTGCTGCAGATGAAGGTCAAAGCGGAGAAGGAGACGCTGTCCAAGTCGGAAAAGAGCAAGCAGCTCTTGGAGTCCGAAGCTCTGAAGATGAAACAGCTAGCCGAGGAGGCCGCACGGCTCAGAGCGGTCGTTGAAGAGGCAAAGAAGCAGAGACAGATCGCAGAAGACGAGGCGGCGCAGCAGAGAGCGGAGGCCGAGAAGATCCTCAAGGAAAAGCTGGCCGCCATCAACGAGGCGACGCGATTGAAGACAGAGGCGGAGATCGCCCTGAAAGCCAAGGAGGCGGAGAACGAGAGACTGAAGCGCAAGGCGGAGGAGGAGGCGTATCAGAGGAAGCTCCTGGAGGACCAAGCTGCCCAGCACAAGCAGGAGATAGAGGAGAAGATCACCCAGCTGAAGGGCTCCTCTGACTCTGAGATGGAGAGGCAGAAAACTGTGGTGGAGGAAACTCTGAGGCAGAAGAAGGTGGTGGAGGAGGAAATTCACATCATCAGGATCAACTTTGAGAAAGCATCGAAGGAGAAGTCCGGCCTGGAGCTGGAGCTGAAGAAACTGAAGGAGGCGGCGGATCAGACGCAGCAGAGCAAACTAAAAGCTGAGGAGGAGGCGGAGAAACTGAAAAAACTGGCAGCAGAGGAGGAGAAGAAGAGAAAGGAAGCCGAGGAGAAGGTGAAGAGAATCGCTGCCGCAGAGGAAGAGGCGGCGCGGCAACGCAAAGCTGCTCAGGAGGAAGTGGAGCGACTCAAAAAGAAGGCGGAGGAAGCCAACAAGCAGAGGGACAACGCCGAGAAGGAGGCGGAGCGGCAGGCGGTCCTGGCCAAGGAGGCGGCGCAGAAATGCGGCGCTGCCGAGCAGAAAGCTCAGAATGTTCTCAGCAAGAACAAGGAGGACCTTCTGGCTCAGGAGAAGCTCCGAGATGAATTTAAAAACGCAAAGAAGCTCGCTGAGGCTGCCGAGAAGGACAAAGAGAAGGCGGAGAAAGAGGCAGCGCTGCTTCGACAGAAAGCCGAGGAGGCCGAGAGGCAGAGAAAAACTGCTGAGGACGAAGCCGCTAAACGGGCCGCCGCTCAACAGGAAGCAGAAAGACTGAGGAAGGAGGCAGAGGAAGAGGCATCGAGGCGAGCCGCCGCCGAGGCAGCCGCGCTGAAGCAGAAGCAGCAGGCGGACGCAGAGATGGCCAAACACAAGAAAGAGGCCGAAAAGGCACTGAAGCAGAAATCCCAGGTGGAGAAGGAACTTTCAGCCGTCAAGCTGCAGCTGGAGGAAACAGACAAGCAGAGAGAAGTGCTGGAGGCGGAGCTTCAGAGAGTCAAAGGAGAAGTCCACGATGCCGTCAAACAGAAAGCTCAGGTGGAGGAAGAGCTTTCCAAAGTAAAGAATCAGATGGATGAGCTCCTCAAAGTCAAACTCAAGATCGAGGAGCAAAACCGTCTCCTCATGCAGAAAGACAAGGACAGCACCCAGAAGTTACTCCAGGAGGAGGCCGAGAAGATGAAGAACCTGGCAGCAGAAGCAGCCCGGCTCTCTGTGGAGGCTGAGGAGGCGGCCAGGCAGAGACAGATGGCGGAGGCAGATTTGGCTGAGCAGAGAGCGCTAGCTGAGAAGATGCTGAAGGAGAAAATGCAGGCCATCCAGGAGGCAACGAGACTGAAGGCTGAAGCAGAGGAGCTCCAGAAACTCAAGGAGCAGGCTCAGGAGAAGGCACAACAACTGCAGCAGGACAAACGCCAGATCCAGCAGCGCCTTGAGAAGGACACAGAGGACTTCCAGAAATCTCTAGAGGTGGAGCGCACCAGGCACCGGGAAGCTTCTGCTGAGGCAGAGAAGCTGAAGCTCAGAGTCAAGGAGCTCAGCGAGGCTCGGTCCAAAGCCGAAGACGAGGCCAAGAAGTTTAAAAAGCAGGCAGAAGAAGCTAAAGGCCGTCTCCAGGACACAGAGATACAGGTGAAGGAAACCGTTGTGCAGAAACTGGAGACTCAGAGGCTGCAGAGCAGCAGGGAAGCTGATGATCTGAAAAAAGCAATAGCGGAGCTGGAGGAAGAGAAGAAGAAGCTGAGGAAAGATGCCGAGGAGCTTCAGAGGAAGACTCAACAGGTACAGTCAACAGAAGGAACGACACAGTCCGGTTTAACCCTCACGTTAGCATGCTTTAGCATATTTTATTCATGATCTTATTTTCATAATAGTTAAAAAGGAAATTTCATCTAGTAACCGATTTGGGCTAACAAACAGACAGAATAGCAAATCTAAAAGCCTTTACCATCAGCCCATTTTTGGTTTCTCCCGAATGGGAAGCCGTGTCAGTTCCTCACTCAAAGCAGGACTAATGCTACGTTCACACCGAACGCCATCAAAGAAGCTTCTGTTGCTTTATTTCTGAAGCTTTTCCACATTAAGGTCAGACGTCCAGTAAAGTGAGTCCAGATGCTTCTGCTGCTCCTGTGTTCAATGCCAGAGAGCAGCTATGCTATATTAGCTGTGATCAGCGGGTAGAAAGTAGTTAGAATCTATTTTTAAGTGAGAAATTCCTCCTGAAAACATTATGATCCTGCCTTTGAATATTATTTCGCTATCGGAGGAGCATGAAACCCCTGTACACCGGCGGAGTGCTGTCACTGGGAATCCCCAGCAGCAGCTGCCTCAGGCCCGCTCGCCTCTTGGGGGTTTTCCCCTCCTGTTGATGGCGACTGTTAGCTCTTTTGATGGACGTAATCCAAACTGCAGGCACCAAGAAATAAACGCGAACATATTCTGTCGGCAGGTTTCTACATTTGAAGTTAATTTAGGCGTTAACAAACTGTTTCAGAGAAGTGATCATAGCGCTCTGCATCAGCAGTGCTGCGTCTGACTCCCTGCCAGCTCCCAGATTAGCTCCTCTGATTGGTTGATGTGGGGCGTCCAGCAGCTGAAGGTCAATTTTTCCAACTCCATCCATCCGTCCCGCACCTCAAACGCGCAGCAGGATCTTTTGTTGCTCCTTGATGCACGTCAATTATGTAAACCTGCTGCTTCAATTGCGTGCGGAGTGAACGAAGCATTAGACCCTCAGGGTAGTACTCTGATTTTTTTTTACATTGAGCCCTTATAGTGATTAGCTATGAAAGCTACAACTTTTTTAACCAATTTGTTAAATATTTGATCCCTCTCTTTCTGAAAGTTGTGCCTATAACTAAGAGGTTATACCCCTTCTCTCCCACAGATGGCGACTGCCCAACAGGAGCAGATTGAGCAACAGAAGGTCCTACTTGAACAAACGTTCCTCTCTGAGAAGGAGCTGCTACTGAAAAGAGAAAAAGCCGTGGAAGAGGAGAAAACAAAGCTGGAGAAACAGTATGAGGAGGAAGTAAAGAAGGCAAAGGCATTTAAAGAAGAACAAGAGCGGCAGCTCACACTCATGGAGGAGGAGAGGAAGAAGCTGCAGGCCATAATGGACGAGGCTGTGAAGAAGCAGAAGGAGGCTGAAGCAGAGGTGAAAAACAAAAAGAAGGAGATGGAGGAGCTTGAAAAGAAGAGACTGGAGCAAGAAAAACTCTTGGAAGAGGAGAACAAAAAGCTCAGAGAGAAACTGCAGAGTTTGGAGGTTGCTCCTAAAAAGGGTACGTCCAAAACAAAGGAAATAGAAGTTCAGACTGAACAAGTTCAGGAGGAACAGCTGGGAACCACCAGGAAAGTTCTCAACGGCTCAGTGGAAGTGGACGGGGTGAAGAAAGATGGCGGATCCCCATTTGCATTTGACGGAATGAGAGAGAAGGTTCCAGCAGAGAGACTTCTGGACATTGGTGTCCTGAGCAAGAAGGACATGGACAAACTGAAAAAAGGCAAAGTCACAGTGCAGGAGCTTATGAAGACCGACAAAGTCAGATCGTGTCTCAAAGGCCAGAGCTGCATCGGAGGCATCCTGACTCCATCCAAAGAAAAAACGAGTGTCTACAAAGCCATGACTGAGAACAAGATCACCCCGGAGGCTGCTGCAATGCTTCTGGAAGCTCAAGCAGCTTCAGGCTACATTGTTGATCCAGTGAAGGACAAACTTCTCTCTGTAGACGAGGCTGTTAAGGAGGAGTTAGTTGGACCTGAACTCCATGAACGTCTCCTTTCTGCTGAGCGAGCGGCCACTGGCTTCAGAGATCCATACACCGGAGCTCGAATCTCTGTGTTTGAGGCCATGAAGAAGGGCCTAATGGATAAAGAGCAGGCCACCAAATTCCTGGACGTGCAGCTTGCAACGGGTGGAATCGTTGATCCCATCAACAGTCACAGAGTCCCACTCCAGACGGCTTACAAGCAGGGGCAGTTTGATGCAGACATGAACAAGAAACTCACAGATCCCAGTGACGAGTCCAAGTTGTTCATTGATCCCAGCACTCAGGAGCCACTCACATATAAACAGCTGCTGGAGAAGTGTACCAAAGACCCAGAAACGGGCCTGCTGATTTTACCGGTTACAGCGCAAGCTGGTCAGAGAGAGAGAACATACACGGATATGGAGACCAAAGAGGTGTTCAGCAGCTCCAATGTCAACGTTCCGTTTGGAAAGTTTAAAGGAAAAACTGTCACCATCTGGGAAGTGATCAATTCCGAGTATTTCACTGAGGAACAGAGAAGAGAGCTGATCCGGCAGTACAAGACTGGTAAGATCACCGTGGAGAAAGTCATCAAAATCGTCATCACTGTGGTTGAAGACAAGGAGAAGGAAAGCGGAAACCTCTTCAAGGGTTTGAGGGCTCCAGTGACCGCCAATGAGCTCCTGGAGTCTAAGATCATAAATAAAGACTTGTTCAACAAACTGAGCAATGGGAAGATCTCAGTCAAAGAGGTTTCTGAGATGGATGCTGTAAAGAAGGCCCTGCAGGGTACCCCCAGCATCGCAGGTCTCCTGAACGAACCAACTAAAGAGAAGATGCCTTTCTATCAAGCCTTGAAGAAAGAACTACTGTCCCCAGAGACAGCTGTGAATCTTCTGGAAGCTCAGGCAGCAACAGGATTTCTGATCGACCCTGTGAAAAACGAACGCATGCCTGTTGACCAAGCTGTTAAATCGGGTCTCGTTGGTCCAGAGCTGCATGAGCGTCTCCTGTCAGCAGAGCAAGCTGTCAGCGGCTACAAAGATCCCTACACGGGGAAAAAGGTGTCCCTTTTTGAAGCCATGAGCAAAGGCCTCGTAAAAAAAGACCAAGGAATCCGTCTGCTGGAAGCCCAAATTTCAACGGGCGGAGTTATAGATCCTGTTAAAAGCTGTCGCGTCCCCAATGAAGTCGCCTACAAAAGAGGATACTTTGATGAAGAAATCAACAAGACCTTGAACCAAAGCACAGATGAGACAAAACTGTTTTATGATCCCAACTCACAGCAGGAAACCACCTATGCACAACTTATGGATCAATGTGTCAGAGACAAAGAGACCGGACTGCCATTACTTCCCCTTTCAAAGAAGGCTCCAAAGCCGAAAGAGGACAAACAAATAACTGAGGCCAAAACCAAAGAGGCTCTAAACGAGAAGACAATGGAGCTGGAATATGGACCTTTCAAAGGAAGAAAAGTCACAGTTTGGGAGATCATAAACTCTGAATACATCACAGAGGAACAGAGAATAGAACTGATCCGACAGTATAGAATGGGACTGATAACAATCGAGAAGCTGATTAAGATTGTGATTACGACGGTTGATGAAAAAGAGGAAAAACCAAAGGAAGAAGCTTGTTTTGAAGGCCTGAGAGAACGGGTCAGTGCCAGCTCACTTCTTGATTCCAACATTATTGACAAGGCCACATTTGAGCAACTTCAGCAGGGCAAAAAGGCCCCCAAAGACATCAGCCAAACTGATAAAGTCAGAAAGTACCTGCATGGCTCGGACCGCATCGATGGCATCACCATGGAAGACTCTGATGAGAAGCTGAGCATATATGAAGCAATGAAAAGGAAGGTCTTACAGCATAACACTGGACTGGAACTTCTTGAGGCCCAAGCTGGGACTGGTTTTATAACTGATCCAGTGAAAAATGAGAAATACTCTGTGGATGATGCTGTTAAGGCTGGAGTCGTTGGCCCCGAGCTTCACGAGAAACTTCTGTCTGCTGAAAAGGCAGTGACAGGATACAAAGATCCATACACTGGCAGTAAGATTTCCCTGTTCCAAGCCATGAAGAAAGCTCTGGTGTTGAGAGAGCACGCTATTCCTATTCTAGAAGCTCAGATGACAACTGGTGGAATCATCGATCCAGTCAGCAGCCATCGTGTTCCTGTTGACGTTGCCGTCCAGCGTGGCATCCTCAGTAAAGAAATGTTAAAATCATTCAACGAACCGACAGGTGATATTAAGGGCTTCACCAACCCGGGCACCAATGAAAGGGTAACCTACAAACAGCTGCTGGAGGCATGCATTCGAGATCCCAACACAGGTCTGTGCTACCTGCCATTGCCAAAGGGTGAAGCTCCTGCAACGACTGAGAAGTCCTACGAGTACACAGAGGAGCAAACTCAAAAAGATCTAGCAAACACTCCTATTGAAATCCCACATCAGAGCTTTGCAGGAAGAACCATGACCATTTGGGACGTCATGAACTCAAACATGCTCCCTGAAAGCGAGAGACAGCGGCTGCTAGAACAGTATCGCTTGGGACAAATCACCAAGGAAAGGATGCTCATCATCATCATCGAAATCATTGAACAAAGAGAGACTCTAAAGCTGGAGCAGGGCATGTCGTGTGATGTGATCAGGAGAAGAGTCACTATCGAGGAGCTGTACAGCGCTCGAATTATTGACCTTCACACATACAACCTCCTGAAGCAGGAGAAGATGAGTATCCGAGAGGTGATGGAGATGCCATCGGTCAAGCAGTACCTCTTTGGGACAGGTTGCATTGCAGGGATTTTATCAGACAGTCCTCCTAAAATCAGCATTTACCAGGCTATGAAGAATGGCAAAGTTAAGCTTGAAGTTGCTTTGAAACTTCTCGAGGCCCAGGCAGCAACGGGATTCATGATTGATCCAGTGAAAGACGAGCTCCTAACAGTTGATGAAGCTGTACGTAAGGGCCTTGTTGGCCCTGAGCTCCATGACAAACTCCTCTCAGCTGAGCGTGCGGTAACAGGATACAGGGATCCATACAGTGGGAAGGTGATTTCTCTCTTCCAGGCCATGAAAAAAGGCCTGGTTCCTGAAGATTATGCCTTAAGGCTTCTGGAGGCACAGAATGCCACTGGAGGTCTGATGGATCCTGAATACTACTTCCACCTTCCTGTAGATGTTGCAATGCAGCGCGGATACATTAATAAGGAAACGCTTGACCGGATAACCGAACCTACGGCGGATGTTAGAGGTTACATCGACCCAGCGACCGATGAGGAACAGACCTATGCACAGCTGCTGAAGAGATGCAGGGTTGATAAAGAAAGTGGAATGCGGTTGCTGTCCCTGGCCGGCAGTCAGCTCTTCAAGGGTCTCAGAAGACAAATCACTGCAGACGAGCTCCTTCGTTCACAAATTATTGACCAAAAGACCTACAACGATCTCACTGATGGCCTCATCACAGTGGAGGAGATCAGCAGAGGACTGAAGAAGTACCTTGAGGGCACCAGCTGTATAGCAGGTGTGTATGTCGAGTCTACCAAAGATCGCCTTTCTATCTACCAAGCAATGAAAAAGAACATGATCCGGCCAGGAACAGCCTTTGAGCTGCTTGAGGCTCAAGCTGCCACAGGATACATCATCGACCCCATCAAGAACCTCAAACTGAATGTCACAGAAGCTGTTAAGTTGGGTGTCGTTGGCCCAGAATTTAAAGACAAACTCCTCTCAGCTGAACGAGCAGTCACAGGCTACAGAGACCCTTACTCTGGACAGATTGTCTCGCTTTTCCAGGCGATGAAAAAGGATCTCATTCTAAAAGACCACGGCATTCGGCTGCTTGAGGCCCAGATCGCCACTGGGGGGATTATCGATCCCCAGGGGAGTTACCGTTTGCCAGTGGAGACGGCATATGAGCGTGGCCTTTTTGACGAGGAAATGAATACGATCCTCACAGATCCCTCAGATGACACAAAGGGCTTCTTTGACCCAAACACAGAGGAAAACCTCACCTACCTGCAACTGATGGAGAGGTGTATGACAGATCCAGAAACAGGCTTTCGTCTGCTGCTGATGAAGGAGAAGAAACATGAGAGGAAGACGTCGTCCAAGTCTTCGGTTCGTAAGCGAAGGGTTGTCATCGTTGATCCAGAGTCTGGCAAGGAGATGTCTGTGTATGAAGCATATCAGAAAGGTCTGATTGATCACCAGACATACATAGAGCTCTCAGAGCAGGAGTGCGAATGGGAGGAGATAACGATAACTTCATCTGATGGAGTGGTAAAGTCCATGATCATCGACAGAAGGTCCGGACGGCAGTATGACATTGATGATGCAATCTCAAAAGGCCTGATAGATAAGTCTGCACTGGATCAGTACCGAGCAGGATCCCTGTCCATTACAGAGTTTGCAGACATGCTTTCTGGAAACATGAGTGGAAGCAGATCACGTTCCTCCTCCTTTGGCTCCTCCTCCTCCTATACCTCAAGCCCAGTACCTTCCATTAAAACACCAGCAACCACCTGGAATGACCCATCTGAGGAAACTGGGCCTGTAGCTGGAATATTAGACACAGACACACTGGAAAAGGTTTCTGTCACCGAGGCCATTCACCGAAACCTGGTTGACAACATAACAGGTCAACGGTTACTGGAAGCTCAGGCCTGCACTGGGGGGATTATTGACCCAAACACAGGAGAGAAGTTCTCTGTAGCTGATGCGATGAATAAAGGACTTGTGGATAAAATCATGGTGGACCGCATCAGTTTAGCCCAGAAGGCGTACAATGGATTTGAGGATCCCAGAACTAAAACCAGAATGTCTGCTGCCCAAGCCCTGAAGAAAGGATGGCTTTACTACGAAGCCGGACAGCGGTTCCTTGAGGTCCAGTATCTTACTGGTGGGCTTATTGAGCCAGATGCCTCAGGCAGAGTCTCCATTGATGAGGCTATGAAGAAGGGCACCTTAGACACCCGCACAGCCCAGAAGTTAAGAGATGTCAGCGCATATTCAAAATACCTCACCTGCCCAAAAACCAAGCTCAAGATCTCCTACAAGGATGCCATGGAAAGAAGCATGATTGAGGAAGGAACCGGTCTGCGGCTGCTCGAAGCATCGTCTCAGTCCACCAAAGGCCTTTACAGCCCGTACAGCATCAGCGGTTCTGGCTCTGCTACCGGATCACGATCCGGTTCCAGAACCGGTTCCAGATCAGGCTCCAGGAGAGGCAGCTTTGATGCCACGGGATCCAGTTTCACAACGACCTTCTCGTCGTCCTCCTACGGTTCTCCGAGCTATAGCCGGCGCTACTGAGGACGGATGTGCTTTAAAATCACAACGCTCACCAGATGCCTACTTCCCTGTGGAATAATAACTTCTTTTATTGTGTTCTGCATGGGGTTGTTACAACACTTGCAATTTTTTTTATTTTTTACCAGCTTATTTTTTTTTTGTTTATTGTATATTTGACTCCTCATTAGATTCATGATCATGTACTGTAAGCAGTACAATTGTCTTGGTTTGACTTTTTTTAATATTCATTTTAAGATACGTATTTAGTCTTCCACAAACATACAATCATTTCCCAAAACCTACTGTCGGACTGTTAACCCAACCAAATCGGATGTACAAACTAAGGTTTCTGTCCATGTGTATATTTCTGAAAAGTCAAGAGAAAACTCTTCTCTGCAGAGCAGAATATGGAGTCAATGGATAGTCTGCTTAAAGGATGCAAAGCTTCAATATCTTTCCTCTCCTGGGCTTCACTGCCATATTTACTCTGAAATGCATAAACTCAGCTTCATCACCAGGTTCTGAGCGCTGCAGTTAGAGCGACGTGTGCACACAGTGCAACAGGCACCAAGCAAGGAACATCTGCCTGTTTGACTCGGATTGTCTAAATTCCTGCTTATCGTGGAGGCACAGAGAGCCGATTATAAAGAGAAACTTTGGATTTAGTTTGATATCCGATTTCGAGGATCGAGTGTGTTGAATATCTGTGTGCGCTACTCGGACTCGTCTATCCGGGAGCCAAACGTGTAAAAGAGGGATATGAAGCTAACTAGAGGGAAACGCGCTGCCTTGGTAATTTGTGCAGTTTTGTGCTGAACGCCCTAAAAAGAAAAGGCGACGACGGAGCTACTACGATAGGAACTACTCTGGTAGCTACTTCGGTCAGTCAGTTACAGAAAGAACTCTATGTAACTCGCGTTCCCACCATGCTTCTGTGTTTTCGTCTGAGAGAAAGAAGAAGAATCCTAGTTTGCGTTGTCACTACCCGATCCGTCCCGGAAGCACGATCCGTCCTGCGTAAACAGAATAACTTCTGGGTAGGCGAATACTTAGTTTTTCTTACTTTTTTATTATTTTGTCCTTTTCGTGCCGGAGGGCTACCCACCTCTCCCCATTTATATCACGGTCTAACAGTTACTTTGTTCACCTGAAACTGACCTTTTTTCAGTTTTGTTATCGATCAGGTAAAACTTCATTGGTCATTAGACACGCTAACGCTACAGATGCTCCAGACTCGGCACACTGACGCTGCGGGATGTTGTTATCGTTGTCTGTTTGACATCATGTGGCAACGTTCAGCCAATCATGTAGCGTAACGTCACTGGCAGGAAGCAGGACCAGAGCAGATCTGGTAGCTACGGCGGCTTTAAAACGCCACATCGCTGAAACACCAGCGCTGCTCTGCTGCTCGGTTCGGTCGCGTTGCTCTAAAAATCTGCAGAAGACTCTTTGAGCTTTGGTTGTTCAGAGAAGCATCCAACTGATGCATGACTCAAAGCTCAGCTAAAAAACAGCTTCCAGCCGTAAAAACCCTGCTGGTTACAGACGTCAGGCCTTCTTTAGCCCAGGTTAACGTCACTCACTCACAGTTTTAATCCCTAGACTTCGTATTCAGACTGTAGGGATGATAAATGAACAGCAGGAAAAGCCATAAGTTAAAATTTTTTGAGGAAGATCTTTAAGCTTTGCAGCACATCCAGTATTTGTATTCGACACTAAATGTACTTATTTCATGTTAAATCTTCTTTGTAAAGCAGCCCATTGATCTATATCTCATTTTATTTTCATATTCTATATTTCTGCTTCGCATGATTTACTAACATATAATAGAAGCAGCAGGTATTATATCCTTCCAAGCTTATTTTTTGCTGTTTCTAGAGGCTTGAAGGATTGTATCTTAGTGAGGGTTCATCAAGCCTCGTTTGGTGTATTTATAAAAATAAAAATGGGTTGTGGAAGTTTGTTGTTACACCTTAAGCCTGTAAATAAACACAGAAACTAAAAAGAAAAAAGTGTCTTTTTGTTTTTATTACTTTTTATTATCAGCTGTCGTTATCAGATCAAGATGAATGCCTGCTGTAAAACAAAACGTGTTTTTTATAATTGAAATATACTCAGAAAATACAACAAAACACATAATCATCAACATTTTTTTTTGTTTAATTTGTAATTTGTTTAGTCATTTATTTTAAGATGGATACTTTATTAATTCATTTAAAACACTTAAACTATTTATGACATAAGAGTGTTTTATTTGTGACACTTTTTCATGTAAACAATTACACTAAAAAATTATCTTGAAAATTTATTTTGATATAAAAACAAGATAGAAATAATTAAAGCTAAATGAATGAATAAAGTTTTAAGTAAAGAAATGCATAAAGTTAAGATTTTTTTTTTTATAGAAAATGTTTTATTAAATAACAGAGGTGTTAAAACTATTCATGTTTATTCCTCTAGAATAAATCCTGCTGTTTAAAAACACTTTGGTAGAAGTTAGAGGATCGACTTCAGTTTTTTACTCCAGTAAAATGTAAAAGTAGCATTTTAAAAAATATACTTAAGGTATAAAAGCAAATGCAGGCCAGAAGCTTTACTGTATGGAAGAGGATTAGGGCCACTGAAAAAAAACAAAAAAGTTAACTGATTTTTAAATTTTATTTCAATTTAATATGGGAAAAAAGTCAGAATTCTGAATTAAATCTCAGAATTGTGGATCTTAATGTAGATGGTCACCATAAAGGAAGAGATGTGGAGCACTCAGCTTCACTGACAAAGATGTGAGTTGTTTGAGGTGGCCAGTGACACATTGGTGGAAAATGACGGAATTAAGCAACTTTTTACGTGCCTGAGGGGTCCCCTCATTAATGGAGGAGCAGAAGGTCATTAAAATTAGAGAGCTAGTCTCTAAAACAGACATGGCTATGGCTTGATGCTAACATGTTTGTTAGCGGTCAGAATTCTGAGAAAAAAGTCAGAATTCTGTGAAAAAAGTCAGAATTCTGACTTTTTTCACATACTAAACTGAAATAAAATTTAAAAATCAGTTAACTTTTTTTTTTCCCCACTGGCCCTAATCTTCTTCCGTATTACTGCCCTACTCTATTAAAGGAAAAAGTTTCTACAATTCTGGATGATAACTTTCTTAGACTTCATTTTCTTAGTTTTAAAACTAATGGTAACAGAGTCACATTTAACTTTACATCATCTTGAAAAACTATTTATGTTGGTATGTGGTGAGCAACAAGTTGGGGCAGCACCAACCTAAATTAAATACCAACAGGCTATAATGAAAATTAGCTTAAATGAAACAAAACTAAGGAATCTATTTTTAAAATGTAAGGAGTAGAAGCAAAAAGTTGTCGATAAGATAATTACTCCAGTAAATTATAGATAAACAACATTTCTTCTTAAGTATTTTATTACTTGACACCTCTGATAAACAGTATTTTACATTTAATTTTTAATAAAGTGTCTCCATCTCACCTCTGCACATGACGTCATGTATGACATAATTCCAACGGGTTCTTGGACCCTCGTGGCCCTTTAACACCTGGTTTTGGGGGAATCTCACTGATCTCTATTCACTGGATTGCTGATTGCCCGAAAAAAGTGAAGCTACCGTCGGCCATCTTGGTACTCCCCACTCCCACTACAATGCCTCCCTCTGCAGAAACCAGCAGTTTCCTGGCAGTTGGAAGTTTTTTTCACAGGTAATTTTACAGTCAGGGTCAGTGTGAGCATACATGCTTATATGTATAGTTTTTCAAATGATCAAATTCTTGTAACTAAGAGCAAAAAGCAAAATATGAACTTGATGTTTTCTGTTATTTTACCAATTGATGTGATTCTGCTAGTGTAGAAAGTGAAGCTCTGGAGTGATCAAACTTTTAAATCTGTCAGACTTAAAGGAATAGTACACCCAAAACATGATTAGCCTTCATTTTCTACTCCCCCCCATGCTGAACAACACTCTGGAGTACTTTTTTGATATCTCAAATGCATCTGGAGATCTGGGAGGCTTCTTGCTGTCTGCTGACATTCAAATAATGGAGGTCTATGGCGCCCGAGACAGAAAGGTCCACAAAAGTCCACAAAAACTTGTCAATATTCCTCCATACTGCTCGTCCAATGTAATCCAAGTGTCCTGAGTGGGTAGCATCCAGAATTTACTCGAAACGAAGTCATTTAGAACGTTTTAGAGCATAAACAGTAGTGTATAGGATTTCCTAATAGCGCCCCCATGCGCGCTCACGATTCTACGAAAGCCGGCAGACCAAACCAGCGCATTCAGCTCGGCAAAGAACTCATGCTCTTCCTCAACACTGAAGTCCTCAGACATTTTTCTTTCGTTGTTTCTTTCTTTGCACAGGTAAACAGCACATTTCTTCTTCTACGCTTGCATTATCGGCAGACCAGACGCTGAATGCGCACTTTCTTCCGGTTTGGTCTGCCGGCTTCCGTAGAATCGTGAGCGCGCATGGGGGCGCTATTAGGAAATCCTATACACTACTGTTTATGCTCTAAAAACATTCTAAATGACTTCGTTTCGAGTAAATTCTGGATGCTACCCACTCAGGACACTTGGATTACATTGGACGAGCAGTATGGAGGAATATTGACACGTTTTTGTGGACTTTTATGGACCTTTCTGCCTCGGGCACCGTAGACCTCCATTATTTGAATGTCAGCAGACAGCAAGAAGCCTCCCAGATCTCCAGATGCATTTGAGATATCAAAAAAGTACTCCAGAGTGTTGTTCAGCATGGGGGGGAGTAGAAAATGAAGGCTAATCATGTTTTGGGTGTACTATTCCTTTAAAGGCTAATTTAAAGACGCGGCATAAAGTATACGGCATCATGCATGCAAAATTTGCAAATAGAAAAATACTACAGCATAAACAGACATGTGCTTTTAATTCAGTCTTTATGTAAATGTTTTAAAATACATGTAATTATTGTAACAATGACTTCATAATGACTCTGCAATGTGATGGGCCGAATTTTTTATTCTCAGTTAAAGTTAATCTACTGATGCTGTGAAACAGCCAGTCTGTGTCAAAGTGATGAATTTATCCCCCTGAAAATGAGAACATCATTGCTGTTCGATGCTGTGGTGCACAGATTGTTTACATTGAGACTGGTCCAATGAGGGAGTACCAATATGGCAGCCGGTGGCTTCACTTGGACCCCTTAATACCAACGAGCAATCAGCAATCCAGGGAATAGGGGGTTTTCAGTGACGTCACTGGCCACCTCCCGGTCCGCCATCTTGGGTGGCATATTATCGTATATTAAATATATCATGTCGCGAATGGATAAGTACGCCAGCACGCTAGAGCCACCAGATCATGGAACATATCTGAGGAAATGTTCCGTGATCGACCATATGGACCCCTATGCCCTCCACGGTGCCTTGTTTAGCACTAATCCAGATGATTGGCCAAATGTAGAGCACGGTAACATAGTTCATTACCCGGTGTTCAGTGAAAACCCTCTGCACACTCTGGAGGGAATGAGAGCGTACAAGGGTCTAGAGGCTCACAACCAGTTCACATCTGGTTGGGTACGAGATGTCGAAGTGATGTACATGAAGGAAATCGCCATCATACGTGGACGGGTGAGTTTTAATAAGATGGTAAAAATGTAAACAATCCGACGCAGGGCTCGCTATGCTAGGTGGCTAACGGCCGGCGGTGCGCGAACAGTTCCAAAGCTACAAGTCCTTGGAGTCTCATGTGCAGTTTACGAATGGATGGGTTCAGGAGCTGCAGCTCATAAAGCCAGCAAACAGTGCTAACCGTTAGTGCTAACAACCACTCAGGCATGTAATGTACTTTTAACTAGCTGCTATGTTTTTCAAAGGTTTGGTTAGTAACGTTAACTGCCAAACCTCCCTAAACCCTCCGGGTTTCTCACATATTTGAGCCTTTTCCCGCCGGTTGAAATCAAGTTAAGGTGAAATTAATCAAATTAAAACACGGCTGAGAGAGGGAGTCCAGTACGCGGTGGTCATAGGCAGTAGTCTGAGTAGCGGCGGCGGAGACGGTCAACATTGCGGCCACGGAAAGTAATACGTCATGACGCCTAAGCCCTATTATTAATATATTCTTACATGTTTTAAATGCTTGACAGTTAATTACCTGTGACAAAGTGAGCACTGCAGACTCTGGCGTGTTCCAGCTTCACACCGTCCAAATCGGACCTGGATATCCGTGTCAGCCATAGGTGACGGCGTTGTTCAGATAGCTGTTTTGTTTTTTCACATTGATTCACGATTACGGCTGGTATGCGATAGAAAGAGCGTTGATCTCCACCTCCACGGGCCGTGCAACCAACAATTACACACGATTTCACCATTTTTCACTGTCAATACTGCCTAAGGCTACCACCCAATATTGCGGACGCGCTGAGTAGTCACGTGAGCGCGACGTCACATGAAAACCCCCTATAGAGGTCAGTGGGGACTCCCCCTGGAGGTCACAGGTGGCACCATGTTGATGGAAAGGCTGCGTCTGATTGGTCAGTTTATTGCTAGATTAGTTCCCACAATCTGGAGAAAAAAAAATCCAAACCCGGGCTGGATTATTACCGCCATGTCAGAACCAAGGTGGCCCGAATGCTCCCGGTCTGCAGCCTCCTCACCCAGCAGAGCCGGGTCCAGAGAAGGGTCTGAAATGGTGACGGAACCCGGAGCGTCGAACCGAATCCAGGGCCGCTGCAGAACAGGCTGGACCTGCAGGGCCCCGGGGCCCTCAGAGTGTCTGGAGCCACCGGCCTCACGGTAGGAACTGCTTCCACACCTTTGGTGGATTTCAGTGAAAAAAAAAAGATTTTTTGAATCAAATTTAGAAATCAGAAGAAAATATTTGGTGATAAAATTTTCCATAATTAGATCAAATTTACTTCTAATTAGAAATTAGTGCAACAGAAAATAACAAAAGCAATATGATCAAAATAAAATTTCTACTCATCCAGTGGGATTATCTACATTCAGATTAAAACCTTTAGCACAGATTAAAATGCTGATATTTTACATATTTTCCCAGAAATTAATCATCCTTTAACAAATTATTTTACTAAAGTGAAAATCAGCTGCATTTAGAAAATGTTATTTTGCAGATATTACATAATAATTAAGAGTGTGTGAATTTAGGCAATAAAAATTTCATTAAATCGAATATTTGCTAACAGCATTGAGGCTCCACTGTTTTACACTATTATAACTGAAACTATCCAGTAGATATAGATAAATTAATAAAAGTAAATAAATTAAATGTTGTGGTTCACACAATAAGCAATGCCTCGACCCTCTTCCGGTTTAATCTGGCTGAAATTTTACATGTGCAATTATTTATAACTCTATAGATTAAGTGGTAAATTTAAGCTCTGAACTAACGTTTGATGATGCTCCATCATATGACCATATAAGGTCATATAAAACGTGGATCAGTGCTCAACACTCAACATTTCAGACATGACTCAGCTCAAACGCGTCTAAATCAGAAACCCCAGTTAGTTCAGAGCTGGAATTTACCACTTAATATAAGGAGATATAAATAATTTTACATGCAAAATTTCCACTAGATCAAACAGCTGGAAGTGCGACAGAGACATTATTGAATGGCTGTGGTCAGAAAATGTAGTTTCTCTTATTTCAAATATTAATTTATGCTATTAACTCACTAAAAAAGTTTTTTACTCAGTCAGTTTCACCTGCAAAGCCACACATTTCCTGAGTGAGGGGTGTCTGTAGACATGACATCCCTCACTGGTCCCTTAACAAGCTCATTTGTTGATCATTGAAATGGAAGAAAAAAACAAAAACTCAATGAAACCAAGATGGCTGACACACAGAGGAAAAAGACCAAACAGCTTCAGTTTCTACAGAGGAGCAGAGGAAACAGCATCCAGCAGAATAACATATTACAACTGGAAAACTAAATTACAACTATATCTATGCAGCTACTTTCTTGGTATGTTGATTGTTTTTACTGCATAAAATGCATAAAGTACACTTTACTGGACAGATAAATATTTCTGAAGAATTAAAATTTGTTTAGCACCTTGTTTTAAATGCCTATGGATGTATAAAAACACTCAGTAAACAAAATCCTGCCTGAGTTTCCCATCATTCATGTCCTGCAGAGCGTCCTGTCATCCCCTCCTCCACCAGCAGAGGTCAGACCTGCAGCTGTAAACTGACTGCTTTCCTCAACAAACGGTTTGTTTTTGATGAAAGGACGAATATGAAGTGAATGTTGCTCCATTAATGCTGTAAATGGATATTTAAAGAAATACAGTCCAGGAATTCTTATTCAAAAAAGGGTCTGAGAGAAACTTTGCTGTTCAAATCTAAAAATGTATTATTAGCCTTATTTTTTTATTCTTTATTTTTTATCTCTATTTCTTTTTTTTATTTTACAGATTTCTTTTTAAGCTTCTGTTTTTCAGGGACAAAAAAAGTATTCTTTTCAATTTTTCTTTTCCCAGATGGTATTTTCCTGACTTTCTGCCTCCTGATCAATAAAATGTTCTGGTTTACATCCAGCAGACTAATAGACACCAAATGAAGCCCCGCCCCCAGAAAGAGGAAGCCCCGCCCAAAAAAACAGCCCCCGCCCCCAGACTGGATTTAAAAACTATTTAAAAATCATCCATCCATCATCCATCCATCATCCATCCATCCATTCCTCATCCATCCATCATCCATCCATCCATCCATCCATCCATCCCTCATCCATCCATCCATCATCCATCCATCCATCCATCCATCCATCCTGGAGTTTCTACCTACAAATATTGAGCCTGATGGACTGAAGAGACGTTTCTTTCATCTTTTATCTCTCAGTTGATGTTTTTTTCCATCCTTAGTCTAAATTTGTTTCAAACACAGTTTCTTGTTCATGTCTCCTAAACATGTGAATCTCAAGTTTACCTCTGAGCTTCAGCCCAGAGTTTATAGTTGGTTGTTTAAATTATACTAAAGAGTCAAAGTTCTGGTGTTTTAATCGTAATCTAAAATAAATGCTGCATAAAAAACAAAGAGATTGAAAATTTGTCACAGAACAAAGTAGAAAAAGGTTTAGAGTTAGCTGTAAATAATGTAAGCTTTATATTTAAAACTGAAAATAAAATTTCAAACTGCAAATAGTTAAGCAATTGTAAGCACAAATTATATGGAGATTAACTGGAGTCATACGTTTTTCTCAAAAAAATTTATTTTTTTAACCTGGAAAAAACATTAAATTATAAAATATTTTAGAAACGGAAAAATATAGTTTTCGAACCAAAAAAAATAAATAAAAGAAAAATAAAAGAGCAAGCTCAGCAGGGAGTGACCTTTGAAGGTGGAGGTTCACTCTGAGTCAGCTGATCAGCTCTGGGTTCACAGCCACCTGCAGCTGACCCGCCATGGCTGGTGTCTGGTGTTGATATTTGTAGCCGAGGTGTCAGAGCTCCATGAAGCCTTCCAGCAGGAATGATGAGGAATGCTGTTCTGTCAGATGAGCATACCCGATCAGACCAGCATACCTACAGTCAATACCAGTTTATCTCTTTAATTTTATACGAAAAATAACTTTAAACTACCTCAATGTGCATTTTTCTGTTTAGTCATGTACAAAAAACTATTTAATTACTTCGTTTTTGGTGTTTTTTGAAGCGTATGACGATCTGACCTTAAATAGTTTTTTTGCACATGACTAAACGTAGTTGAGGTAGTTTAAAGTATGTTTTTCACACAAAGCTAAAGTGATAAATGCAAATCTGACGTCTTGTGCATGCGTGTTGACATGCTGGTCTGACAGAACGCCTCCAGCAGTAGAGTCTCCGTGGAAGGAGTCTCCCTCTCTGATAGGTTTGTCTGATCAGAATTAGGGGAACATTCAGCTTCCTGTTGCTGCTGTTTGTCAGTGAGGGCCTCTTTGCTGGGAACTGAGCAGTGATCTGATCGTATAGACGATAGATGATAATAGAGAAAAAACGTCTGTCGCCATGATAAGAGCTGTCTGAATAGTGCTGGCAGTGAGGAGGTAAAGTTTATAAAATCTCTTTTACAGACGGAGTCACCAAGCGCTGTTCAAAGAAATCAGGACCAGATAAAAACATAGAAAAATAAAATCATATAACTATAAAATAAGAAAAACATTAGTATGGGATCAGATGACTGTCAAAAGAAATGTTTTTGTGTGGATTTATGAGTTTTTAAATGAGCTTCGTCTGCAGGGACGCTGGACTCTCCTTTAGCGAGAGGGTGAGGAGCTGCTTCTCCTCCACATCCAGTCAGCTGACCTTCTGTTTAAGATGCCCTCCCCCCTCTGAGGCCTTCCAGGCAGGTCCCACCGGGAGGACGACAAGGGCACCATTAGGTGGAGGTCTATGGAGGGAGGGAAGACCAAATCTGTTAGGGCAGCTGGAAAAACAAAAAAAATGTTTTAATAAAGATAACTTTGAATCAGTGATTCATGCTCCTGTGATGCACTGGAATCAAAATCTAGATAAGTCAATTAAAATATCTAGATAAGTAATTTTTTCTTAAAATAAGTGCATTTGTTCTCGAATTGAGAAGGTAAAGGAGACCTTTTGCCAATGGAACAAGACAATTTAAATTTAAAATAAGAAAACACAGTTGCATTGTCTTATTTCAAATGCATTTTATCTAATTATCCTCTTTTAAAAGTTAAAATACTCATTGCATTGGCAAATCATCTCATTTAACTACTCAACTTAAAGGAATATTACACCAAAAACATGATTAGCCTTCATTTTCTACTCACCCCCATGCTGAACAACACTCTGGAGTACTTTTTTGATATCTCAAATGCATCTGGAGATCTGGGAGGCTTCTTGCTGTCTGCTGATATTCAAATAATGGAGGTCTATGGCGCCCGAGGCAGAAAGGTCCATAAAAGTCCACAAAAAAACGTGTCAATATTCCTCCATACTGCTCGTCCAATGTATTCCAAGTGTCCTGAGTGGGTAGCGTCCATAATTTACTCGAAACGAAGTCATTTAGAATGTTTTTAGAGCATAAACAGTAGTGTATAGGATTTCCTGAAAGCGCGTTCATGAGTCTACGGAAACCGCGGCAGACCAAACCAGATGAAATTTTTTCCAATTCCACAAGCTGCTGCGTCTGAAGCGCGTCAGATGCTCATGACGTGCTGCTCAAAACGCGCTGCAGGACCTTTTTCTGCGCCTTGATCTGCATAAACCATCGACTTTGCATGTAAGCTAGCTGCTTCTGCTGCCTCTGCTGCAGCATTAGTCCTGCAGCCATCTGGGTTCTAGAGAAGATATTTTCTCCATTTATCTGAACATCCATGTTGGTTTCTGCTGTAGCATCAAATTTTGGATCAATTTCTCTCAAAATTTAAGTAAGAGTGAAAGAAAATGAATCAAAACTGAGTTAAAAGGCTTTAGAAAGATGGCGGACCTTGGTTTGCGTATCTAAAGGTTATTGCTACTGTCTTACCAGCCTGTCATTGGTTTATTTAGACATTGTTTACATAGAGCTCAATCTGTGCAACTAGTAATCAAAGCTCTGGACTCATTTCAGTACCTAGATCGTGCTTTTCAGTCCTGATTTGATGAACTCTTGTTTAAAATGCTAAAAAGCTTCTAACTCATGCACTAAAGTAAAAAAAAAAAATGCTGAAGCCTGCAGAATCTGTTTCTGCAGGAGGAAGTTCAGCTTTTGTCTGTAATCAACAACTCAGGTTATAAAGGGATCAGTCTGACTGACAGCTTTTCATCGTTCATTAAATTTTTCCTTGTAATGGAGGCAGAAAGCGGCGGCTGATTGGGTGGGGTTACTGGCATCTACCCCTCGTCTTCCAGAGAACTCCATCAGGGGAAATTCCTCCCTCTGCCTCGCCCTGCAGGTTGAAAAAGAGACATGCATTCAGACGCAGAGCGGCTCACATCTGAAGGCTGACAAATATCTGTCTGAGGAGGCTCGTCTTTACAAAAACACATTTGGTGAATCAGTGAAGGAATAAAAGGCCCGTAAGGCTGCTGATCTACATTTAAATCAGGCTAAAAGAGGGATAAAATGATCAAATAACTGATTATAAAGTTATTTGATTCTGGAGGGTGCATGGGAGTTTGCCAAACCAGTCTACATGTGTTTTGCGGATCAGGAGAAGGACTTCGACCGTGTCCCTCAGGGGGTCCTGTGGGGGGGTGCTCTGGGAGTACGGAGTACCGGGCCCTTTAATAGGGGCTGTTAGGTCTCGGTATGACCGGTGTCAGAGCCTGGTCCGCCGGCAGTAAGTCGGACTCTTTTCTGGTGAGGGTTGGACTCCGCCAAGGTTGCCCTCTGTCACCGATTCTGTTCATAACTTTTATGGACAGAATTTCCAGGCGCAGCCAAGGAGTGGAGGGGGTCTTGGTGGCCTTAGGATTGCATCTCTGTTATTCGCAGATGATGTGGTTCTGTTGGCTTCATCAGGGCGTGATCTGCAGCTCCCACTGGAGCGGTTCGCAGCCGAGTGTGAAGCGGCCGGGATGGGGATCAGTGCCTCCAAATCTGAGACCATAGACCTCAGCCGGAAAAGGGTAGAGAGCCTTCTCCAGGTTGGGGAGGATGTGCTGCCCCTAGTGGAGGAGTTTAAGTATCTTGGGGTCTTGTTCACGAATGATGGAAGACGGAGCGGGAGATCGATAGGCGGATTGGTGCGGCGTCTGCTGTGAAGCGGGCGCTGTACCGGTCTGTGGTGGTGAAGAGAGAGCTGCACCAAAAGGCAAAGCTCTCGATTTACCGATCGATCTACGTTTCTACCCTCATCTATGGTCATGACCGAAAGAACGAGATCCTGGATACAAGCGTCTGAAATGAGTTTTCTCCGTAGTGTGTCTGGGCTCTCCCTTAGAGAGGGGGAGGAGCTCAATCATTCTGGGAGGACTCAGAGTAGAGCCTCTGCTCCTCCACATCGAGAGGAGCTAGTTGAGGTGGCTCGGACATCTGGTTAGGATGTTCAGGTCTACACCTCTCAGCCGTAGACAGTTGGAGATAGACTCCAGCTGCCGTTGCGACCACAGCTGGGATCAGCATGACGGAAAATGGAATAAATATGTTGTCTAGAAGGTAGTAAGGAATGGAAATGAATACAAAATAAAATCATAATATAAACCTGCTGGTGAAGGTTCTTAGTCATCCAGGTTATAGTCATTCCAGATAGCGTTTAGTTCCAGGTTTTATCCAGCAGCCCAACAAAGCCTGGTTTTAGTTTAGAAAACATGCAAATAGAAACGGATGAACGGGCCCCCCCTTTGGAATGGGGGTCGTTTGGCTTCTTTGTTAGCCTGCAATGCCCCATACCTGTCTATGTCTCTGAAAGGGGGGTCGTTAGAGGGAATTGTTGGCCTGGCTGAATAGGTGAGGTCTTCTGTTCTCCTGTAAAGGGGTTGGAGCTGCAATGACAGCAGGCAGGAATCAACTCTATTGCTGCATTGTAGGTTAAAGGGAAAAGCCTTTAAAGGAAGTTCATTTACATTGGGTCCTTGATTTTCCGTTATTCCATCATGTTCTACTCTCCCATATGAGTTTAGTGTCATTTGGAGCCGTTCTGGAGATATTCCGTTAGGTTATATCCAAGTAACGTCTTCCTCTGGGCAACGACTTGAAGGCACAAACTAAACTGTTCATTTATTCTTTATGATACGCCAGCATTCAGAACATGGAGGCCAATCACTGTCCCACAGACATCCGCCGTTAGATTTTTATATCTTTTAAAACAAAGAGGAGTGTGTATGACGTCCTATTTTTTTTGGAATAATATAAACCTGTATTTAAAAAACTGGAGCTCCTCAGAGTTAATTTGACTTTTCATATATATTTATGTAAAAGTAATTCTATTCAGTTTATTTCTATAGCTCCAATTCACATCATGTCATCTCAGGTCACTTTCCAGTTCACCAGATCATCCAGTCAGATTGATTCAAAGTTTTCTATCTAAGGAAAACCAGCTGATTGCATCGACTCATTGACTCTTCAGCAATGCCTCACACTAAGCATGCTTGTAGCGACAGTGGAGAGGAAAAACTCCCTTTGAACAGGAAGAAACCTCCAGCAGAACCAGGCTCAGTGTGAGCGGCCATCTGCAGAGGCCCACTGGGGTTCAAGGAGACAGAAGCAGACATAGAAAAAGAAGCATAGATACAAAAGGTCAACCAGCTCCACAGGCGGCCCCGTCCAGGAAACACACAGCCAGGCAGACGAGCTCCGAGCCAGCTCCCATGTCAGAGGATGAAGAGAGCACATCCAGTTAGTCACAGTCAGAGAAACAGGACTACACTGGAAAACAGGCCAAGCTCCAACATCTAGAAACAAAGGTGTTGATGGCAGCAGCACAGCTGATATTTCTCTCCAGGATGGAGTCACAGCCAAACAGGAACAGACCAGATGAAGCTACTATGAGAAAAAGCAGAGAGAGCAGAACGTTAGAGATTGAACTAACAGATTCTGCAGAGTGGGAGAATAGAGATAGAATGAAGCAGAATGATGAAAAAGGGGTCCCTATGTCCTCCAGCAGTCTAAGCCTATAGCAGCAGAACTATAGAGATAGATCAGGATAACCTGAGCCACTCTAACTAGAAGCTTTATCAAAAAGGAAAGTTTTAAGCCTAGCCTTAAAAGTAGACAGGGTGTCTGCCTCACGGACTAAAACTGGTAGTTGGTTCCACAGGAGAGGAGCCTGATAACTAAAAGATCCGCCTCCCATTCTACAAAGTAGAACCTTCTAAGTAATACCTTGTTTGCACCTTGTAACTTGTGCTTTTTTACTTCTTGGCCAGGACATTGTTGTAAAAGAGATTATAAATCTCTATGGATTTCTTTCCTGGTAAAATAAAGGTTAAATAATTCACTGGGATGGTTCGCAGCCCTGATTTCTTCATGATTGATTTTAAATTGAGTTTCTAAATTTATTTTCTACGCGTTTTTTTTGGAGACTTTGCCTGTTACTTTAAGCAGAAAAGCAGCTGTCTGGAGGAATTTCTCTTCTTCTGCATCTAAAAGTCTTATCTAAGCACGATGACTGTAGCTCTGACAGGACTGTAGTTGTGTAACATCTGTGTAACGATTCCCTCCTTGTCAGTAAGGCTGCCAGGACCTTTGTTATCCGTTCCTCCATGAGAGGAGAAAGGCCGGGTGTGTCTGAGATAACACGGAGGATGAAACCAGCTCGGCGTGCCTCTGGAATGCAAAACACGTTACTTTCACTCAGACTCACTGGATTGTTTCAGAATTCAAACTTGAGGAGTTTTCCAGGAACTAAAGGAGCGGCCTTATCATCCGAGGCTCAAACCTCTGCAGTCTGAGACCCGATGGCATGACAGCGGGTTCAGATGGTCAAACATGCAGCTGGGAGGATTTTAGTTTGTTTTTGAAGGGTTTACTGTCTAAATCACAGCTGATGTATTAACAGCTTTCTGAGCTTTTTTCCTTAAGCCTTTGTGCTTAATTGAGATTTTACATTCCGCATAAGAGATAAGATCTGCAGAAACAGAACAAGAAAAGCAAAGTGTCTGGGTGCGGTGCCAACAGAGACCCTACAATGAAAACATGTTTATAAAGTAAATGCCTGAGCTTCAGGAAGAGCCCAGCAATATCCTGCTGGACCTGAACAATGAGCAGGTCTGTGGAAAAAAATCATCTTCCAGTAATCAGCCCATTGGAAACATCTGGCATCTGCAGGAACACAAGTCTGCTTTTCTGACATTTTGGTTTTTCAGATTTAAAAAAACATTTTAATATCCAAAAAAAAAACCTGATAAAAAATAAAAATGAACTTTTTTAAATTATGTTGAGGAGAAAGAAACTGAGGCATTGCAGAAGTAAACCTCTTCCGTTAGTCAGACGCTTCACCCTCATTATGTTACGGTTTAAAATGCAACATGGCTTCTCCTCTTACTGAATAAATCAAAACTTTGATTTCTGATTTGGATCAATATGGAGAGATAACAATCAAAAACAAAAATGTGCTGACAGGGGCAGATTTAGGAAATGTGAAGACAACACATCAAACAGCCCCATTCTCCAGATGTAGAAATGTTAATAGAATAGACATCCATTATCTGTTCTAGGTTGTGTCCCTCTCTTCTTGTCCCTTTTCTTCTTGTTTTCCTCTCTATGTTTTGTACTCAGCTGACTTTTCATGCTGTCTCTAAAGGAATGAAAGATTTTTTCCAAGCACTAAGCTCACTTAGCTGATTGCTCCTTCCTGTGTTTCCAAAAAGGCCAAAGTAAATAACCCAGTCCTTCTTTTCACTGTAGACAAGCCATGATCTGCTTATCTGTTCTCCATTTTTCATTTGGATGAAATAATAGCTGCATGAATCATGACAGCAGACAAGATAGAGGAGAGCAGGAGGCGGGGTTACCAATCTACTCGCTCTGGAGAGCAGAGTTCGCTGCTTTTAGATGTTGTCTCCAAAGTCTCCAGTAGCAGAAAAAAGTCTCTAGATTTGGCGCTAGGAGCTTTTTAGAAATCAAAGTGCTAGAGGGGTCTGAAAAGTGGCTAAATATAGCGACTAAAGCGCTAAGTTGGCAACACTGCTCTTTGCATGGTTTGTTTTCAAATGGTTTGCTGCTGTCTGTTTGGACCTTTCTGAACATGTGCAGCAAATGGACTGATCCAATATGGTGGACACTGAAGGGGGGGGGCTGAGACACACTTAATATTATCAGCGTTCTGATGGCATTTTAGCAAAAGAGTTTTTATCAAAAAATAATTAATGTGCATAAATATGGAATAGTTGTATTACCATACATGGAAACAGAGTTTTATGGGGCCCCCAGGAACTTGGGGCCCTAATTTCGCCTAATGTAGATCAGATCTTCATCTGTGAAAATACAAGTTTAAAAGTTATGGATACAAGTTATAGAGTTAGAACTTTGCAACATGATGATGTGGATCAACATTTGCTTGGATGCGGAACTAGAAAGGGATCAGGATAGTCTTCCCCCCCGGGGGCCCGGGGATTGGAATGCGAGAGGGACAGTCCGAGAGGGAGGGAGGAGGAGGGGGTGTAGGAGGGAAGAGTTGATTGGCTGGAGCTGAGTGAGGGACATGGCAGGTTTTTCAAGTGTAGCTGAATAATCTAGAAATGAGTAAAAACTACTTAAATTAAGTGTATTTACACTTAATTTGAGCAGATAAATATGATTTGCCAATGGAATGAGTATTTTTACTCTTAAAATAAGATCATTGGATAATATACACTTGAAATAAGACAATGCACTTATTATTTTAAATGTAAATTGTCTTGTTCCATTGGCAAAGTGTCTCAATTACCTCCTCAATTCAAGAAAAAATTGCACCTATAAGAAAAAATTAGTTATTTTTGATTTAATTGTTTTGCATTGTTGTTTTTTTTACATCAGTAACATAACATATCAAAAAATCCATGAATTTACAAATAGAAAATACTAATAAAGAAATTAATAAATGTAAAAATACAAATCGCAAATCAACAAGTACGAATCGAATGTTACACATATTTTTGATTTGTATGCATAAATTTGGAACACATGCTCATATGTCATGATGTTACGTGATGTTCAGACCCAAATGCAGAAAACCGAACAGAGAGACGAGGGAAAAGGTTTAACAGGATTTATTGAAGAGGTTAAACAGAGGGAGAAGTGTTGCTCTGAACGCAGCTCAACCGGAACTGTAAAGTGAGGGGAAGACACAGCGGTTAGTTCAGGCTCAGTGGGGAATTTGACTCGTGAAACTTGGAGAAGAGGATTTAGTTGCCGACTCACGTTTCCAAGGAAGTTCTTGAATCCTTGATTCCTGTCTGTGTGCCGTGGTTCCAGTGTTTGTCTGATTCGGTGGAGGGCGGAACAGGGTTTACCCAGAATGCGGTTGATAGTTGGTGAACGGAGAAACTGACTGCCACTCAGATTTCCTGCGGTACTTGAATGGGTCGTAGTGGAGAACAATCCCTTTCTCAGTGTGAAGCTCAAACGATCTCTTGGGGAAAGTGGATCCAAACCTTCTGTTTGAACCCCAGCTCAGTTTGAAGCTCAGTTGATCCTTCCAGGGAGAGAAGGTCCGAGAAAACCAGTTTGCAGGATGACTTCCTGCAGAGAAGCAAAGACAAAAACAAAGTTAAACTCAGGTTTAGAAAAACTCAGTTTGACTCAGCAAACACTCTGGCGTCGAGGTAGTGGCAGTCAGCAGCTTAAGAACGCTCCGTTAACGAGGAACCATCAGCAGGTGTGTGAGGAGGCGGACCAGAACCAGGCGCCTCCTGGTGGAGGAAGGGAGGCAAACACAGACACAAAGACAGGAGTCTTGACATCATAAATGTGTTTCCTATTTGTAAAATTTAGATTTTGTTTTTATTTTTTACTTGCATTGTTACAAAGCTGTAAGGTTCTAACTTGTTTTTATAACTTCAAATTTTTTCTGAATTATAAATTCTGTGTTTATCAACTAAAATTACCTTCAATTAATTCCGATATCTACTCAAACGTATAAAGTGATAATTATCTAACCCCCATAGGGGAACAGGGCGGAGCCTCAGTGTTTTCTGCTGGAGATCTGAATGACTTAAGAGATCCTTGATTTAAAGTTCTGCTTAAAAAACTTCAGAGCAGGAATAGAATCAGAGCAAATAAAGTTCAGTTCAATAATGTCCAACTTTCTGTAAGAAGCACAGCTCTGGGTTTTTCTTCTTTCCAAACCCTCCAAGTGGATGCCCCACTAAATCGGGAATCCAAGGTGAAAATCTCATGGTGAACAGGTGAGAGCGCACAAATGATCTGCAAGATCTGCAAGAGGGGACATGCAGAGAAATGAACAAGTCAAGTGTTTCAAAAGAGACTAGAGTCACAGCTTTATAATCAGGCTTATTTCACTCCCACTGAAGCTACAGACTAAAGGAAGACCAATAAATCTACCAGTTTCCTGCTCCACTCCCTGACCTGAAAAGTCAACAATCCAATCCAAAACATGAAGTCATCATTAATGAGAGTTTCAAATGACAGCACGGGTCCAGACACATCCTCAGACATTTCGAGTCAGCGACTCAAGGACTCTTCTGCCTCCCACTCACAGTAAACAGCAGTCTAAGATGGAGACGATGCCCTGGGAATCAGTGAACCTCAAACAGGGTCTGCTGAGGAGGACTGAGATCATTGTTTACTGCTGACTCCCATAGAGGTCATAGATGAGGGGGCTGAGGAGGACAAACCATTAAGCCGCAAGAAAATGATACTGAGCCTCACTAACATACCATAAAGGAAAAGCAAAGCAGACGGTCTCCCTCCAGCTGTGCAGGAGAAACCAGCCGAGAAAAACTCCCAAGAACTCTGAGTTTGACATCATATATCATTTTATTTAATTTTTTTAGTGTCATGTCTGGCAATGTGGCAATAAGACTAATTGTCTTGATGCCAAAAAAGGGTTCAACAGATTTTACTTTCACATGTGGAGCAGTACGGCTATCGCCATCGTGTTTCAGTTTGATTTATGCATATAAATAGCTTTATTATAATTAATGCAGGGAGTTTTAAAGATTATTTGGACACTGAAATGTAAGTAGAACAGGAAATGAAAATTATATTATAAGAAGTATTATTAAATCTGACATTTATACTGTTTTAGCTGAAGAAAAGTGTTTTTAATTCAGAGTAATTTTCATGTGAATGTGCTTTACTGGAGGCATCCATGTTTGTCAAAGAACACTACTGCCACCTACTGGTTAGTGACATTGTCACGGTGCGGTATCGGCTGTTGATCAAGTCCCAGTGCTGTATCTGGTGTTTGTCACAACGCGCTATTATCCAAGTCATCTTGAAAACATTCTTCTTCCAAATGTTGGCTACATATTACGGGTTTTTTCTCTGGCCAGAAGTTCGATGGCAAATCCTCCCTCTTCAAGTTGGCGATCCAACGACCAACCCGTCCGTGGAGGATCAGGAATCAGAAAGGTGGAATAACTCTTTTTTTTCACTTTCCCCCAATGTATTCCAGCATCCAGCTGCCATGCACGTGGGCATTGTCAGTTTCACTATAGCTCTGGTGAATTTCAATGGTGAAGTCCTCTGGAAATCTTCAATAATTGTTGTTGATTGCAGATGTGTCTAGTAGTTCCCATTGATTTAGCTTGGAAAGCGGGGAGAATGGCGCTAGGCTTACCGCACCGTGATGTCACTGCTGGAAGATGGCAGGAGGGAGGGGCTACCATATTTGGGTAAAAATGGCCGCTCTCAGACTCGGTGATCACGATGAAAAATTATTGGCCGTTTCTCACTATGTGTACTTGTGCGTTCTCGTTCCAATTCAGAAGAACATGAAGACTGAGAACGGACAAAGTCCCCGGATGTTGTTCTGGCCCCTCCTTCTTTACCCAGCATGCATCAGAGCAGACTTGTCCGTTTTCCAAACTGACAGCAACCAGACTCAAACCTTCGGACCTCCGGGGCTAACAGCAGCCAGGGCTAACGTTAGCCCGTCTGCAGTAGCCAGGGCTAACGTTAGCCCGTCTGCAGCAGCCCTCTCTCTCCATAGCCATGTGTGAAGTACCGCTGGCTCTGATGGAGGTTTTTTTGTTTTATTTGGCAAAATGTTCATTTTAATCGTGTTTATCTGGCTGTTCATTATTATTTCTGCACTAAATGAAAAAAGTCAGAATTTCTTATTATCCAGAGACTATTAATAACAGGAGTTGAAATGCAGCTTCAGAGGAGCTTTGATCGTGGTGATGTCATCAGTACGCTGATCCAGTTGACCCAGTTGTATTCTGCATGCTCCCGTTCTCCCAGAGTCCAGACTTTACTGGGTTCTTCTCAAGAACAAACTTGGCGAGAACACGAGTTCATACTCATATTCTAGTGAATTGAGAAATGGCCATTGGTAATTCATTAAATCACAAGGAACCTTTTAGTTTTAGGTATAGATAATGATCCATTGATCATTCTTTGCAGACCGGACTTTTCCTTTAACATCTGAAATGGTTTAAAAGGGCAATTCTGTCGATTTTACACTTTGTCAGCTTTTCTTTACTTTGTCTTGTCGCAAATCAGGACCTTGGATTTATGGTGAAAGGAAGGCAAATAGAAAATCACCTTGTTATCACCGTGCTAACATTAGCCTGCCTTGCATTAGCCTGGGGGAAAAAAGGGAAAATCTGCAGAAACCTAAACTGTCTGACGTGAGGGAGACTCTGACCCAGTCAACTGGAGATCAGTCACTCACCTGAAGGTAAACAGCACAGAGTTGTGTCAATACTGGGAGAAAAACAGGTGTAATAGTCAAGAACCAAGTCCTACAGCATGAGGAAGAATTGCAGGTTTGATTTGGTAGAAAAGCTGTATGACATTCTTCAAACAGCTAAGCCATCTTTTAAATGAACTACCAGATAAATACATGAAGGTTTACACCAACCTGACCGAGGATCTCTGGTGGAACAAACGTTACCAGTTGAAAGAGACATCAGTCTCACTGGTCATGCACTGGTCAGTTGTCCAAGTCCCAAAAAACAACATATTCCAGGACAGGCCGTGAGTGACAGCAGGTGGTTTGTTTCCTGAAACTTTTAACCAGTCTGACTGTATTTAAACTGATTCTAAATGACGTGAATTGCCGCTATAGAAACAAACTGAAATGAATTCTTTAAGAACCATGATGGACATTATGAAATGCTAAAGGCGGCGGGTCTTATCCAATCAAAATAAAGACAGATGGTTCCATCTGTCTCATTATGTGTCAGTTTAAATGTCCAAAGAAACCAGACAGAACGATACAACAAGAACATAGACCAAGAAAACCAAACAGTGCTATTAGGAATAAGGATGGAAAGTCAGAGGTCATGTTTACAGGACCTCCCCCCTCCAACCCAAAGCAGATGGTTGAAAGAGCTGCATAGATACACACTACAAGGAAGCTGCCAGAAATGCAGGGACAATAAAAGTAGATTTGCCTAAATGGATTATCCTTATCATCGCTGTTCCATCCTGTGGCACTTTGAACACGGTCATAAAAAGCTAAAAATAAGCTCCATAAAAGAGATTAACAATAGAGTCTCCTCCGTCATCCATTTTTTATTTAGAGGAGGAAAGCGGGGACGAAGATGTTGTGGAAGAGGACGCCAGGGCGGCAGAAGCTTGGTTTGGTGTAGAAGGCTTCCAGCCGTACATGTTTGAGCCCTTGCCTCGCAACGCTGCCAGTTCTGTTAGCTCTACGCCTGCCGAAGACACAGACGTCCATCCCCGTGAACACTGGGACGCAACTCAATGGGAAAGGAAAGGATTCTGGTTTCAACCGTTGCGTATATTAGCTGCGACACATGAATCAAGATGCTATGACTGAAAACATTTGATTGACAGATGAGCGTTGATATATGATTGGCCGAATTTAGGTGTTCAGGCTGACGTAGAACTAACTCGCCTGCAGAAGATAACGGAAATACAGATTTTAAGACAGGATTAATTTTCTAAATTTTGGGACAATATGGACTGATAAAGAGTAGATTTATAGATTTATATACATGTTTAAACCAGAATGATTTAAAATAAATATGACTTCCCTACGACTTTAAAGTAAATCATCCAGCCAAAATCTTAAATTGGTCCAAATCAGTAAAAGTCTCTTCTTTCATTTTTTTTAATTAATTGCATCTGCTAATTGCATCAATTTAATTGTGTGTTTTCAGTGCAGGGGCCATAAACGGGGTCAGGACTAGTTCTACAGGGGCACAGGCCCCTGTGGGCCCCTGTCTAGAACCGCCTCTGGGCCTGATACTCTGTACTTGATCAGCGTAGCTATTCTGATTGTTAAATTCTGTTGTTAATTCGTCACATTTATATAAAGAGATTTTCTAGCATATTTTTAAATGATCATCAAACCGTGATTTTATTTTTCTTCTTAGTTTGTAGGTTTGGAGATTTTCGCACTTTTCCACCACAGGGCAGAAGCAGCAGTCGCTCCGCGGTGCTGATGTTGATCTCAGGTGACCCTCACCTTTCCTACGCTTTTGGGTCACTGCTGTTGTGATCAGAGAAGCTGAACGTCAGAAGCTCCTGAACTGGGATGTGAAGATCTGCAATCCCTCTAACTAAATGATCTTCATAGGAATTTAATGTGTCTGATCTTGTCTTTGTTTAAATATGCTTCATAAACCAGTTTGCAGCTGTTCCACAGCTGACAGGTGATTTGACACGTTGACAGTTGCTCTGTGGAAAACTTTTACGGTCCATCAAGTGATTGCGGTGTAAGGTGAAAAAGGGACGGATGAGACGTGGTGCAGATGACGCCGCTCTCATGGCCACCCCTGGCCCCCCATCTAGCTCCGCCCCTGTGATGCAGAGCAACAAACATCCTACTGCTGCAAATATGGACCTGCCTCACATCAGGCTGTTATTAACAGTTAATTTTGTCGACTGTGTGGCTGTTTTATCTCCCGGGCAGAGACGCCCACGGCTCTCTCATCCAGTTTTAAGCGAACCGTGAAGAAAACCATGGTTCTTCCACTGATTGCATTTATAATGAACACCTTGATGAGGTCAGCCTCTGTGCTGAGGTGTGGAAGGAAGCCCGACTCGAACAAAAGTATGAATCACACTTTTACTAGTACAAATTACAAATTTGCTAATCAAAAATTCACATATTTATGAGAACAAAGTATCCCAAAGTCAGGAGCATGAATCACTCGTACTTTCAGATGTAATTCACATCCGTCAGTTTGTGAATTTCTGAAAAGTTGTACTTTTCTAACTCTTATTCCTGACGTCTAAACTTGAATCCTCAAAAGATTCTCTGGTTTTAGGTGCATATATGAGATGGCAACAAGTAAGAAATACAAATCCATAATTTATTTACATTATTGACTTTCATTAACAAATCCTGATATCTGGTTTCTACTGACGGCTCACTAAACCTAAGAGGACGTCCATCAGCACAGTCACAGTGTTAGAAGGGCGGCCATGTTCAATCTATAAGACATACTAAAGGTTATCTGAGTTACCTTTATGTGAAGCTCACTGGAAAATATGTTTCAAAGTACTAAAGCGACGTCTGGAAATGTTTAAACTTTATCGACATCTTAGAATAGATTAAATGCTCATCTTAGATTAAATGTTCATCTTAGACTAAATGCTCATCTTAGACTAAATGCTCATCTTAGATTAAATGTTCTTCTTAGATTAAATGCTAATTTTAGATTAAAAGTTCATGTTTGACATTTGTTGTTCTGCGCTTTAATCACCTCAACAATTTTACCCAGAAAATAATTTAGTTTGACGTTCGATCTTTATCACTGATTAGGCCCTGAGGGATTCCCTGTTTGTAGGACGTAGAACAAATATTTCAGTAAAGGTAGAGGAAAGTTAAGCCAAGTTCACAGCAGTTTGTGAGACTCAGGGACCTTTGGTGTTCTGCCAGGTTTTGCACTTCTAAGCTTTACAGTAAGTGGAAAAAAAGTCTTTTTTCTCTCAGTGACAGAAGCTGACTGATTTATTGCCTGATCTGAACCCGCGGAAACACAAAGCAGCGTCTTCCAATCAGCCTTAAAGGAATAGTACACCCAAAACATGATTAGCCTTCATTTTCTACTCACCTCCATGCTGAACAACACTCTGGAGTACTTTTTTGATATCTCAAATGCATCTGGAGATCTGGGAGGCTTCTTGCTGTCTGCTGACATTCAAATAATGGAGGTCCATGGCGCCCGAGGCAGAAAGGTCCATAAAAGTCCACAAAAACGTGTCAATATTCCTCCATACTGCTCGTCCAATGTAATCCAAGTGTCCTGAGTGGGTAGCATCCAGAATTTACTCGAAACGAAGTCATTTAGAATGTTTTTAGAGCATAAACAGTAGTGTATAGGATTACCTAATAGCGCCCCCATGCGCGCTCGCGATTCTACGGAAGCCGGCAGACCAAACCAGCGCATTCAGCTCGGCAAAGAACTCATGCTCTTCCTCAACACTGAAGTCCTCAGACATTTTTCTTTCGTTGTTTCTTTCTTTGCACAGGTAAACAGCACATTTCTTCTTCTACGCTTGCATTATCGGCAGACCAGACGCTGAATGCGCACTCTCTTCCGGTTTGGTCTGCCGGCTTCCGTAGAATCGTGAGCGCGCATGGGGGCGCTATTAGGAAATCCTATACACTACTGTTTATGCTCTAAAAACATTCTAAATGACTTCGTTTCGAGTAAATTCTGGATGCTACCCACTCAGGACACTTGGATTACATTGGACGAGCAGTATGGAGGAATATTGACACGTTTTTGTGGACTTTTATGGACCTTTCTGTCTCGGGCGCCATGGACCTCCATTATTTGAATGTCAGCAGACAGCAAGAAGCCTCCCAGATCTCCAGATGCATTTGAGATATCAAAAAAGTACTCCAGAGTGTTGTTCAGCATGGAGGTGAGTAGAAAATGAAGGCTAATCATGTTTTGGGTGTACTATTCCTTTAAGGGAGCAGCTCTGCAGCCTTTCACCTCATCAGACAGGAATGTTGTTAATTGTAGTGTAGCAGAAGACCTGCTGCAGAGCCGTCGATGAAAACTGTGATTCTGTAGCAGTTATAAAAAGTCTGGCCAAACCCTTAAACATAATTCCTTAATCTCATTTTCTTTATATACTTTACCACTGATTCAGGAGATGATTTCAGGATAAAAACACTCTGGTCGCATGTTTTTCACAGCCCTACATTTCATCTAAGCCCCTTTCTGTAACAGAGCTTCCAGATTATTTAACCTGTAAAGATATTTAAAGGAAAATCCATCAGGAACAATCAGGTCTCTGATATCAGATGGAGCTTGGCCATTTAAGGCTTTATATGTGAGAAGGAGGATTTTAAATTCTATTCTGGATTTAACAGTAAGCTTAAAGTCGCAGAGAAGCGGCCGTTCCAACCGTTGCATTTCCGAATTCTCCCCAGTGGTGCCCGACTTTACACGAGTAAATGAAGCGAATGTGATTGGTCGATTATCAAGGGGGCGGGATTGTTGTGGCGAAAGGTTCTCAAGCATGTTTGGTTGTGGCCGGTTTGTGGGAAGCATCTTGCTAACCAGTTAGCATCTTAGTGCTAGCAGGTTCCCAATGGGAAATTCCATTGGGACCAAGTAGCACTAAATTGGTGACTTAGAAACGACGCTGTCAAGGAACGCTATGGACAGCGGAAACATGCAAGAGGAGGAGAGTTTAGTGTCGGAGGTCGTGGATGAGTCTCCTCCGTCATCCATTTTTTATTTAGAGGAGGAAAGCGGGGACGAAGATGTTGTGGAAGAGGACGCCAGGGCGGCAGAAGCTTGGTTTGGTGTAGAAGGCTTCCAGCCGTACATGTTTGAGCCCTTGCCTCGCAACGCTGCCAGTTCTGTTAGCTCTACGCCTGCCGAAGACACAGACGTCCATCCCCGTGAACACTGGGACGCAACTCAATGGGAAAGGAAAGGATTCTGGTTTCAACCGTTGCGTATATTAGCTGCGACATATGATTTAAGATGCTATGACCGATCCCTTTGTGCATCTGGGGCTTTGGGTCCCCCGGCGCTCTCCTCGGTGCTCTGGCGGGGCGTGTCTTTGGCTCCTCACAACCACTATTAAGCTTTTTTCCTTTGGATAAACTTTACATGCACAAGTGCACTTTCACAAACAACTACAGGTGCTTGGTTCCAGGTACTTAGAGATTCACTTCCATACAGAAAGCCCATATTCTGATCTTCAGCTCCCACAGTATACATGTCAGATTAAATAATACCACATATACTTCAGCGATAGTATCAAGGTGTTACTTTATTGCATCTCTTATACTATATCCGTTAGTTGTGCCGTTCTTTTTACATCTCTTTGCAGGTGATGAAGCAGACTGCCTTTCATCTCCTCTTTCTTTCTTTTTTTCTCCTTTTTCCTGTTTTTTCTTTCCTGTTCTACCTACATTGCAGTGTCCATATAATCTGTAATACTCCCTGCATAATCAGAATAAAGCTATTTATATGCATAAATGAAGCGGAACACTATGGCGATAGCCGTACTGCTCCACTTGTCAAAGCAAAATCAGTTGGACTCTTTTTGACATCAAGACAATTATTCTTATTTCCACATCGCCAGACAGGACACTGTAAAAAAAAAAAAAAAGATAAAAAAAACTATGACCCAAAAAATGTGATTGACAGATGACCGTTGATATATGATTGGCTGAATTTAGGTGTTCAGGCTGACGTAGAACTAACTGACCTGCAGAAGATAACAGATATAAAACATTTTTTAAATAGATATTTTCTAAATTTATATACATGTTTGAGCCAGAATGATTTGACCTTTAAATATGAATTCCCTGCGGCTGTAAGGAACCTGCCTTCTAGTCACGCCAAGATGCTTTTCAACATGTTTTGAAGCTTTTCTTGGGTACATTTCCCTGCAAGGCTCTGCCAGTTTCTCAGGAGCAGCCACACCTTCCCTCCTGCTCAGATGCAGGTGTCAGATAATTAATGACAGATGAACTAATCGCTGCAGTCACCAAAAGTTTGTTTTTTTAAATGAAGGTGTGAAAGGGGAGTTAAAAATAAGGCATCAGTTTGGGAGATTTTAAAAAACAATTATGGGTTCAGCGTTTCCAGTGAAGGCTGTGCCTGAGGCTGACCGCATCATTAAACCCGGTGGTTTCACCCTCAGACGTGAAATATAGGATCAGAGCTGAAGATTAACACAATATGAAAGCTGATAGCACCTGCTGTCAACAAAAAGGTGCAAATTTCTCCTAATTAACAGAGCAAAGCTGCAAATTAACCAAACCACCTGCTTGAATTTGAGTTTACATAGAAATGTTTGGGTGTGTTTTATGGAGTGACAAGCATTTCAAAATAACTTCTAGATGACTTTTAGGACGTAAAAATTTTTTCAAGAGGTTGAAGTTAGATCACAGAAAGACCGTGAAGATTATACCAGCTTTCCTATATCCTAAACCAGGGGTAATAAAAAATTAGCGCGGTCCGAATAAAGAAAACCATCAACCAGTAAAAGTCCGGAGGTAATTTACAAATGCTCTCTTTTTCTCATGGTCTTCTCCTTCTTTCCCATCGCCCGGCTTGCCACAGGTTTGCCTGCTGTGTCTAAAAGTAGCAGCAGCAGCAACCCAGACTGACAGCTCATTGGCTCATATGGATCACGTGCAGCCTGGAGCCGGACGCTCCCCAGGGCTTTACCGTATTAACTGGAGAAGAGGCGCAAGGGAAGTTAGACACTGCCGTCGGACAACGTGCGGTAATCTATTAATACTTTAAATCAGGGTCGGTCCGGATCAGGGCCCAGGTCTGCTAATCCGTGACCTCTATCCTAAACCATGACAGCTAAACGAAAGTTTTATTTCTTTATTAAACACTTGAACCTAATATATAACAGGTGTTTGGGACTAAAAAGCTCACCTCCCTTGCTTAAAAATAGGCAAAAACTAAAGATTAGCAAGAATAAATTACTATCAGAACAACAGCAGAAGCCTTCGGTCGGAGGCCATCTGCACCTTTAACTGTCTCAGCCTGCTCCACTCAGTTCAGCTGTTATGCTTCACCAAATGAAAACAACCAGACATGCCCATGCAACGTTATACTGTATACTTAAAAAAAAATTCACCTTATTTTATACAGTCCCGACTGTCTGAATAGTGAAAGAGACGATGGCAGGAAGAGTTTCTGCATGTTGTCCTTTGAGCTTAAGTATAAGTAGAAACCTGAGAATTAAGAAACAATTAGAATTTTCAAAAAGAGAATCTGTGCAAATTCAAAGCTTAATGCAAAGTATGGGGTAAGATAACTGTCAAAAAAAGGTGTCTGAAATTCAGGACAAGTTAGTAAGTTATGATCTCTAACAAATACACAAAAAGAACAAATTAGAAAGTTACCAATAGGAATAAAACATTTCTGGTTATAAATTTGTGTTTCCTGTTTGTCAATCTCACGCTCCATGGAACATACGGAACAATCGCATCTTTTTGGGGTTTTTTTTACACCTATTTTATTTAGGTATAAAGAACTTAATTTGGACTAATTTCTTCTATGATGTCACACGAGGAAGCAGCGAATTTGAGGCGTCGCCCTAAAATACATCCACAGCTGTTAACATATCAAAATGTTTTCGTAGATTTTAGTAACGGGTTCTCTAAATAGCTTCAGCTTCACCTTCAGCTGGTCCAAAATGCTGCAGCCAGAGTTCTGATGAAAATGAAAAAGAGAGATCATATTGTCGTGATCTGGCCTGATTCGGAGTCCTCAGGGTTTTGGCTAAGAACGTGGGGAGGATCAGTTTTATCCCCGTAAGCCTGGCTCCAAGGAGGAGACCAGTTTAAAGTTCTGTCCATCCTGGTTCTACGTCTTGTCTCTGTTACCCTCAACCACTGAGCCGTATCGACCAATGAGCCTGTTCAGTATCTGTGCGTATCCACCTGGTCACGCTTCTGGACTCCTTCGGACTCTGAACCTGTCTGTGAGCTCTGAGGATTCCTGGAAGCCTGGATCCAACTGTTCCTTTCTGATCTGTCTTCCCTGGACTCTGATCGGCTTCCTGCAAGTCCTCCGGGGCTGCAGCACCGAGGACACTCTGGGTGACGTGCGCCAGAGATTTCAGAGATTGGACTGAACTGTTAAACCAGGTAAGAGACTCACTCTGATAATCATCTCCTGTCAGATGATCGTGGTCACTTACCTGTGTTTCTCCCACAACCAGAGTGTCTGTGATTGGGCGGCTTCACTTCCGTTGTTTGTTTATGTTTTTATTTTGATAAACATTTTGAGCTTTCCTACCTGCTGTCTCACCCTGAATACTGGGTCCATCTGTCCTCCTTCTCACATATAAAGCCTTAAATGGCCAAGCTCCATCTGATATCAGAGATCTGATTGTTCCTGATGTTCCTAACAGAGCACTTCGCTCTCAATCTGCAGGTTTACTAGTGGTTCCTAGAATTTCTACAAGTAGAATGGGAGGCAGATCTTTTAGTTCTCAGGCTCCTCTCCTGTGGAACCAACTACCAGTTTTAGTCCGTGAGGCAGACACCCTGTCTACTTTTAAGGCTAGGCTTAAAACTTTCCTTTTTGATAAAGCTTCTAGTTAGAGTGGCTCAGGTTATCCTGAGCTATCTCTATAGTTCTGCTGCTATAGGCTTAGACTGCTGGAGGACATAGGGACCCCTTTTTCATCATTCTGCTTCATTCTATCTCTATTCTCCCACTCTGCAGAATCTGTTAGTTCAATCTCTAACGTTCTGCTCTCTCTGCTTTTTCTCATAGTAGCTTCATCTGGTCTGTTCCTGTTTGGCTGTGACTCCATCCTGGAGAGAAATATCAGCTGTGCTGCTGCCATCAACACCTTTGTTTCTAGATGTTGGAGCTTGGCCTGTTTTTCAGTGTAGTCCTGTTTCTCTGACTGTGACTGGTTCTGCTGGAGGTTTCTTCCTGTTCAAAGGGAGTTTTTCCTCTCCACTGTCGCTACAAGCATGCTTAGTGTGAGGGATTGCTGAAGAGTCAATGAGTCGATGCAATCAGCTGGTTTTCCTTAGATAGAAAACTTTGAATCAATCTGACTGGATGATCTGGTTGAACTGGAAAGTGACCTGAGATGACATGATGTGAATTGGAGCTATAGAAATACACTGAATTTAAATATGAATCTTTTTATTTTTCTTTAATAATTCTGTTTATCATGAAATACCTAAAATGGGAAAAGTTTGTTCTGTTTTGATGTGTTTTTTTTATGCAGTTGGTAAAACTCTTTGCTTTGCCCTGCAGATGTTCGTGCAAAGTGCTGAAATCAACCATATTTTGGAGGGAATCCGGCATCCTTAACATCTACCTGTAGGCCATGTGACCCGGTCTCCTCAGAATGCGTGAGGAGAACCCTGAGTATCGATGATGATGACGGTGAGAGCTTGAGGGGAGGAGCAGTGACCTCCTCCCAGTTTCCTCCCTACTTATCCTCAGGATGCCTCCAAGGTCACACCGCCTTCTGTTTATCTAACTTTCCTTCAGATGGATCCAAACCCATCCTCCTTTGGATCATGACGCATGTCGATCCATGTCCTATCTGCAGATACAGATGTTCCCCCTCATACTTTGGGTGTAAACCAGGACCTCTCTGAAATCTGACAACCTGCCAAACCTGAGCGACACTCTTGCACAACCATAGAGGCCCTGCAGCTATGCTTGTCCCAACTTGGCTGCCCTGATAAGAAGCTAAGCCCGCTGTCTTTGTGATCGGACAAATCATTAACTGGTCATCAGACTGAGAGCTGGGGACCATTATCTGTAAGAAACGGAGAGATCACAGCCGCTCAGTGTTACGTTCTCACCTCCTGCACAGCTTACTTTGTTTGCAGCCATTGTTTGAAATGACAATAGAGAAGTTTTGAGGAAATCTGCAGGAATTCTCGGCATCCTGACGCCGTTACTCCCTGTCAGCTGACAGAGAGGAGGCCAATCCCTGCAGCTGGAGGAGGGACCGGGGGAATAAATGAGCAGCGCACTGGGAAACTCCTCTCAGAGGTTCAGATGGACTTCAGCAGGAAAGAATCTCAATCCAGCTGAGAGAGAACGTCAACTCAGGTAAGAGCCGATCCCTGCAGCGTTTATGGAAAATTGATGCAAAAGATCTTTTTTTTATATTCTGCAAAAGAGTTTCCATTCATTCAATGCCTTTGAAAGGGGAAGAAGTGTATGAGGAAAGTTACAGTAAAGCCTAAAGTAAGATCTAACTGTCAGCCCACGCCCTGAGATAAATAACAGAGAGCAAACATTACTCCATGATCACCTTTGACCAGGCTGTTAGTTTAAGGCTTTTCACAAAGCTTTTTTTTTTTTTTTTACTCCAAAGGTGTTGAACAAGTTTGAACTCCTGATGCAAGCCAGAAAAGTTCCAGAATAAAAACCCCCGTTGCGTAACGGTGCTCCATGAACTCATGTATTCCAGTTTCTGTTAATCAGGCATTTCCAGGGTTTGTAATGATATGATGCAGCCGGCGGGTCTTCAGCTCGTAAAGTGAGATCATCCGGTGGCTGTTTCCTCTGAGGGGGGAAAACCGGCAGCTCGGGCGGTTCTCACGCCTCCTCCTGACGCTCAGAGCTGCCGTTAGAAAGTCGTCTGAAATACGGCTGCAGCTTGTTACACGTCAGGATGATTAAACTCTGTCTGAGAAAAGCTTAATGCTCCTGAAAATAAATCAGTCAAACATCTGCTGATGTCATCACATTAAGGAAGATTAAGCTGCAGCGATGATCAGGAATCAGAAGCTGCAGCATTTTGCTGATGTGAAAAATGATCCGCTCATTTTTTTCTTTAAGGTGAAAATATTCATTTGATCAAAAATTCTTTGTTTTTTTCATATAATTATGAAGAATTTCTGGGTCAACATCTGCGTTTCTTTTCAGTGCACTTTGACTAGGCCGTTTCAGGACCTTGATTTTTTTGACCCGTGTTCAAAATTCAGTAGCTGCAGAACAAACCAAAATAATTAACCCCCCCAGACTGGTCTGCTGTCATAACCTTTGACCTCCTAACTACTGCTCTGACCTTTGGCTGAAACTGGTGGGACGTCCATTACTGGAAAAGATTGGCAGCTGTCTGAGATCTTCTCCTCCTGTGAATAATTCTCATCTCTGTTGGTCGGTTTGGAGATGACCTCATAACCCTTAATGATGGACATCAGGTCATCGCTGTGTTTGGTCTGCAGCACTTGGCTGATACTTTTCACACTTTTGTCTGCATTTATGCTCCGGAATGCAGGTTCAACTGACTGCGGTCGACAGCAAGCGGCTCAGCTAACTGCAGAGAGGTGATAAATTTGCTTATGATAAGCTTCCACGGTGCAATAAATGCAAAGCAAACGCTTCAGCCACTAAATCGAACAGCAGCCTGGCGGCTGAGGAGCTTCTATGGTTAGAAAAAACAAGTTCATGCTGTGGGTGTAAGAGCTGGAAACCAGTGGCCCCACCCTGGATCCTCTGCATGTAAACACTCCTTTGGTCCACTGACCTGCGGACGACTGCCAGAGGCTTCTATTTTGGAGACTCTGAGTATTTTCAATCGTGTTTCTGGTAATTTTTAACAGAAAAAGATAAACAGAACTTTGTACATCGTTAAGTAATAAAACAGCTGTTTCCGCAGCTTCATTGTTAAACTGCATCACAGAAAGCAGCACGAGCAGAAACCTCTCCCAAGGTTAAACTCAATATGCATCAAATAACTCCTTACAGACTGCTATTTTACAGTTTAGATAAAATAAATAAATAAATAAATAAATAAACTTACTCTTGTTAATTTCCCTCCTGGTGACATTAAAGGCGTCATAGATGCAAAACCAAGTTTCCATTGTCATAGATGAATGATGGTAGTTCAGTGGGTGAAATGGACGTACAGAGAAGTTCAAACCCCATCATCGCCTCCTTTCTCTGCAAATCTCACTATTCTAAACTTCCACCATAAAACAGGCGAATTTAAATGAAGCAACGAGTTGACAGAAACTTGGGATGTTGCCTTATTTGGTTCTGACTTGTAATTTTGTCACGCCCAAAGTTGACATCCTTGACATCCAGACCAGTTCACAGATTGACCGGTCCAGTGGTGGGGGCGGGGTTATGAAGTGTCGACTGGGCCAATGACTGGACCAGACCTCAGCAGAGAGCCATTAGCCACCTGTCCTCAGCCGGAGAAGGGGGGGCCGCCTGTGTCCAGGCTAACGTCCCCGGGTCGGGTTTGGTCGCACCTTCCCCCACTGGCTCCCTGCTCCCATCCACCGAGCTTCTCGGACCAGCCCCGGAGCTGAATGCTTGGTTCTGCTTCACTGTAGGCGACCAAAATCCCAGACAATTTTGAAATTCCCCCCGGAAATTTTTTTACGTATGAAAAGTAGGACATATCCGGGAAAAAGAGGCCGTCTGGTCCCCCTACCATATCAACAATCTGATGTTTCAGTGACTGAGTGCTTGTTGCTATGACGCATTTTTGCTCAGCAGCTTCGCTGGTTATAAACCAACCAATCAGAGCACAGCTCATCTAAATATTCATGATCAAACCATAAAAGGAAGAAAACCTGTGGTTTCATTCTGGGGCTTTTAACCAGGCTGCATTAGGGCTCATAAAAAAGCTAATATGCCATTTTCAGTCCAACCAATGTTACACAGTTTTGTTGCAACCTGAAGTGTGAAATAAACTTCAGTGGAGTTTGAAAACAAAATATGTGTATAGATTTATTATATCTGGTTGAACGATGTGTGTGCCCAGTTGATTCTTTCTTTTTTTTTTTGTGAGGGGGGGGTGGGCGTGGACATTATATTGTAATCCAAAGGGGGGCCCAGAAGAAAATCTTTGGGAACCACTGCCCTATAGAATCATTCTATCACCCTATTAGAGACCTGAAGGACCAGATACCCTATAGAATCATTCTATCACCCTGTTAGAGACCTGAAGGACCAGATACCCTATAGAATCATTTTATCACCCTATTAGAGACCTGAAGGACCAGATACCCTATAGAATCATTTTATCACCCTATTAGAGACCTGGAGGACCAGATACCCTATAGAATCATTCTATCACCCTATTAGAGACCTGAAGGACCAGATACCCTATAGAATCATTTTATCACCCTATTAGAGACCTGAAGGACCAGATACCCTATAGAATCATTCTATCACCCTATTAGAGACCTGAAGGACCAGATACCCTATAGAATCATTCTATCACCCTATTAGAGACCTGAAGGACCAGATACCCTATAGAATCATTCTATCACCCTATTAGAGACCTGAAGGACCAGATACCCTATAGAATCATTCTATCGCCCTATTAGAGACCTGAAGGACCAGATACCCTATAGAATCATTTTATCACCCTATTAGAGACCTGAAGGACCAGATACCCTATAGAATCATTTTATCACCCTATTAGAGACCTGGAGGACCAGATACCCTATAGAATCATTCTATCACCCTATTAGAGACCTGAAGGACCATATACCCTATAGAATCATTCTATCACCCTATTAGAGACCTGAAGGACCAGATACCCTATAGAATCATTCTATCGCCCTATTAGAGACCTGAAGGACCAGATACCCTATAGAATCATTCTATCACCCTATTAGAGACCTGAAGGACCAGATACCCTATAGAATCATTCTATCACCCTATTAGAGACCTGAAGGACCAGATACCCTATAGAATCATTCTATCACCCTATTAGAGACCTGAAGGACCAGATACCCTATAGAATCATTCTATCACCCTATTAGAGACCTGAAGGACCAGATACCCTATAGAATCGTTCTATCACCCTATTAGAGACCTGAAGGACCAGATACCCTATAGAATCATTCTATCACCCTATTAGAGACCTGAAGGACCAGATACCCTATAGAATCATTCTATCGCCCTATTAGAGACCTGAAGGACCAGATACCCTATAGAATCATTCTATCGCCCTATTAGAGACCTGAAGGACCAGATACCCTATAGAATCATTCTATCACCCTATTAGAGACCTGAAGGACCAGATACCCTATAGAATCATTCTATCACCCTATTAGAGACCTGAAGGACCAGATACCCTATAGAATCATTCTATCACCCTATTAGAGACCTGAAGGACCAGATACCCTATAGAATCATTCTATCACCCTATTAGAGACCTGAAGGACCAGATACCCTATAGAATCATTCTATCACCCTATTAGAGACATGAAGGACCAGATACCCTATAGAATCATTCTATCACCCTATTAGAGACCTGAAGGACCAGATACCCTATAGAATCATTCTATCACCCTATTAGAGACCTGAAGGACCAGATACCCTATAGAATCATTCTATCGCCCTATTAGAGACCTGAAGGACCAGATACCCTATAGAATCATTCTATCGCCCTATTAGAGACCTGAAGGACCAGATACCCTATAGAATCATTCTATCACCCTATTAGAGACCTGAAGGACCAGATACCCTATAGAATCATTCTATCACCCTATTAGAGACCTGAAGGACCAGATACCCTATAGAATCATTCTATCACCCTATTAGAGACCTGAAGGACCAGATACCCTATAGAATCATTCTATCACCCTATTAGAGACCTGAAGGACCAGATACCCTATAGAATCATTCTATCACCCTATTAGAGACCTGAAGGACCAGATACCCTATAGAATCATTCTATCACCCTATTAGAGACCTGAAGGACCAGATACCCTATAGAATCATTCTATCGCCCTATTAGAGACCTGAAGGACCAGATACCCTATAGAATCATTCTATCACCCTATTAGAGACCTGAAGGACCAGATACCCTATAGAATCATTCTATCACCCTATTAGAGACCTGAAGGACCAGATACCCTATAGAATCATTCTATCACCCTGTTAGAGACCTGAAGGACCAGATACCCTATAGAATCATTCTATCACCCTATTAGAGACCTGAAGGACCAGATACCCTATAGAATCATTCTATCACCCTATTAGAGACCTGAAGGACCAGATACCCTATAGAATCATTCTATCACCCCATTAGAGACCTGAAGGACCAGATACCCTATAGAATCATTCTATCACCCTATTAGAGACCTGAAGGACCAGATACCCTATAGAATCATTCTATCGCCCTATTAGAGACCTGAAGGACCAGATACCCTATAGAATCATTCTATCACCCTATTAGAGACCTGAAGGACCAGATACCCTATAGAATCATTCTATCACCCTATTAGAGACCTGAAGGACCAGATACCCTATAGAATCATTCTATCACCCTATTGGAGACCTGAAGGACCAGATACCCTATAGAATCATTCTATCACCCTATTGGAGACCTGAAGGACCAGATACCCTATAGAATCATTCTATCACCCTATTAGAGACCTGAAGGACCAGATACCCTATAGAATCATTCTATCACCCTATTAGAGACCTGAAGGACCAGATACCCTATAGAATCATTCTATCACCCTATTAGAGACCTGAAGGACCAGATACCCTATAGAATCATTCTATCGCCCTATTAGAGACCTGAAGGACCAGATACCCTATAGAATCATTCTATCACCCTATTAGAGACCTGAAGGACCAGATACCCTATAGAATCATTCTATCACCCTATTAGAGACCTGAAGGACCAGATACCCTATAGAATCATTCTATCACCCTATTAGAGACCTGAAGGACCAGATACCCTATAGAATCATTCTATCACCCTGTTAGAGACCTGAAGGACCAGATACCCTATAGAATCATTCTATCACCCTATTAGAGACCTGAAGGACCAGATACCCTATAGAATCATTCTATCACCCTATTAGAGACCTGAAGGACCAGATACCCTATAGAATCATTCTATCACCCTATTAGAGACCTGAAGGACCAGATACCCTATAGAATCATTCTATCACCCTATTAGAGACCTGAAGGACCAGATACCCTATAGAATCATTCTATCGCCCTATTAGAGACCTGAAGGACCAGATACCCTATAGAATCATTCTATCACCCTATTAGAGACCTGAAGGACCAGATACCCTATAGAATCATTCTATCACCCTATTAGAGACCTGAAGGACCAGATACCCTATAGAATCATTCTATCACCCTATTAGAGACCTGAAGGACCAGATACCCTATAGAATCATTCTATCACCCTGTTAGAGACCTGAAGGACCAGATACCCTATAGAATCATTCTATCGCCCTATTAGAGACCTGAAGGACCAAATACCCTATAGAATCATTCTATGAACCCTTTAAAGGAAAGTCCGGTCAGCAGGAATAATCAATGTATCATTATTTATACCTAAAACTAATACGTTTGCGGTGATTTAATGAATGTAGCGTTAATTAGTAAAAAAATAAAAGCAATAATTTTCGTTGCGATCACAGAGTCTGGGAGCGGCCATTTTTGCCCAAATATAGTAGCCCCTCCCTCCTGCCATCTTCCAGCAGTGACGTCACGGTGCGGTAAGCCTAGCGCCATTCTCCCCGCTTTCCAAGCTAAATCAATGGGAACTACTTGACACATCTGCAATCAACAACAATTATTGAAGATTTCCAGAGGACTTCACCATTGAAATTCACCAGAGCTATAGTGAAACTGACAATGCCCACGTGCATGGCAGCTGGATGCTGGAATACATCGGGTAAAAGTGAAAAAAAAGAGTTCTTCCACCTTTCTGATTCCTGATCCTCCACGGACGGGTTGGTCGCTTGGATCGCCAACTTGAAGAGGGAGGATTTGCCATCGAACTTCTGGCCAGAGAAAAAACCCGTAATATGTAGCCAACATTTGGAAGAAGAATGTTTTCAAGATGACTTGGATAATAGCGCGTTGTGACAAACACCAGATACAGCACTGGGACTTGATCAACAGCCGATACCGCACCGTGACAATGTCACTAACCAGTAGGTGGCAGTAGTGTTCTTTGACAAACATGGATGCCTCCAGTAAAGCACATTCACATGAAAATTACTCTGAATTAAAAACACTGATCATTTATTGAACAGGATGGAATCATTTCAGATTTAAAGAACTTTCAGAAGTTTGAATATGAGTGACTTTTCCTTCAAATCAAAATGCATCAATTATGCAACAATACTATTGTTCTAGAGTTATAAAAACCACTCCTGTGTTTACTCAATAAAGAGCAGGAGGTATTAACAGGGTCCTAAAAGTTGGGCGCGGCGAAGCGAAACAACAGCAGTACGAGTTCAGTGGAACAAGTAGATAAAAAAACAGGGTTAAAAAAATAAACCAAACAAAACAGTAAAAATCAAATCCTGCTGTGGAGAATATTTCATCCCCTCACCATGACAGCTAAGGTTAAACACCCATTTGTTTAAAGCTGCCTCTCTTAACTGAAGTATTTTTAGTTTAAGGTTGTGGTCCAGCTTTTTTATTTGCTTTTATGATCTTATTTTTTTACTTTGTGCTTTTATTTTACTGTTTAATTGATGTTCAGCACTTTAAATCATTGTTTTAAATTCTGCTCTAGAAATAAACCTGCCTGTCATATTTATCCTGTTTGTGTCAAACTGTCATATTTCAGCTCATCTAACTCATTTTAACCTTAACTTTAGTCAATTTAAAAAGCAGTTTTAGTTTTTTTTTTTTTTTTACTATTATGATTTATTTTAAGAAATTCATTTGCATGCATTGCTAAAGTCAGGGCGTACACTGTACGATTTTTTGCCCTTTTCGGGCCGATTTTCCAGTCGTGTGAGAATTTTCCGATCGGGCCGACTTTCAGTCTGATGGTGCGTGGTGTCGTGAACAGGGGGTAACGAGGGGCGATCAGCCTCTAACGACCACCTCCCCATCAGGAATCAGAAGGCTGGGAGAAAATCAAACATGTCTGAAATCCAGTCGGCCGTCGTAAGGTGGTCGTGGGCAAACAAGGATTCTTCTGCTTCGTCTTCCTCTCAGATGAAAACACAGAAGCATGGCGGGGGTACAATGAGGGAAATGGAGTTCTTTATGTAAAAATGACAGACCGCAGTAGCCACGTTTGCTCAGCCATGTCTTTGTCCAAATACGTCGTCGCACAAAATTGCACAAATTTCCAAGGCAGCGCGTTTCACTACAGTGAGCTTCACATTCCTCTTCTACTCGTTTGGCTTCCAGAAAGATGAGTCCGGGTAGCGCCATGATCGGTGTGAGCGCTCTTCAATTAACACATCTCTGTTCCGTTTGTCCCACAGCTCTGCCACCATCTTTCCTCCATCTGGGCATCCGGGTGAGACGACCGCTCACAGCTTCTGCCTGCACAGCTGCTTCCTGCAAAGCTTCAGACGGCGGCATTCAGAGGTACTGATCCCAACAAAGCTAGATAGCTAGATAGCTAGATAGATAGATAGATAGATAGATAGATAGATAGATAGCGGCCTTGGGGAGCAGTGGGCTGCCATTGTGCGGCGCCCGGGGAGCAGTGTGGAGTTAAAGGAATAGTACACCCAAAACATGATTAGCCTTCATTTTCTACTCACCCCCATGCTAAACAACACTCTGGAGTACTTTTTTGATATCTCAAATGCATCTGGAGATCTGGGAGGCTTCTTGCTGTCTGCTGACATTCAAATAATGGAGGTCTATGGCGCCCGAGACAGAAAGGTCCATAAAAGTCCACAAAAACGTGTCAATATTCCTCCATACTGCTCGTCCAATGTATTCCAAGTGTCCTGAGTGGGTAGCATCCAGAATTTACTCGAAACGAAGTCATTTAGAATGTTTTTAGAGCATAAACAGTAGTGTATAGGATTTCCTGAAAGCGCGCACATGCGCGTTCACGACGCTACGGAAGCCGGCAGACCAAACCAGATGAAAGTGCGCATTCAGCGTCTGCTCTGCCGATAATGCAAGCGTAGAAGAAGAAATGTGCTGTTTACCTGTGCAAAGAAAGAAACAACGAAAGAAAAATGTCTGAGGACTTCAGTGTTGAGGAAGAGCATGAGTTCTTTGCAGAGCTGAATGCGCACTTTCATCTGGTTTGGTCTGCCGGCTTCCGTAGCATCGTGAACGCGCATGTGTGCGCTTTCAGGAAATCCTATACACTACTGTTTATGCTCTAAAAACATTCTAAATGACTTCGTTTCGAGTAAATTCTGGATGCTACCCACTCAGGACACTTGGAATACATTGGACGAGCAGTATGGAGGAATATTGACACGTTTTTTGTGGACTTTTATGGACCTTTCTGTCTCGGGCGCCACAGACCTCCATTATTTGAATGTCAGCAGAGAGCAAGAAGCCTCCCAGATCTCCAGATGCATTTGAGATATCAAAAAAGTACTCCAGAGTGTTGTTCAGCATGGGGGTGAGTAGAAAATGAAGGCTAATCATGTTTTGGGTGTACTATTCCTTTAAGGGTCTTGCTCAGGGACCCAGAGTGCAGGCTATGGGATCAAACCGGGTACTTGCAACCTTCTCAGAGCACTGCTATAACCATTAAACACTCCCCTAAGGCCAATAATATAATAAAAAGCTAATGATTTATTTATAGTGCACACTTTTATATTTACATGTTTTATGGCTCTAAAATGTCAAATTTCCGTTTATTTGTCCATAAATTGGTCAAGCACATTTGTTTGAAGTTAAATTTTTATCAATGAAAGGGAAAATATCTTCCTAAAGTAATATCTAAAGCCGTGTTTAGTTCTTTTAATGGTCTGAATGTGATTCAGACTCTTTAGTTCTTTCCTTCCTTTTATTTTTTATAAAGTTGTTCACAAAGTTCCTAAAGAAGGTTTTTATGTGACATTCTTAGGAATGTCTTTGTCCTAATCAGCCATTCAGGATTTTCCTTTCTGCAGCGGGTGTGAGCTCATTCCTTAGCATATGCTCTTTGTATCTTCTAATCTATCTGAGGGCTTGGTATTATCTACTCTAGAACTGAAGACAGGGAAAGTCTTGCGAAAGGTGTTCATACCACACATTCAATTGTTTGTTTTTCCATGCTTGGTGTTACAACACGGTGAATCTGGCTCTTCTGGTTTTTACCCATAATGTCTTGTCAGATAACAGAGGATAAGCAAGGAGTTTATTTAATCTCCTGCCTCCTCTGACCTCTATACACAACAACATGTAAGAATAAGGGAAGACTTAATAAAAGAGAGGAATTTTAAAAAGAAAGGGTTAGCAATCTGATTGATAAATGTGTGAGAAAATAAAAACCCTTTTTGTTATATCTCTGTCTTTCAGGAGAAAACCTCTATAGTCCTGCAAAATCAACCGCTAATTTCTGCATCCATCTTCCTGGACTTCAGAAGAAGTGGTGAATCAGAGGGATTACTTCCATTTTCAGACTCATCACAAAACTAAAAGGTTTGATATAAACTAAATGACCCAGAAAAAGCCATCCAATATCATGTAAAGTGGTTCATGATCTACTGCCTGATTACAACACCAGAGTATTAACAGTGTAATAATAATAGTAATCATATTATAATAGTAAAACTAATAATAGTAATGCAGAATAATAATTTTATTATAATATACTATTAATAATAATAATAGGATATGATAGTTAAAAATTGTTTTTTTTGCAAAAAAAAAAATTTAAAAAAAAATAGAGGTGGGCCAAGGACAGATCCCTGAGGAATACCATCAGTCAAGTGGGGAAAAAAACCCTAAACTTCTACATTTATGTATCAAGTTTTCATTGAAATTAAACTGGTGGAATAGAGATTCTACATGAATGGATCGTAAGTGATTCCAGAAATGTGGATATTATACCCATGAACGGTCCCCCCAAACACCATCCATCCATCCACCATCCATCCATCCATCCATCCATCCATCCATCCATCCATCCATCCATCCATCCTTCATCCATCCATCATTCATCCATCCATCCATCCATCCATCCATCCATCCATCCATCCATCCATCCATCCATCCTTCATCCATCCATCCATCCATCCATCATCCATCCATCATCCATCCATCCATCCATCCATCATCCATCCATCCATCCATCCATCCATCCATCCATCCATCCATCCATCCATCATCCATCCATCCATCATCCATCCATCCATCATCCATCCATCCATCCATCCATCCATCCATCCATCCATCCATCCATCCATCCTTCATCCATCCATCCATCCATCCATCCATCCATCCATCCATCCATCCTTCATCCATCCATCATCCATCCATCCATCCATCCATCCATCCATCCATCCATCCATCCATCCATCCATCCATCCATCCATCCATCCATCATCCATCCATCCATCATCCATCCATCCATCCATCATCCATCCATCCATCCATCCATCCATCATCCATCCATCCATCCATCCATCCATCCATCATCCATCCATCCATCATCCATCCATCCATCCATCATCCATCCATCCATCCATCATCCATCCATCCATCCATCCATCCATCCATCATCATCATCCATCCATCCATCCATCCATCCATCATCCATCCATCCATCCATCATCCATCCATCCATCCATTCATCTACCCCTGCATTTTGCCCATATTGTTGGAGATCTTCAGAAATAAGGGTGAAAGGCAGAATAAACCTTTGACAAAACATTATGTTTATATCTTGCTTTGTAATCCTTTATTGGCTTCATCTTACTATCATAATGGCCACTTGAGGGAACTGTCAGTATACGTTCTCATGTAAGGCTTTAAGAACTCCATAAGCAAGTGGTAATGAAATCTAACCCGTCTATTCTTAGTGTCTGCTTAATTTCATTTAGTATTCTGTCTCATAACTCTTTCAAAACCTGTGAACTAATCTTGTGCCTGTTATAGACATGCTAGCTGCTTACACATTAAATACTTTTGAACTGTATCATGGGTTTGCATGTGGAACAAGTATGCTGAATTCAGAACATTTCTTGTGGGTACTTAACTAGGTGTTATTTTCTTTATATCAGTGAATGCATTCCCTAAAATAATAGTTAGCTACACCTAAACAAGTTTAAATAACTTGTGTTTTACAACTGTGTTTTAGGTCAAGATGAAATCCATCGAGCAGAACGCTACAGCAAAGCAAAATGGATGTGAAGTCCATGAACCTGTGGCAGGCATATTTCTGGAGAAGACAGGAGAGAAGATCACAATTTATCAGGCAATGAAACAACGTTTGCTTAAACCAGGGACTGCATTAGCTCTACTTGAAGCACAAGTTGCCACAGTGGGTATTATAGATCCGATTGGCAATCGAATACTTCCTGTTGCAGATGCTGTTAAAGAGGGTGTTGTTGGTTCAGAAATGAGGGAGAAACTCCTTTCTGCAGAGAAAGCCATTAGTGGGTATATAGACCCTTACACTAATCAGATGATATCAGTGTACCAGGCTATGCAAAAAGATGTAGTCCCCAGAGATTATGGATTGAGGCTACTGGAAGCACAGATAGCCACCAAGGGTATCTTTGACCCTGTGGAGAAGACAACCCTTTCAGTTGATGATGCAATTCGAAAGGGTCTTTATGAAAAGTCTTTGATCAGTGACCAGATGTCAGAGCTGAGAGTCTTCTACAATCCAAGCACACAAGAAAATCTTAACTACCGAGGCCTTCTGGAAAGATGCACTGTGGAGTCTGACACTGGCTTAACGCTTCTTCCTGTCTGCATTGCCTTCAAAGGTCTGCGAAAAGGCATTTCCTCAAGTGAACTATTAGCGTCAAAAATCATTGATCAGAAAACCTATGAAGACTTGAAAACCGGAAAAACCACCACGCAAGATGTGATGTTGATGGAAACTGTGAAAGAATACCTGGAAGGTAAAGGCAGTATAGCAGGAATTGCTGATCTTTCAAATGGTCAGAGAATGAGCATATATCAAGCCATGAAGCAAGGGATACTGATGCCAGGTACAGCTCTTGTTTTGCTGGAAGCACAAGCAGCAACTGGGTTTATGATCGATCCTGTAGAAAACAAAAAGTACACTGTAGATGAAGCTATTAAGCACAAACTTGTTGGCCCTGAATACCATTTGAAGCTTCGTTCTGCTGAACGAGCGGTAACCGGATACAAAGATCCATATTCAGGAGACACTGTATCCTTGTTTCAAGCAATGTCAAAAGATCTCATCGTCAAGGAACATGGAATTCGACTTCTGGAGGCACAAATTGCGACAGGTGGGATAATTGATCCAATCAACAGCCACAGGCTTCCCACACAAGTGGCCTTCAAGAGAGGCTTTTTTGATGCAGAAATGAATGAGATACTAGAAGATGAAGGAGACGACACAAAAGGATTTTTTGATCCAAACACAGAAGAGAATTTAACATACCTCCAGCTGATCGAAAGGTGCGTTATCGATCCCGTCACCGGATTGTGCCTTCTTCCTCTACATGATAAGACAGGGAAATTTAATTCTAGCTTTATAGATTACATAACAAAAACAGTCTTCAAAACGGAGAAGGTCAAAGTGGCATGTGGGAAGTACATGGGAATGGAGGTATCTTTGTGGGAACTACTGATGTCAGAGTATTTTGATGAACAGCAGAGGACAGATATATTTCTGAAATACAGGGAAGGAAAGGTAAATATTGAGACTATCAAAAAAATAGTTTTGCAAACCATAGAGACATCTGTAAAATCAACAAAAACTGTCTTTGGGGGCATCAGGGAATCTGTCACAGCCAAGCAGCTTGTTGAAGCAGAAATTATCAGCAAGGATGTGCTGGAGGATCTGGAAAAGGGAAGAAAGTCGGTAAAAGATGTAATGGAAGATGAAAATATAAATGTGTACTTACAGGGAAAAGACAGCATTGCAGGTATTCTGCTTCCAGATTCCCAAATTATGACTATCTACCAAGCAAGACAAAAAGGAAAGCTAATGCCAGGAACGGCTCTGATTCTACTGGAGGCACAGGCAGCAACTGGCTTCATTATTGACCCTATTGGTAACAGGAAGTTTTCTGTGGATGATGCTGTCAAAGCTAAGGTTGTGGGACCAGATGTTTGTCACAAGTTGCGGTCAGCAGAGAGAGCAGTGACTGGCTATAAAGATCCACATGATGGAAAAATAATTTCCCTGTTCCAAGCAATGCAGAAGGACCTGATCGTGAAAGACCATGGGATTCGACTTCTAGAGGCACAGATTGCCACTGGTGGTATCATTGACCCAGTAAACAGCCACCGAATCCCTGTGCACGTAGCCTATAAGAGAGGGTACTTCAGTGAGGAGATGAATCAGATTTTGAGTGATCCAAGTGATGACACCAAAGGTTTCTTTGATCCAAATACACATGAGAACCTGACGTACTTGCAGCTAATGGCCAGATGTGTCAAAGATCCCAGTACAGGCTTGTGCCTTTTACCTCTGAAAGGCAAAGGGAGAAAAATAAATATTGATGACAAGATGAGAGAGGCTTTTCAAAGAACGACAATCAATGTCAAGTATGGCAGATTCAAGGGCAGCACAACTCTGTGGGAAGCAATTAATTCAGAATATCTGTCTGAGGACAGACGACAGGAGTATTTCAAACTTTACAAATCCAGGAAAATCACCATAGAGCAACTAACACTTATTATCATAGAGATAATTGAGAGTAAGGAGATAAAGCAGCAAGAAGAGCTCAACTTCAGAAGTCTCCGAGGAGAGGTCTCTGTTGTGGATCTTTTGGATCTTGAAATTGTGGATGATAAAACATACCACAATTTAATTGATGGAAAGATGTCAAGTAGTGATTTAATGAAGATGGAAAGTGTCCGAGCTTACCTGCAGGGCACAAGTTGTGTAGCAGGTTTGATACTGCAACCCTCCAATCAAAAGCTAAGCATCTATGAGGCACAGAAAATGGGTATCCTCACCCCAGGCACTGCCCTATGTCTCCTTGAAGCACAGGCAGCTACAGGATTTATTGTAGATCCTCTTAAAAACCAGAAACTTACAGTGGAAGAAGCACTGAAAGAAATGGTCATTAGTCCACAAACATACGAAAAGCTGTTGTCAGCAGAGAGGGCTGTCACTGGGTATAAAGATCCTTACACAGGTCAAAAGATCTCCCTATTCCAAGCCCTAAAAAAGGATCTTATTGTCAAGCAGCATGGCATTCGTTTACTCGAGGCTCAAATTGCCACTGGCGGCATTATTGATCCATTGAAATGCCTTCATTTACCTCTAGAAGTTGCATACAGGAAAGGTTATTTTGATGCAGAACTTAATCAAATCTTAACAGACCCCACTGATGACACAAAGGGCTTTTTTGACCCAAAGACACAAGAAAACCTGACATACATGGAAATGTTGAGTAGATGTGTGAAAGATAAAGAAACTGGACTCCTTCTCCTGCCACTGAACGACACACCAAAGACTACGAAAAAAACAGAAAAAACCTACACGGAAATGGAAATAAGGCAAGAGTTTGAAAAGAAATTTGTCACTGTAAGTGTGGGACGGTTTTCAGGAAAATCTGTTTCTCTCTGGGACCTGATTCACTCTTGTTATTTTACTGAAGAACAGCAGCTGGAAATGATTGAAAAAGCAAAATTGAGGCAGATGACCACCCAAAATATAATTACATTAGTGCTCTCTGCAATCGACAAACTGGAGAACGAAACCCTGAAAGTGACAACGGGACTGAGAAAAGAGGTCTCTGCACAGCAACTTCTCAATTCTGATATAATTGACTCAGCCATATTCAAACAGGTTAAGGAAGGAAAACTGGACTTTAAAGAAGTATGCCAAAAGGAATCCGTTGCAAAATACCTTAGGGGAACCGAAAGCATTGCTGGCATCAAAATTTATCCAACTCAGAATGTAATGAGCATATCTAAAGCAAAACATGAAGATCTTTTGACACCTGGCATTGCATTGGTACTGCTCAAAGCACAGTCTGCAACAGGATGGGTGATTGATCCTGTGAACAACAAGTTCTATTCAGTCGATGAAGCTGCGAAAGAGAATGTAATTGGACCAGATCTCCATGAGCAGCTTCTTTCAGCTGAGCGTGCTGTCACTGGCTATAAAGATCCTTACACAGATGGCACTATAAGCCTATTTGAGGCAATGAAAGAAAGACTGATTGAAAGAAGGGAAGGTCTCCTTCTTCTTGATGCACAAATCGCTACTGGAGGAATAATCGACCCAAATCAAAGCCACAGAATACCTTCTCATATAGCTATAAAAAAGGGATACCTTGATGAAGAAACTCACAAACTTTTGTTAAGCCCAAGTGATGATGCAAAGGGCTTCTTTGACCCTAATACCAATGAAAATCTATCATATCTTCAGCTAATGAGTCGATGTGAGCGAGATTCCAAAACTGGGCTGCTTCTTCTGCCACTGCATAAAGAAGAGTCCAGGGTGTTTCACACAGATGAGCAGGTGGAGCTTGCCTTTAAAAACAAGAGTATTTCCCTAAATGTAGGAAAATTCAAGAACAAAGAAGTAACAGTGTGGGAGTTGTTGCTTTCTGAATACATCACAAAAGAAAAGAGGGAACAGCTGATACAACAGTACAAAACAGGAGTTCTGAAAATAGAGGAAATAATTGAAATCCTCACAGTAATTATTACAGAGCTATCATCCAAACAAAGAAAGTTCAAAGGACTAAGAAAACAAGTTTCAGCAAGTGAACTGTTTGAGTCGAAGATTATTTCAAAGGAACTATTCAGCCAAATTATACAAGGCGAAGTAAGTGAGGAAAATGTAAACAAAATGGAATCCATTCAGAAGTACCTTGGAGCTACAAACTGTATAGCGGGTGTCAGAGTTGAATCTACAAAAAAAGTTATGAGCATCTATGAAGCCAAAAGTAGAGGTCTACTGACTCCTGGTACCTCTCTGGTTCTGTTGGAGGCCCAAGCTGCCACTGGCTTCGTCATTGACCCGGTCAACAACAAGAAACTTTCTGTAGAAGAAGCTGTTTCTCTCGGAGTGGTAGGCAAAGAGTGGAAGAACAAACTGCTTTCAGCAGAAAGAGCAGTTACAGGATACAAAGACCCCTACACCGGGAACACAATTTCTTTGTTCCAGGCCTTGCAGAAAGACCTAATTGTCAAAGATCACGGAATCCGTCTCCTTGAAGCACAAATTGCAACAGGAGGAATAATTGATCCAGTCCACAGTCACAGAGTGCCAGTACAGGTGGCATACCAAAGAGGTTACTTTGATGAAGAAATGAACCAAATTTTATCTGATGCTGATGATGACACCAAGGGTTTCTTTGACCCCAATACACAAGAGAACCTTACCTACCTGCAGCTAATTGAAAGATGTGCAAAAGATCCTGTTACAGAGCTCAACTTATTATCAATTGTAAAAAAAGGAGAGTTCTACTTCTATATTGATGAGGCCACAAAGCTCATTCTCAAGTCTACAACAACAACCAAAGCTGGCGGGAAATACAAAGGGATCACAGTTTCTCTGTGGGACTTGCTATACTCCAAATACATCACAGAAGAAAAGAGGAGGGACCTTGTCCAACAGTTCAAAGCTGGAACAATCACCATTGAACGCTTTTTAGAAATCATCTTGACAATCATTCAGCAGCAGACCACAACATCCACGCAAACCATCACCACAACAATTACAGAGACCACTGAAGACAAAACATTAAAGGGCATAAGAAAGGATGTAACAGTATCTGAGCTGGTTGAATCGAACATTATTGATGAAAAACTTTACAAGGAAATTACTTCTGGAAATGTCACGGTGGCTGAAGTTAGTGAAATGGACTCGGTACGTAAGTACCTTGAGGGAACCAACAGCATTGCAGGAGTATACATTCAGTCCACAAAGGAGACACTGAGCATATATGAAGCCAAAAGTAAAGGTCTACTGACTCCTGGTACCTCCCTGGTTCTGTTGGAGGCCCAGGCTGCCACTGGCTTCGTCATTGACCCAGTAAACAACAAGAAACTTTCTGTGGAAGAAGCTGTAGCTCAAAGTGTGGTGGGCAAAGAATGGAAGGACAAACTGCTTTCAGCAGAAAGAGCAGTTACAGGATACAAAGACCCCTACACCGGGAACACAATATCCTTGTTCCAGGCCTTGCAGAAAGATCTGATTGTCAAAGATCACGGAATCCGTCTCCTTGAAGCACAAATTGCAACAGGAGGAATAATTGATCCAGTCCACAGTCACAGAGTGCCAGTACAGGTAGCATACCAAAGAGGTTACTTTGATGAAGAAATGAACAGGATATTATCTGATGCTGATGATGACACCAAGGGTTTCTTTGACCCCAACACTAAGGAGAATCTCACCTACCTACAGCTGATTGAAAGATGCATTATAGATCCTGTCACAGGTCTAAGTCTGCTGGTCATTGTCAAGAAAGGAGAGTTCTACTTCTACGTTGATGAGGCCACAAAGCTCATTCTCAAGTCTACAACAACAACCAAAGCTGGCGGGAAATACAAAGGGATCACAGTTTCTCTGTGGGACTTGCTATACTCCAAATACATCACAGAAGAAAAGAGGAGGGACCTTGTCCAACAGTTCAAAGCTGGAACAATCACCATTGAACGCTTTTTAGAAATCATCTTGACAATCATTCAGCAGCAGACCACAACATCCACGCAAACCATCACCACAACAATCACAGAGACCACTGAAGACAAAACATTAAAGGGCATAAGAAAGGATGTAACAGTATCTGAGCTGGTTAAATCAAAGATTATTGATGAAAAACTTTACAAGGAAATTACTTCTGGAAATGTCACAGTGGCTGAAGTTAGTGAAATGGACTCGGTACGTAAGTACCTTGAGGGAACCAACAGCATTGCAGGAGTATACATTCAGTCCACAAAGGAGACACTGAGCATCTATGAAGCCAAAAGTAAAGGTCTACTGACTCCTGGTACCTCCCTGGTTCTGTTGGAGGCCCAAGCTGCCACTGGCTTCGTCATTGACCCAGTAAACAACAAGAAACTTTCTGTGGAAGAAGCTGTAGCTCAAAGTGTGGTGGGCAAAGAATGGAAGGACAAACTGCTTTCAGCAGAAAGAGCAGTTACAGGATACAAAGACCCCTACACCGGGAACACAATATCCTTGTTCCAGGCCTTGCAGAAAGATCTGATTGTCAAAGATCACGGAATCCGTCTCCTTGAAGCACAAATTGCAACAGGAGGAATAATTGATCCAGTCCACAGTCACAGAGTGCCAGTACAGGTGGCATACCAAAGAGGTTACTTTGATGAAGAAATGAACCAGATTTTATCCGACTCAGGTGATGACACCAAGGGTTTCTTTGACCCCAACACTAAGGAGAATCTCACCTACCTACAGCTGATTGAAAGATGCATTATAGATCCTGTCACAGGTCTCAGCCTGTTGGTCATTGTCAAGAAAGGAGAGTTCTACTTCTACGTTGATGAGGCCACAAAGCTCATTCTCAAGTCTACAACAACAACCAAAGCTGGCGGGAAATACAAAGGGATCACAGTTTCTCTGTGGGACTTGCTATACTCTAAATACATCAAAGAAGAAAAGAGGAGGGACCTTGTCCAACAGTTCAAAGCTGGAACAATCACCATTGAACGCTTTTTAGAAATCATCTTGACAATCATTCAGCAGCAGACCACAACATCCACGCGAAACCATCACCACAACAATCACAGAGACCACTGAAGACAAAACATTAAAGGGCATAAGAAAGGATGTAACAGTATCTGAGCTGGTTAAATCAAAGATTATTGATGAAAAACTTTACAAGGAAATTACTTCTGGAAATGTCACAGTGGCTGAAGTTAGTGAAATGGAATCGGTACGTAAGTACCTTGAGGGAACCAACAGCATTGCAGGAGTATACATTCAGTCCACAAAGGAGACACTGAGCATCTATGAAGCCAAAAGTAAAGGTCTACTGACTCCTGGTACCTCCCTGGTTCTGTTGGAGGCCCAAGCTGCCACTGGCTTCGTCATTGACCCAGTAAACAACAAGAAACTTTCTGTGGAAGAAGCTGTAGCTCAAAGTGTGGTGGGCAAAGAATGGAAGGACAAACTTCTTTCAGCAGAAAGAGCAGTTACAGGATACAAAGACCCCTACACCGGGAACACAATATCCTTGTTCCAGGCCTTGCAGAAAGATCTGATTGTCAAAGATCACGGAATCCGTCTCCTTGAAGCACAAATTGCAACAGGAGGAATAATTGATCCAGTCCACAGTCACAGAGTGCCAGTACAGGTAGCATACCAAAGAGGTTATTTTGATGAAGAAATGAACAGGATTTTATCCGACTCAGGTGATGACACCAAGGGTTTCTTTGACCCCAACACTAAGGAGAATCTCACCTACCTACAGCTGATTGAAAGATGCATTATAGATCCTGTCACAGGTCTCAGCCTGTTGGTCATTGTCAAGAAAGGAGAATTCTACTTCTACGTTGATGAGGCCACAAAGCTCATTCTCAAGTCTACAACAACAACCAAAGCTGGCGGGAAATACAAAGGGATCACAGTTTCTCTGTGGGACTTGCTATACTCTAAATACATCACAGAAGAAAAGAGGAGGGACCTTGTCCAACAGTTCAAAGCTGGAACAATCACCATTGAACGCTTTTTAGAAATCATTTTGACTATCATTCAGCAGCAGACCACAAAATCCACGCAAACCATCACCACAACAATCACAGAGACCACTGAAGAAAAAACATTTAAGGGCATAAGAAAAGATGTAACAGTATCTGAGCTGGTTGAATCGAAGATTATTGATGAAAAACTTTACAAGGAAATTACTTCTGGAAATGTCACAGTGGCTGAAGTTAGTGAAATGGCCTCGGTACGCAAGTACCTTGAGGGAACCAACAGCATTGCAGGAGTATACATTCAGTCCACAAAGGAGACACTGAGCATCTATGAAGCCAAAAGTAGAGGTCTACTGACTCCTGGTACCTCCCTGGTTCTGTTGGAGGCCCAGGCTGCCACTGGCTTCGTCATTGACCCAGTAAACAACAAGAAACTTTCTGTGGAAGAAGCTGTAGTGCAAAAAGTGGTGGGCAAAGGATGGAAGGACAAACTGCTTTCAGCAGAAAGAGCGGTTACAGGATACAAAGACCCCTACACTGGGAACACAATATCCTTGTTTCAGGCCTTGCAGAAAGATCTGATTGTCAAAGATCACGGAATCCGTCTCCTTGAAGCACAAATTGCAACAGGAGGAATAATTGATCCAGTCCACAGTCACAGAGTGCCAGTACAGGTAGCATACCAAAGAGGTTACTTTGATGAAGAAATGAACAGGATTTTATCCGACTCAGGTGATGACACCAAGGGGTTCTTTGACCCCAACACTAAGGAGAATCTCACCTACCTACAGCTGATTGAAAGATGCATTATAGATCCTGTCACAGGTCTCAGCCTGTTGGTCATTGTCAAGAAAGGAGAATTCTACTTCTACGTTGATGAGGCCACAAAGCTCATTCTCAAGTCTACAACAACAACCAAAGCTGGCGGGAAATACAAAGGGATCACAGTTTCTCTGTGGGACTTGCTATACTCTAAATACATCACAGAAGAAAAGAGGAGGGACCTTGTCCAACAGTTCAAAGCTGGAACAATCACCATTGAACGCTTTTTAGAAATCATTTTGACTATCATTCAACAGCAGACCACAAAATCCACGCAAACCATCACCACAACAATCACAGAGACCACTGAAGACAAAACATTAAAGGGCATAAGAAAGGATGTAACAGTATCTGAGCTGGTTGAATCGAAGATTATTGATGAAAAACTTTACAAGGAAATTACTTCTGGAAATGTCACAGTGGCTGAAGTTAGTGAAATGGACTCGGTACGCAAGTACCTTGAGGGAACCAACAGCATTGCAGGAGTATACATTCAGTCCACAAAGGAGACACTGAGCATATATGAAGCCAAAAGTAAAGGTCTACTGACTCCTGGTACCTCCCTGGTTCTATTGGAGGCCCAGGCTGCCACTGGCTTCGTCATTGACCCAGTAAACAACAAGAAACTTTCTGTGGAAGAAGCTGTAGCTCAAAGTGTGGTGGGCAAAGAATGGAAGGACAAACTGCTTTCAGCAGAAAGAGCAGTTACAGGATACAAAGACCCCTACACCGGGAACACAATATCCTTGTTCCAGGCCTTGCAGAAAGATCTGATTGTCAAAGATCATGGAATCCGTCTCCTTGAAGCACAAATTGCAACAGGAGGAATAATTGATCCAGTCCACAGTCACAGAGTGCCAGTACAGGTAGCATACCAAAGAGGTTACTTTGATGAAGAAATGAACAGGATATTATCTGATGCTGATGATGACACCAAGGGGTTCTTTGACCCCAACACTAAGGAGAATCTCACCTACCTACAACTGATTGAAAGATGCATTATAGATCCTGTCACAGGTCTCAGTCTGCTGGTCATTGTCAAGAAAGGAGAGTTCTACTTCTATGTTGATGAGGCCACAAAGCTCATTCTCAAGTCTACAACAACAACCAAAGCTGGCGGGAAATACAAAGGGATCACAGTTTCTGTGTGGGACTTGCTATACTCCAAATACATCACAGAAGAAAAGAGGAGGGACCTTGTCCAACAGTTCAAAGCTGGAACAATCACCATTGAACGCTTTTTAGAAATCATCTTGACTATCATTCAACAGCAGACCACAACATCCACGCAAACCATTACCACAACAATCACAGAGACCACTGAAGAAAAAACATTTAAGGGCATAAGAAAGGATGTAACAGTATCTGAGCTGGTTGAATCGAAGATTATTGATGAAAAACTTTACAAGGAAATTACTTCTGGAAATGTCACAGTGGCTGAAGTTAGTGAAATGGACTCGGTACGTAAGTACCTTGAGGGAACCAACAGCATTGCAGGAGTATACATTCAGTCCACAAAGGAGACACTGAGCATATATGAAGCCAAAAGTAGAGGTCTACTGACTCCTGGTACCTCCCTGGTTCTGTTGGAGGCCCAGGCTGCCACTGGCTTCGTCATTGACCCAGTAAACAACAAGAAACTTTCGGTGGAAGAAGCTGTAGTGCAAAAAGTGGTGGGCAAAGAATGGAAGGACAAACTGCTTTCAGCAGAAAGAGCGGTTACAGGATACAAAGACCCCTACACCGGAAACACAATATCCTTGTTCCAGGCCTTGCAGAAAGATCTGATTGTCAAAGATCACGGAATCCGTCTCCTTGAAGCACAAATTGCAACAGGAGGAATAATTGATCCAGTCCACAGTCACAGAGTGCCAGTACAGGTGGCATACCAAAGAGGTTACTTTGATGAAGAAATGAACAGGATTTTATCCGACTCAGGTGATGACACCAAGGGGTTCTTTGATCCCAACACTAAGGAGAATCTCACCTACCTACAGCTGATTGAAAGATGCATTATAGATCCTGTCACAGGTCTCAGTCTGCTGTCATTGAAAAAATAAAATCAATTAATGGGATCAGTATTAATGGCTAGAATTTGTTTACCATCTAACTGTAATAATGCGGTAAACAAAGCATGTTTTTGCTCGACCTGCAGTACATACAGCCCTTACACTCTACAAGGGGGGAGTTCTTGTTTTTCATAAATCACAACTAAATCGAAGATGTAAATTTTTTTCTGTCGATAATACAGCTTTTTAGTTAATTATGAGAATTGAAAGGTTAAAAAATCTTGAAAAGAAATTAAATTCTTGTCTTATGGCATGGAGATGTTTTTTTTTATTTTAAATATATTTTCCTTTTAATCTGCTGTTTGTTTCAAACCAAACTTGTTTGCTTTTTCTATTTTGGGATGTAGTCTAAACAAGAAATCCCTTTTCATTTTCTCTTATTCACAAGCTTAAATAAACTGCTGTAACATACATTTTCTCATGTTTTCTTTTTTATTTTTCTTTCCCTCAAGAAATAAACTTTTTATCCTTAGCATTTAGTGCTTGCATGGTTTTTACGTTAGCCCTCTGAGAAACATCTTTCAACAGTAAAGTATATGCATACAGTCTGTAATAAAGGAGGAAATAAAAGTCACAGATTGCTAAGACAAATGGTTTATTTGTGCTTTTGAATTAAACGACTTATAAAAAACATGAACCGTTATTGAAATTTTTTACAAATAAAGACTTTGAAAACTGTATAAAAAAATAACAACCCTGAGGAATGGCATGTTTTAAAAAACAAGCTGGAAGCTCCCTTTGAACAGTAGAAACCTTATGCCGAACCAGGCTCAGGGTGAGCGGCCATCTTTTCAGGCCGACTTGGGTTCAAGGAGACGGTGTCAAAGGCGTGAGACACCGAAAGGCTCTGCCATCAGTGCAGCTTGACCAACAGCTCACGAATCTCTCCTTGGCTCCTGTAGATCTTTTTCATTCCTCTTGGAAGGTTGCGACATGATGTGAGATTAAGGTAGTTTAAACCCGTCAATCGCTCAACAACTGGCCTGCGACAACAAATGGCATTTAGTGAGAAGAAATGGCACGGGTGATTAAAGGACTAGATTAGTCAATACTGGAAGTGAAGCAAAGTGATACATTTTTCCCATTCCATGATGCACTACTTCATTTATTGTTTGTGTAAGAACCAATGGCGGCTAGTGGAGTTTTCTCCAAAAAGCAATCAAACTTATACTAAGTTATCACACCAGTATATTTATATAAATCTTGCCCTTCTAAAGGCTATGAAGGTAAATATGTGTTTTCCATGGTCCTATATTGTGTCACAAACCTCAAAAAAAAACTACCAGTTAAACAATGGAGAAGCTATTAGTCAGCTTTTAGTCAGCAAATTAGACTATATTCTATTGTTTTCCATGTGAATCCCAGATTGTTCATTCATCTTTGCCTTTTCTAAAAAGTGCTTTAAATCAGTCCTATGTAGTCAGAAAAAAAAGTATTCAACTATTTGCTCCAGTTAAATAAAAGGAGATCGATGGATTTCGCTTGATCATCAGTTAATTTTCGTATCTTTGCAAAGATAGAACGGTTCATCATACGGCCCTTTTTGCACAGTAATCAGCCCTGTTCTGCCTGAGCAGCGTTCGTTCCTCCTTATTTAAAATAATGGAAAGTAGTCAGAGTCAAAACTAATTACAGACACTTTGGTTAAACAGTAACATGTTATGAATAAACCTTCAGAAAGAATCTGGTTTGTTATGGGAAGAAGCTATGTCTGGTCTAAAAACACCCTCACAGGGGAATTGTGTGGCCTTGCAGGTGAAACAGGCTGAGTGAAAACTTTTATAGTTAGTAAATAGCATAAATTAATATATGAAATAAGAGAAACTAAATTTTCCTACCACACCCTACCTGTCTTTATCCATGCTGGGTTAGATCCTGATGTTTGAAAAAGGAGGCAGGGGAAGCAAAATAAAGCGTTAGCCTCGCTGCATGCAATTAGCCTAGCCATGGGTATAAACCAAGTCCTGGAAAAAGACGTTTCTTGCACCTTTTCTCTCTCTCTCTCCAATGTGTCTCTTACTCCCACGACTCGACCTGTCACTCATGGTGAGCAAATACACTTCCTGTCGCTGCTCAGCTCCGCCCAGAGCTCTCCTATAGCTTAGTATTGCAGAGGAAATACGTCACAAATCTGACGAAAAATTGTTAAATATTTCTCCTGCACATCTAAAAAATATAAATCAATATGTTTCAAAATATTTTTAATTTAAAATATATAAAAAAAGCTTTTTGTCTTTATTTTGTTTTTATAAACTAGATTTTAAATGCGATGATAATCACAATTAATTTTAATGCCAATTAAGGCCTTTAAATTAAAAAAAATAATAATAATTTTATGAATTTCAATGGTTTTTAATGATCTGCAGAAACCCTGATGAATATCTTTTAACAATCTATTAATATTTGTTTTATTTAATTCAAAATAAAACTGCTCTCCAACACATTCTATCATTAAAGTTTCACTACAGCTGCTTGCAAAAAGTTTTCAACTCTGTTTTCTGGTCTATATCCCTAAGGCCCCGTCCACACGAAGTCCAAACGAACACGAAACGCTAATATTTTCCAGGACATTTGTCTTAAAGACGGAGACATAAAATAAATGTGATCGTCCACACGAATGCATGAAAACGCTGCAAAATGTATGCCAGGCCTGTAAGTGGCGCTGTGGTGCCAAAGCAAAAACAGGCGACGAAATGTTGGGCATGCGCACTAATATTTATACATGGTTGCCCTGCGGGTCCATTTTGGTGGTTCAGTCAAATTCAGGTGCTGAACTATGTGGTCGATATTGCTCTGTTCTTCCTGGAGATATTCCAGAAGAAGAAGATTCTGTTGTAAGCCCGACAGCAGGGTGAGTAGCATGAGCAGCAACCATTCAACACAGTACGGCGCCATTGTTGTTGTGATACTGTGTCACGCATGCGTGTTTAGAGGTGACGCTATGACACATGCGTGTAAGAAAAAAAATGCGGTTAGAGCTTAAAGATGGAAACGCGAAAACGGCGTTTCAAAATCTTCCCAATCTGAAGGCTTAATAAAAAAAGATCGTTTACAGACCCCCGAAACGCCGGCTTCGTATGGATGAGAGGCTGATTTGGTGAAAAATTTGTGCGTTTAGGCCAGGGTTTGACATCGTGTGGACGGGGCCTAAGAATGTCTCTTTTTTTTCTCAAAACTTTGCAAAAGCTTAAAAACTCGTCCAATTTAAAGTCAGTTGTAATAGAATCAATATGTCTGCAGTGTTTCAGTTGATTTTTAGAACAGAACACGCACAAAACCAATAATGATTATAGTTATAATCCATAAAATTAAATTTTATTATTTAATTGGTTCTATTTATTTTTTTATCCCTTTATTTGTAAAAGTTCAGATAGAAATGATGCCGGTTTTACCTGAGCGCCTTCGCCGTGACCTTGGTGCCGGTGAGGTTCAGTGAGACGAGCGTGTTTGCATCAGACAACTGAGAGAGGAGTCTCAGCGAGCCCTCCAGGTCGGCCTCAGTAAAAGGCTGATTGGTGATGTCGAGCTGCCGGAGCGTATGACCCCACTTCTCTATCAGCAGGTGGAGGTTGTCCTTGATTCCATAGGGGTTGGTGAAATACACGCCCCAGAAAAGGCACTCAAGCTCTGAATCAGAACACAAAAACCAGCAGAACGGATCAGCAAAACTCTCCGAGTCACAAACCCCGAGTCAAAATCAATAACCTGCATAAAGAGTCTTTTTATTTTTTTGCCAGCGGGACATTTTCTCAGCCGAAATAGAAGGATTTATTTAAGCTTAACTGTAGAAAATGAAACTTTTATCTTAACTGTTGTGAAGTTTTACTCTCCTATGTAGGAATTTATAAAATTAACCAAAATAAAGTGTCTGGTTACAGAGTTAAACAAGTCACGAGACGTAATGATGTAGAAATATAATCTAAATGTATTTATTATATAGGGTCTTTAAGTAATAGAGCTGCAATTAACAGTTACTTTGCAAATAAATTAATCTTTCGATTCTTTTTTTGATCAATCGATTAATAATTGGAGAGACAAAGGTTCCTTAAAGAAGACTTTTTTTTTTACAAAATCAAACGAGGTGAAACTAAAACGTTTTAAATTAAGCTCTGGATTATAGAGCAGATTGACAGATGAAAAAATGTTTTTTACGCTACCATTCAAAAGTTTGGGGTCACATTGAAATGTCCTTATTTTTGAAGGAAAAGCACTGTACTTTTCAATGAAGATAACTTTAAACTAGTCTTAACTTTAAAAAATACACTCTATACATTGCTAATTTGGTAAATGACTATTCTAGCTGCAAATGTCTGGTTTTTGGTGCAATACATTCAAATAGGTGTATAGAGGCCCATTTCCAGCAACGATCACTCCAGTGTTCTAATGGTACAATTTGTTTGCTCATTGGCTCAGAAGGCTAATTGATGATTAGAAAACCCTTGTGCAATCATCATCACACATCTGAAAACAGTTTAGCTCGTTACAGAAGTTACAAAACTTACCTTCCTTCCATACAGCATGGTACTTGCAAAATGGCTATCTAAATAGTGCAGATTGAGTTTCTGGAGCATCGCATTTTTGGGGTCAATTAAACACTCAAAATGGCCAGAAAAAGAGAACTTTCATCTGAAACTCGACAGTCTATTCTTGTTCTTAGAAATGAAGGCTATTCCATGCGAGAAATTGCTAAGAAACTGAAGATTTCCTACAACGGTGTGTACTACTCCCTTCAGAGGACAGCACAAACAGGCTCTAACCAGAGTAGAAAAAGAAGTGGGAGGCCGCGTTGCACAACTGAGCAAGAAGATAAGTACATTAGAGTCTCTAGTTTGAGAAACAGACGCCTCACAGGTCCCCAACTGGCATCTTCATTAAATAGTACCCACAGTAGCCTGTTTGTGCTTTCCTCTGTAGGGAGTAGTACTGGTGATGTCATCAAGAATCACCTCTCGGCCTCAGTCCCCACAGAAACTGTCCCACGCCGTTTATTGCTGCGTTTTTCTTTTCTTTAGACGTAGATCTCATTATGTTTTTAATTGATGAACATTCTCTATCTGTTCTGGTTCTAGATCCTAAACAGACTGGTTAAGTGGAGCTTTGCTTTATACAGGGTTCCTACAGCATAAGGCCAGTTAAATTCAAGACTTTTTAGTGCCACTTGAAATAAAAATGTAAGACCAAATTCACAAAAACCACAAGAAAAACCCAAAGGTTTATTTTAACATAAACCACTGCACTAATGTTTCAAATGTTGAAAAGCTTCCCATACAGGAAGAAAGCTAAAGACACACAAATGACAGATATATTTTAACAATTATTTAACTGAATTCACAAACTTGGTTTTAGCAGCGAACAAAACAAATCAGTTTTAAAGCCACAACATAACCAGTGCTAAGTCTTTTTAGCAGCTATTTTTCTTTGTATGGTTTTCTTAGGATGTTTGATTGGTAACTCGATTTTGACGCTTTCTGTTTCGTGCTTCGCATGTGCGACTCCACTGCCATAATTCCCATCGTTCGTGGAGAAAACTCAATTTTGGTTACATTTACACTTGCTCATATTTTCCAAACAAAAAGTTAATGGAGCATCTCCCAAATGTCCCGGCCGCAACAACGCTTTTATTGGTTCCGCTATCGGGACGGAACCAATAATGAAGAGCCGTTATTTTTTTTTCAAATAATTTTTTTTTTTTTTTCAATTTTAATGTTTTATTTAGATTACAAAAATAAATCGTAATAAAAATAATCCTATTTATGATATTTTTAAAAATAGGACCTACGAAAGACTGATTTAAGAAATTTTAATACCAATTAAGGCCTTAGTTTTATTTTGAAGAATTCAATGCCTTTTAAGACTTTTTAAGGACCCGTGGGAACCCTGGTATTGAATGAGCCGGTTGTTATTTTTCAAATAACTTTTCATAATCTGTTCCAGTCAAATGTGAGGAATTGTTTTAATGTGTGTGTATCACAGAGACAGAAGCGAAAAAATCCGCTCACCCTCTCTATACGCAGTTAGTGTGATCGGAGGTTAAAAAGTGGCATGCAGCTGCTGTGTTCAAGGCTTAAAGGTTGTTCACCAGCCCGCATTAAATGAGAAGAGGAAGGAGACGGAAGCATAACCATCCATCAACGCCATAAAGCTGTAGATTGGTACCTGTAAAATTCGAAGTTAGTTCTCATAGATCCGGGTACTCGTTAATTTGTAATTTATATTCGCAAATGAGTGGTTGGATGTCGTGCATTCAGTGTATTTGTTCATGCATTTTTGCAAAGTCGCTCTGTTTTTGTAACATTTATACTTGTATAGGGCTTGGTCGTCATGACGTAAGCACTTTGCGTTGCCGCCATATTGACGGCCTCTTTTACCGCGGCTCAGACTACTGCCTATGACTACCGCATACTGTACTCCTTCTCAGCCTGATTAATTTCACCTTAACTTGGTTTCAACCATGGTAAACCGTTGCTGTATTGTGGGCTGTAACAGCTCAACACATGATCGCCATGGAAACATAGAAAATGGGTTAACTTTCCACCGCTTTCCTGCCTGGAGGCGTAACCACGGAGACCAAGCGTCAGAGATAAAGAGTCATCGTCTAGCTTGGATCGCGGCTGTAAGACGACCGAACATAACTTTCCACAGTATTCCAATGTCATTGAGAGTGTGTTCCCTGCATTTTCATTCTGCTAAGTTAAAGATGCACGGTTTTATTTTATAGCCTACTTTGTTTCTTTCCTTCAAAGTTGGGATCTTTTACGGGAAAATAATAAAAACGGCAGCTGGAAAAGGCTCAAATACGTGAGAAACCTGGAGGGTTGGCAGTTAACGTTACTAACTACACCTCTGAAACACATAGTAGCTAGTTAAAAGTACATTACATGCGTGAGTGGTTGTTAGCATTAGCGGTTAGCAGTTGCTAAACTAGCAGGTTCCAGAGCCCGTCTGATCACAGCGTACCTTCGTACGGATTACTGTGTTCCCACTGTTTGCTGGCTTTATGATCTGCAGCTCCTGAACCCATCCATTCATGAACTGCATATGAGACTCCAAGGACTTGTAGCTTGGGAACTGTTTTGAAGTATAGGCGCTCACTCATCGGTGCTCCACTGATTGTTTGGAACTTCATATGGATCCAAAGGATTAATAATGCTGATTTTGTCAACATACCGGTCCCTGGCTTCTCTATTTAATGTGTCCCGGTAAATTCCAGATCTTTTTCGGGATTTTAACATCTTTTTTCTCTCTACTTCTGTCAATATGACCGCGACGTCCCACAATGCAACGTGGATCCCGAGCCCTATTCTCACAAATTTATGTAACGCTTTTATTGGTGGTTATCTCACCCCGTATGGTTTCACAATCAAAGAAAACCATTTGTTCTGTGGAAATGTAAAACATTAAAGCAGAAAGGAGGCCCTTTTTTTACTCACCTTGAGACGGCAGCTCTGCCAGCCCACCGGCTGTAATCCGCTTAGCCCCACGTAGGTCCAGCACTCGCAGTTTGGTGGAACCGAACAGAGTATCCAGCAGAACTTCGTCCGTCATGTAGGAGTGTGCAGCGTTGGTGACACAAAACTCGTCCAGAAGAGGGAAACCGCACTCGGACTCGTCTATCTTACGATTCACCTTTTCCGTAATCTGGATGTTCATCATCCGGAAGATCTGGAACAAAGCGGGAAAACAGGATTAATGGATCATCAAACACTGGAAATTGGCTCTATATCGAAAATTTTAATTCAGTTTATTTCTATAGCACCAATTCACAACACATGTCATCTCAAGGCTCTTTGCAGTTCACCAGATCATCCGGTCAGAGACATAGACAGGTATGGGGCTTTGCAGGCTAACAAGGAGGCCAAACGACCCCCATTCCAAAGGGGGGGACCTGTTTGATCGTTTTAATCTGCATGTTTTCTAAACAAAAACAAGGTTTTGTTGGGCTGCTGGATAAAGATAATGACCTGGATAAGTGAGAATCTTGACCAGCAAACATCGGGACGATCGGAGAGCTCAGCAACAAATCTGGTTCTGGATTACTGGGCCAATGATTGCTTCTTACCGAGATATACAGGGTTCGTACACCTTTTCCAAAGTCAAAATCAAGCACTTTTCAAGCACTTTCAAGGTCCATTTTTAAACTTTTTCCAGCACCTTGGAACCACCTGGATCCCCGTTCTTTTTGGCCCTCATGTCCCTCCGTCGTCGGACTAAACTCGCCCCCACTTCCTCGCCGCCTCGGCCGTATCTAGACCCACAGCGTGTAGCACAGACCACGCTTCAATATTGAGCATAAATCAAAAATGTCTGCATCAAGCTCACTGCTACACACTGCTGTAAGAGTATAACCAGGAAGCGAGGTAGGAGGGCAGAATAGGTTTAGCGCCACCGCAGCACGGGAGGGAGAATTACGCCCAGGAGCAAATGGATAAAAATAGACCGGAGCAAAAAAAAAACATGAATCGATTCTCTTGCGGACGAATCGATGCATCGGATCGTCGGCTGTTGGATCGATGCATCGATACAAAACGATTATTATTTACACCCCTAATCTAGCCTAGAGCTGTCAGTCTGGTAAAGAATCTGGTTGTTATTCCAAATTGTAAAGGTTCACTTTTTTTTTGCAACATAAAACGGACTAAAACCTCTTTAAGTTTTAGTCGACTAAAACCGACTAAAACTATCACATATCGTACTGACTAAAATGTGACTAAGACTAATAATAGTATTCATCCTGAAGATTAAATCTAAGACGGCTGCTAAAAAAAACAACACTGTTAACGGAGGAGGGGAACTGATGATGAAGGTGCAGAAAACTCCCACCTGTGCTTTACATGGGGCAGATTAGTGGTTTTCCTGGATTGAGTCTGATGCAGCCAATCCAGGCCTTACTGTTGCTCTCTTGCTTCTGTTTAAGTTTTCTTTTGAGTTTTCAGTTTCACGTTGATCCATGTTTTTCTTTGTTTTCTAGTTAGTTATTGGTTTAATTCCTATTTCGAGGTGTTTTCTAAATCTATTTGAGATCTTAGGGATTTCTTGGTTGCCCTCTTGTGTTGGTCTCCTTTTCCCTGGCTCCTTTCTAGGCTCCTCTCTTCATCCCAAACAGCTCATTAGTCCCGTCGTTGTTCTGTCTCCCATATATCCTCTCCACGTGCAGTTCCTCGTCTTTTCCCGGCTCCTCACACATGTTTTTCCCTGATGTCTCCAAGGTTATGGTTTTTTCTGTATTTATTATGTTGGATTTTTGGATTCCTGCCTCAGTTGCCTGTGAGTACTACATTAAAACTACAAACATCACCTCTGCCTCCTCAACTCTCTCTGCATTTGGGTCCTTAAAACCTCAACCCAATCCTGACACTTATGGGTTGAAAGTGAAATAAGGAGGATGAATTCATTAGATAGATACGAGGAAGCTTTGTCTCAAAGAAATAGGTTTCTGCTGTGACAATAGGGAGTAGGGCTGCAACTAACAATTATTTTAAAAATCGATGAATCAGCCGATTATTTTTTCGATTAATTGATGAATCGGACAAAAAATATTTTTTATATTAACCTCTTTATTCCAAAATAAACATTTTAGACGGAACAAACAAGCACACAAGTACAGGTTGCTCATTAACTGTCCTGGTGCAATATGAAAAATAAATGTTTGTGTTAAAACTACGCAAACTTACATGAGAAATGTAGCTGTACATCCACAAAATATAGGCTAGTTTGTTTCATAAAGTGCAAAAAAAGACATTTTTGTTTTTAAAAGCCCCTAAGGGGTTCAAACAATAGGCCCCCCCATTTCAACAAATGAGTTTTTTTAGACTAGAAGAGTTCTGCCTTTTAAGACAGGAAAGTATAGCAGTTAAAGTTGCTACTTGAGAAAATACTGAACCATAGAGATAAAAATAGCCCTGTGATTCAAATTATAAATTGTAATTGGAATAAAAATGAGAGAACTAGGGGTGCTAAAAAACACATCCTCCAAAGACAGATATTTACATGGGAATGTGGCAGATAATTAATTGACATATTACTGATCTTGCTGGATTTTATTCTGCTTTACTTCCATAAATTGCAGGATCTTCTTTACTTTATCTTTGCCAGAAGATTTAAACTTTAAAAGCCTTGCCCTCATAATTTGCAAGTTAATTTATTTATAAAAGCTATTTTAATTATTGTGATCAATTTGCGCCGTCAATCCCGGTGCATGCGCGCTTCATTTGCAGTCTGGACGCTGAAACATCCTGCGGCTCTGACTGCAGCGCTGAGAGGGACTCCTGCGGGAGAACGGGGTTGGGATGGGGGAGGCGCCCCACGGCAGAGTAGGAACAATACATGCTTTCACGTAAGAGTCTCCAAAAGCCAACAGTGACACCGTAAAAAGTCGCCAGATTTGTCGCTAGTCGCTTTTTTGAAAAATAGTCGCTGGAGGGGTCTGAAAAGTTGCTAAATATAGCGACAAAGTCGCTGAGTTGGCAACACTGCGCACCTGCAGCGCTGGCACGCTGTGCGGTAATATTTTTTCTTCCCCTGTTTCAGTCAAGTGGATGTGATGATGGCGGCGGCGGATGATGCATTAATCGTGCGACACAACTAATCGATGATGAAATTCATTCGCCAACGCTTTTAAAAGTCAATTTTTATCGATTTTATTGATTCGTTGTTGCAGCCCTAATAGGGAGTATTTCTTACCTTAAGTTTTGGGCAGGAGTGCTGCAGCATCTTAAAGCAAACGCACATATCTGTGTCTTTACTCGCCACGCTGTTGTTAATGTCCAACAGCTCCAGATTAGGACAGCAACCCCTCTGCAAAAAAAGAAAGAAAAAACCATGAGCAGAGTCTGTAAAATGAGGCCAGCTGACTGTTTTCCAGCCGACAGGAAGTAGCCTCACGGAGATGGCCGACAGAAGTTTGTCGTGTCTGCTGCTGCGGGTGAACAGCATCTGCCTGATCTGGTTCCCGTGTTCCTCCAGGTACTGCACGACCGCATCAATCTGAAACTACAGCAAAGCAAGAACGATAGCTTTAAAACTGATTATGAACTCACAGATAAAATTATTTCACTTCAATCAGTCGAAAGAAAATGATTTAACATTCTTTTAATAAGAACATGCATATCTTAGAATGAGGCTGCCTAGATACGCCTGGCCAGCCAAACTAATATCTATTCAGTTTATTTCTATAGCTCCAATTCACATCACATACATTCACATCTCAGCTCACTTTCCAGTTCACCAGATCATCCAGTCAGATTGATTCAGATTGACCAGGGAGACGTCCAGGAGGCATCCTAACCAGATGCCTGAGCCTCCTCAACTGGCTCCTCTCGATGTGGAGGAGCAGCGGTTCTACTCTGAGTCCTCCCAGGATGACTGAGCTCCTCCCCCTCTCTAAGGGAGAGCCCAGACACACTACTGAGAAAACTCATTTCACCTGCTTGCTGCATCATGACCATAGATGCGGGTAGGAAGCATCAATAAACGATTTATTGATTACTAAATTAGTGGATGATTATCAGAATAATTGTTTCAGCCCTATTTGAATGATGGTCAAAAAGGCTGATTTTGGGTGATTGATGGCAGATGAATGATCCCATTTATTACTAGTTTAATATTTGTTGCTATTATTTATTTACTGTGTGAAAAGTGGAAGAAAAATGAATTTTCTAAACACTAAAAAACAGCCTCTGTTCTTCACCAACAGCAAATAAAAACCTCAGAGTTCAGTTTAAGGACGTAGATCATTTGCAGTAGAATGGGTGACGTGGCGGATCTACACAGAATTCAAAACAAAGACAATCTTCATACTTCTTACAAACACAGGAAGTCCACAGATGAAACTAATCCCACCAGAAAAGGGCGGAGCTTATTTTTTTAGACCAAAATCTGAAATCCCCAGAAGTTCTCCCTCCTGTTCGTGTTGAACTGTGAAAATACTGACTGCCTTCGATAAAAAGGATAAAATGCCGGAATGAGAGCGGCAGCATCAGCACATGTACCTGCGAGTGCTGCAGATTGATGGTCTGCAGGGAGCGGCTGTGCAGACCCAGGCTGTGCATCCCGCTCGCCGTCAGACCTTTGCAGTACGACAGGTGGAGGGAATGAAGGTGGGGACAAAACTTTGAAATGCTCTAAATGAGTCAACAAACAGAAACAAAGCCATATTTTTCATTTAGGCGATTTATTTCGATGGATTTTTGGTACATCTTTAACGTTTAGAATAAAATCATTCATTTTCAAAAGAGGAGTTTCTATGACGGAGTTTTAGGGCCAGGCTAGGGATTTTTATTTCAAGAATAAAGGCGTAACATTACGAGAATAAAGTCATATAATTACAAAAATAGAGTCATAAAATTACCAGAATAAATTCTTAAAATTTTGAGAATAGTTGTATAAATACAAGAATAAAGTAATACAATGTTAAGAATAAAGTTGTAAAATTACAAAAATAAAGTCATTAAATTACGAGAATAAAGTCATAAAATTACGAGAATAAAGTCATAAAGAGAGTAGTCATAAAATTACAAAAATAAAGTCATTAAATTACGAGAATAAAGTCATAAAATTACAAAAATAAAGTCATAAAATTACGAGAATAAAGTCATAAAATTATGAGAATAAAGTCATAAAATTAGGAGAATAAAGTCATAAAATTACGAGAATAAAGTCATAAAATTACAGTAGTCATAAAATTACAAAAATAAAGTCATTAAATTATGAGAATAAAGTCATTAAATTACGAGAATAAAGTCATAAAATTAGGAGAATAAATTCATAAAATTACAAAAATAAAGTCATTAAATTAGGAGAATAAAGTCATTAAATTAGGAGAATAAAGTCATTAAATTAGGAGAATAAAGTCATAAAATTACGAGAATAAATTCATAAAATTGTGAGAATAAAGTCATAAAATTACCAGAATAAAGTCGTAAACGAGAAAAAAAGTTGTATTTTATGGCAACTCTTCCCAGAATCCCTTTCTTCCCTAAAATGAGGAATGTGGAGCATCATGTGAAGTTCTACTTTAGCATCGGTTTGACCAATCAGGAAATCTTTTAGCAGCAGCATCAAACTGGGCAGGATGTCAAAGTTGACTCTGGTTGCTGATTGGTGGAGCTGGTCGGCCGTCATCTGCTGGGCGGAGCTCCAAGCTTTCTTTCTGAAACATGTTGCTGTATGATGACTTTATTCTCGTAATATTACGACTTTATTTCCAAAATAAAGAAAATGTAAACATTTCTAGCCCGGCCCTAATACTCCAACGTAAGTTTCTCCTTATGGGTTTAAAAAGTTTAAGTTGTAGATTTAAAGTCCTTTAGTTTCAGATTTACCTCTAAGGTGAAGTCAACATTCTTTGCCCAGTGACAGAGAGTAAAGTCCCGCAGCTGTGAGAACCTAAAGAAGAACAACAGTGAGGTTTTTAGCTCCAACGAGGAGCTCAACTGGTTCAAACATCAGCTGTCCTCCAGAAGCTCTCACCTGTTTTCCGTCAGCCAGGCCACGGTCTCCTTGATCCTGTCTCTCGTCTTTGCAAACAATTTCTTTGCTGGCTGATACCAACAGTAACCTACGGTCACTTTTCTCCACAGAATCGGGGTGGAGGCAGCGGCGTTCCACAGACGACAAACTCGTCCGACCCTGAAGCACAAACCAAGGAGAAAATGTCAGATAAAAGCTGTGAGCAGAAGTGAGACCACAGCAGAGAGGAGGAGGAAAACAGGGTTCCTACCTGCAGAGGAAAGGCACCGCCCCGTCTTCAGCAGCCACCATTTGAAAGATGTAGACCAGCACCTCCTCTGGTAAATGCTGTCCCCACCTGTCCTCAGACTCGGCCGCATGGACAGGAGGCTTCTCCCGTTCTTTCTCCTGATCCGGGGACACAACAGGAGGTTTCTTTTTCACTGGTTTCCGTTTCAGCGGAGGTTTTTCCTGAGAGACTGATTTCTTTTTCTTAGGCGACTTTGCTTTGGACACTATTTCACTGTCTTCTGACCAAGGAACGTCGTCAGAATCAGTCGAATCATCTATCCCAAAAAACACGATGTCTTCCCCTGGCCCGTTGAAGGTGGGCTGTTGGAAGTGGAACGGTGGGGTCTTTTTGGCTTTCTTTGCTTTAACAGCCACATTGCTTTTCAGCCGTTCTTTCCTGGGCGTGGTTTTCCCAGATCCAGATGCTCCAGATGCTGAATCGACACGGCTGCCTCCAGGCTGGACTGAACTGTTGTAGTCGAATTCCTCCATCAATACTTTGGTTTGAAATGTCTAAGAACATCAGGAGAAAGCACGACAGAGAAAACTCAGTTAGACATTATTTCAACGCCACAAGTTCAAGTTGTTTTCCTACGATGGAGTATTAGGGCAAGGCTAGATTTTTTATTTTTCGAGATAAAGTCATAAAATTACTAGCATCAAGTCGTAACAAAAAAATTCATAGAATTACGAAATTAAAATCATAACATTACGAGAATAAAGTAATAAAATTACAAGAATAATGTCATAAAATTCTGAGAAAGTCGCAAAATTCTGAGAATAAGGTCGTAAATTGCGAGAAAGTCTTAACAATTAGAGAATAAAGTTGTAAAATTACGATAATAAAGTCATAACAATACAAGTAAAAAGTCATAAAATTATGAGAAATATGTAATAAAATAATGAGAATTAAGTCATAACATTTATTTCAAGAATAGTTGTAAAACCATTAGAATAAATTCATAAAATTATGAGAACAAAGTCATACAATTATGAGAAAGTCATAACAATAAGAAAATAAAGTCGTAAAATTACGATAATAAATTCATAACAATACAAGTATAAAGTCATAAAATTATGAGAAATACGTAATAAAATAATGAGAATAAAGTTGTAACATTTCAAGAATAGTTGTAAAACTGTTAGAATAAAGTCGTAAAATTATGAGATCAAAGTCATACAATTATGAGAAAGTCGTAACATTGTAAGCATAAAGTCGTAAATTGCGAAAAAGTTGTAAATTGCGAGAAAGTCTTAATAAGAGAATAAAGTCGTAAAATTAAGATAATAAAGTCATAACAATACAAGTATAAAGTCATAAAATTATGAGAAATACGTAATAAAATAATGAGAATAAAGTTGTAACATTTCAAGAATAGTTGTAAAACTATTAGAATAAAGTCGTAAAATTATGAGAACAAAGTCATACAATTATGAGAAAGTGGTAACATTATGAGAATAAAGTCGTAAATTGCGAAAAAGTTGTAAATTGCGAGAAAATCTTAACAATAAGAGAATAAAGTCGTAAAATTACAATAATAAAGTCGTAACAAGTATAAAGTCATAAAATTATGAGAAATACGTAATAAAATAATGAGAATAAAGTCATAACATTTCAAGAATAGTTGTAAAACTATTAGAATAAAGTCGTAAAATTATGAGATCAAAGTCATAAAATTATGAGAAAGTCGTAACATTATGAAAATAAAGTCGTAAATTGCGAAAAATTTGTAAATTGCGAGAAAGTCTTAACAATAAAAGAATAAAGTCTTAAAATTACAATAATAATGTCGTAACAATACAATTACAAAGTCATAAAATTATGAGAAATACGTAATAAAATAATGAGAATAAAGTCGTAACATTTCAAGAATAGTTGTAAAACTATTAGAATAAAGTTGTAAAATTATGAAAAAGTTGTAACATTATGAGAATAAAGTCGTAAATTGCGAAAAAGTTGTAAATTGCGAGAAAGTCTTAACAATAAGGGAATAAAGTCATAAAATTACGATAATAAAGTCGTAACAATACAAGTATAGAGTCATAAAATTATGAGAAATACGTAATAAAATAATGAGAATAAAGTCGTAACATTTCAAGAATAGTTGTAAAACTATTAGAATAAAGTCGTAAAATTATGAGATCAAAGTCATAAAATTATGAGAAAGTCGTAGAATTATGAGAATAAAGTCGTAAATTGCGAAAAATTTGTAAATTGCGAGAAAGTCTTAACAATAAAAGAATAAAGTCTTAAAATGACAATAATAATGTCGTAACAATACAATTACAAAGTCATAAAATTATGAGAAATACGTAATAAAATAATGAGAATAAAGTCGTAACATTTCAAGAATAGTTGTAAAACTATTAGAATAAAGTTTTAAAATTATGAAAAAGTTGTAACATTATGAGAATAAAGTCGTAAATTGCGAAAAAGTTGTAAATTGCGAGAAAGTCTTAACAATAAGAGAATAAAGTCGTAAAATTACGATAATAAAGTCGTAACAATACAAGTATAAAGTCATAAAATTATGAAAAATACGTAATAAAATAATGAGAATAAAGTCGTAACATTTAAAGAATAGTTGTAAAACTATTAGAATAAAGTCGGAAAATTATGAGAATAAAGTCCCAACATTACAAAAATAAAGTTGTGATATTATCAGACTAAAGATACATTTTATGACAAATCTTATTAGAAACACTTTCTTCCCTAAAATGAGGAATGCAGAGCATCATGTGAAGTTATATTTTAGCATTGGTTTGACAAATCAGGAAATCTTTTAGCAGCAGCATGAAACTGGGCAGGATGTCAAAGTAGACTCTGGTTGCTGATTGGTGGAGCTGGTCGGCCGTCATCTGCTGGGCGGAGCTATAAGCTTTCTTTCTGAAACGGGTTGTTGAATGATGAATTCATTCTCTTAATATTAGGACTTTATTATCGAAATATTACCACCTCATTATTGTAATTTTACGACTTTATTCTCGTAATAAAAAAATATATATCTCTAGCCCAGCCCTAATACTCCGTTGTAGATTTCCAGCTATGAGGGAAAACATCAGATTATACACGTTATAAATCATATTCCTCATCCAATAAAGGAAAATAGGAAAGGAAAAAAGGAAATTTCCCGATAGATCTCAAATATAAAAAGAAAATCCAGCATAAAAATAAATCATTTCTCTTTTCTCCCTCATTTCTCAGCAGTAAACAGTGAAACAAAGTATGGATAAATCGACAAAATTTTTATCCACTAGTTTAGGCAGTTTAAAGTTAATGTATATTTAAAGTACTGAAATGTTTCCTTTGTAGAAATCTAACAATAAAAATAACATTGATAATGTAAATGAGTGCATCTTGATAGCAGTTTTAAAGCTTGCATATTTTTATGCAAGCTTTAAAACAATAACACAAATCTAATCTAATCTAGTTTTCCTGTGATTTAAAATCCTTTTACACTTGAGTTGGAATCAGTTCCAGTATTGTCTTATTATTATAAAATGCTAAATTCTGCTAAATGTAAGATAAATTTGGTTTTCACACAGGTCATTGTATAAAAGAGTTTTTCCAGAACATCCAGTATCTGTGGGAATAAACCAGTCTATGCAGGTTTCTCCTACAACCTGCGTTACTTTAAGGCACTGCTCCTAATTTGAAAACTAATTTAAAACCCTTTTTTGACCATAATGCAGCAATAAATTAACAATAAAAAGTGTAGAACAGAAAACCTCGCAAAACTGAAATTATATCCTACTACATTTTCAAATTTTTCCATTATTTCTGCAAACTAATGTACTTAAATGCAGGTGTTTAGTGGAAAGGTGAAATATATCTTCAAGTAATGTAATTTTCCATTGTAATGTAGCGTTATTACTAAAGGAAAACCTGAAGCACACAAGTATTGCCTGTTTAACTTTTCTTTAAAGCTTTCCTCTCATTCATTTAATGGTTTCCAAATAGTTTCCGACCTTTGATTAATCTGTCGAGTAAAAGCCTCAGAGTTAAAACTGCCAATAAAGCAAACATTGATACATGCTTTTAGCTGGTTTCCTTTTGTTTTGCTTTGGTTCTTTTATTTCCTCTTAGTTCAGACGAAGCTGCGCGCGCATCTCCATTATTTACAACCCGAAGCTTAGCATCGCTGAAAGCAGCGTCTGCTAACTGCTAACATATCGACTAACTAAAATGAAAAAACCATTACAGATATATCAGCACAATTTCAACTGGTAACCGTTCATGTTCCGACAGCTACTATATACAACAGAAGGGTCTTTTTTTATATATCTGTATATAAATAAGAATATACTTTACATTTTGTTATGCTAGCTGGAAACCATCAAGCAGAATCAGGAAGTATTCCGTCTTTCTGATTGGTCAAAACCCCAACTCCTACCCGCCTTTAAATGAAACTGACCAATCACAGAACAGAGACGATTGTTTAAAAAGTCATTTGGGAAGGGGGAAGGGACATCAGTTATTAAGAGTAAAGAAATGGAAAAATGGCAAAAAAGGTGGAATGAAGTTTAAAACAGAATTATATAAAGTACAAAAGTCAGTATATAATAGAAATATGAATAAGAGAAACAGAAGGGAAGAAGTAATAATAATCAGATTAAGAGTGGGTTATACATATTTAATGACAATTTATATTTAATACGGAGGAGAAATTGTGAACAATTTGAGGAATGTGGAGAAAAATCCAATTTAGAAAACATTCTAATGAACTGTAAAACGTAACAAAATGAAAAGGAAAAAACTGAGAAGAATGGTTGGAAGGAAAGGCCATTAATGCAGTCTGAAAGGAATGTTGGGAAATAAAGGAAATATAAACGATATTAACGGATTATGGAAAGCATTATTTTTTATATATAGAATACAAAACAAAAAAAACAAAAAACAATTTGATCAAAGTAGAGTAATGTTGCTACACGCTCATGTACAGTAGGTGGCGGTATGCAGCTTAAAGTTGCTCGCGATCCGCCATAACAGAACAGAAGAAGAAGAAGGTTGGGTTGCGCTGGAAACAAGGTGGGTTTATTTTAAAACTGTTTTAACTGCTTTAAAATCTGCTATTATTGACAGTAGAACCGAACCGTACAGCTACTGATTTATTCTCCACTTTGCATGATTAAAGTTAGCAGAGTTTTTATTGCCGTTAAAGAGCGTGTTTATAGAGAGGAGGGTCCCATGGCTAACAGTGCAGCATGCTAACTGTTCTGCTACTGTTAGCATTTCCACACACATAACTCTGTATTTGCTGAATTTATTCTATTAATTTATAGATTTTACTCATATTTCCATCTTTTATTTAATTGAATGAGTCAATGAGGGTAAACCGAAGAATATAGTTAGATTGTTGGGGGAAAAGAAAATGATTTCTTTGGTTTTTGTTTCTAGATATTTCTGCATATGGGGCCTTTGATTAGTAAATATGAGACTTTAAAGTCATAGGGAAATCATATTTAAATGTTAAGTCATTCTGGCTTAAACATGTATATAAAGGGGCTCTTTATCAGATGATATTGTTGCAAAATGTAGAAAATTTCTATTTAAAAAAAAATCCTGTCTCAATTTTTTTTTCCGTTATCTTCTGCAGACCAGTTAGTTCTACGTCAGCCTGAACACCTAAATTCGGCCAATCATATATCAACGGTCATCTGTCAATCAAATGTTTTCAGTCATAGCATCTTGATTCATGTGTCGCAGCTAATATACGCAACGGTTGAAACCAGAATCCTTTCCTTTCCCATTGAGTTGCGTCCCAGTGTTCACGGGGATGGACGTCTGTGTCTTCGGCAGGCGTAGAGCTAACAGAACTGGCAGCGTTGCGAGGCAAGGGCTCAAACATGGACGGCTGGAAGCCTTCTACACCAAACCAAGCTTCTGCCGCCCTGGCGTCCTCTTCCACAACATCTTCGTCCCCGCTTTCCTCCTCTAAATAAAAAATGGATGACGGAGGAGACTCATCCACGACCTCCGACACTAAACTCTCCTCCTCTTGCATGTTTCCTCTGTCCATAGCGTTTCTTGACAGCGTCGTTTCTAAGTCACCAATTTAGTGCTACTTGGTCCCAATGGAATTTCCCATTGGGAACCTGCTAGCGCTAAGTTGCTAACTGGTTAGCAAGATGCTTCTGAACCAAACCTGCTTGCGAACCTTCTGCCACAACAATCCCGCCCCCTTGATAATCGACCAATCACATTCACTTTATTCACTCGTGTAAAGTCGGGCACCACTCGGGAGAATTCGGAAACGCAACGGTTGGAATGGCCGCTTCCCTACTTTTTATGAAACATGGTTTTTCTTCTGATTTTTTGTGTTTTATTTCTATAAGACATGTGCACCATTCCAGTTTTTGCTTCTTTTCTTGTTGATTTCACTCCTCTTCAAGAATCGTGTTGAACCTTTGTATGTCCTTTAATCTAATAGATAAACCATTGTCCATTCCTGAGGACCAATGAGCAGAGGTGCATGCAGTACAGTGTATACTTTTTGATAGTTTAAATTAAATGCAGCGAAACACGAGTAGCAACTAAAGATTAATAAATGTCAAAATTTGCTTTTTAACAGTGGTGATTAGTGATGGCTTACTGAGGCATCTTGAAGAGTTTGGACACATTGCCAAACTTTATTGATGCTGCATTGATACTGTCTCAAAGAATACTGACACCTGCTGGACATTCAATTCTATTCAGTTTATTTCTATAGCTCCAATTCACATCATGTCATCTCAGGTCACTTTATAGATCCAGATCAACCAGATCATCCAGTCAGATTGATTCAAAGTTTTCTATCTAAGGAAAACCAGCTGATTGCATCGACTCATTGACTCTTCAGCAATCCCTCACACTAAGCATGCTTGTAGCGACAGTGGAGAGGAAAAACTCCCTTTGAACAGGAAGAAACCTCCAGCAGAATCAGGCTCAGTGTGAGCGGCCATCTGCTGAGGCCCACTGGGGTTCAAGGAGACAGAAGCAGACATAGAAAAAGAAGCATAGATACAAAAGGCAACTGTCAACCAGCTCCACAGGCGGCCCCGTCCAGGAAACACACAGCCAGGCAGACGAGCTCCGAGCCAGCTCCCATGTCAGAGGATGAAGAGAGCACATCCAGTTAGTCACAGTCAGAGAAACAGGACTACACTGGAAAACAGGCCAAGCTCAAATAGAGCATAGTGTTAGAGATTGAACTAATAGATTCTGCAGAGTGGGAGAATAGAGATAGAATGAAGCAGAATGATGAAAAAGGGGTCCCTATGTCCTCCAGCAGTCTAAGCCTATAGCAGCAGAACTATAGAGATAGATCAGGATAACCTGAGCCACTCTAACTAGAAGCTTTATCAAAAAGGAAAGTTTTAAGCCTGCACCTAAACAGTTGGAAACCCCTAATGGAAATTTAGTTAAAATTCTGAAGCGTGAGCCTTTCTGCTTGTTGGAAGTTGCTTCTCTTAAAGGGAAAAAGATTTTCACAGGTCTTAAGAAATTCTATTTACATTGATGTTGTTTTGAGGCCTTTGAATGACGTTTGCGTTTGTCTGTGTTTCTTTAACAGAACATCATGGAGGAAGGACGGGATTTTTCTCTCCATGGAAAAGCAGTTGTGAAAGATGCTAATCTGAGTAAGACTGGACCTTTTTACTGTAGACGTCTGCACCGGTTGTCCTGTTAGCAACATCAAACTCAAGCCTCTTTTTAGTTTTTTTTTCTTACCAAGTTTCTAAACCTTCTTGTAATCCTGCAAAGCAGAGGTGTTGACCTCATTCTATATCGGGCCGCCTAGGTGTCGTCAATTCTTTAAAGGAAAAGTTCAGTCGGCAGGAATAATAAATGGATCATTATTTATACCTAAAACTAATACGTTTGCAGTGATTTAATGAATTTAGCGTTAATCAGTAAAAAAAACCCATTAATTTTCATCACAATCACTGAGTCTGGGAGCGGCCATTTTTGCCCAAATATAGTAGCCCCTCCCTCCTGCCATCTTCCAGCAGTGACGTCACGGTGCGGTAAGCCTAGCGCCATTCTCCCCGCTTTCCAAGCTAAATCAATGGGAACTACTAGACACATCTAGCCTGACGTAGTCCTACTCAATTCTAGTCAGAATGAGTCTGATGCTGCTCCATAGAGCTGTGATTATGGGGCGTGTTTTGAACGGACCAGGAAAAAAAATGCCTCTGCACTCAATTGGATAGACCTACAACCAATAAGAGCAACGGAGTGCGTGACGTTATGTTCAGCGACGCATAGTTGTTGTCAACAAAAATCAAAGCGTGCAGTTTCACGCCTAGAATAAGAAGATGAGCCTTGATCGCGTTTCTCTGTTCCTCTTTTAAAATTAATTTGCTGTCGATATCTTCTAGAACAGACCTAATAGCAGAATCTACTCACCTAAACTGTCCAGCGGCAGCCATTGTTGTTGCTGCCCAAGCGCGCTTTGGTGACGTGGTTGATTACATTACTGTTGATCATCTGTCCATCATCGTTTAAAGCCCGCCCCAACAATTTGATTGGCCCGCCAGATATTGTGCGAGCATAGTCGCGCTACTATTGAACAATGCCAGACCGAACTTCCCAACCTCAAACGTTGTGGGCGGGACTAAGTTCGGAATGGCACCCAGGCTAGAGACACATCTGCAATCAACAACAATTATTGAAGATTTCCAGAGGACTTCACCATTGAAATTCACCAGAGCTATAGTGAAACTGACAATGCCCACGTGCATGGCAGCTGGATGCTGGAATACATCGGGTAAAAGTGGAAAAAAGAGTTATTCCACCTTTCTGATTCATGCTAAGAAACCAGGTCATTTGTGCGTGTCACAGTTAACGCAGACCCTAACCGACACACGGACCCCCAGAAATCCTAGCTAGTTCCTGATTGTCCCTCTCGCGTTGTGGCGTGGAATAACGTTGCGCAGCCCATGCTTCAATGTTGGGAATAAATAAAAAATATCTGCATCATACCTGCGATAAGCTAACTGCAACACACTGCTGCGGGAGGATAACCAGCCCTTAAACTTGGCAATGTTCTCAATTTTTGTGCTTCTTTAAAAAAATTCCCAGCAGGTAAAGATCAATCTATTTTATATTTTTTTAGAGAAATCGAATATTTTAGTTTCTGGACATTTCCTTCTTTTTTTTTTCCTTTTTCTATGTCAACTCGGATGCAAACAAAGGCACAGGGTGGTTTTGGATGTAAATAGTCAAACTCAATAGAACTTAAACATTAACGTCTCCTTCCTGCTGTGACCTGAAGGCCTTGTTGACTCAAACACTCCTGTTACTCTTATCTTACTTTTTTTGCACAGCAAATATGCAACAATTAAAATCAATAGACGTATTAATAATGCAGGGCAGCATGGTGGGAAAACACAGCAGTAAATATTCAGGAAGCACATCGCTCCTCCAGGAAACAGAACGTTCAAAACTGTTACCCAAAGACTGCCATCATGGTTTAAAAAATCACTTTATTAGCGCATTTAGGAGTATATTAATATATATGGATATTACCATCTACTAGTGATGGTGAGGTGAAGCCTCATTGAACAGTTTGGGCAAATTTCTTCAACGATCCCCACAGTTTATGAAGCTTCATGTGAATATGTCTCCACCTACTGGTAGAGTGCAGAACTACAGTTAGTAATAGAATCTGTGATTTGTGTTTTTTTTGCAATTGTTTTTTCCCCCACATAAGTTGCTTTGATATTGTTAATGATTGGTCTGTATAATGAAACTTTTTGGGGTGTAAAATGTCTTCAAGCGAACAATCATTTAAGGTACACTGTTTATCTGCCATTTTAGTGAAATAAGCACAAGCAGACATTGAAAAAGTTTGTGTAAATTGGGCAATGATGAGCAAAATGAAAGGTGTTAGTCGTTTCTATTTAAACATAATAGTTTTTCCACCGTTTTTACTTTTAATCGGGTTGGAAGTTATGTGTTCAAGCAATCATTTGGTCAAACCAACCAATCTAATTTGGCAGAATTTTTACCCAATCTGTATTTGTACTAGGACAAACCAAAACAAATTAGTCATGTTGTCACTCGTTAAGTATTATCGCAACTTTCAAAAGTCTAAGGTGGGTCTCAAATCAACAACCTAAGGAACGACGGACAATGTCTTACAGCTGATGCCACCAACATTGGTAACTATCGCTAACAGACAGCAATGCTACTTAACAATAACGTTACAACTCTAGCCACTCGTTCACATATTGATCAATATATTGTTTAACCAAAATAGTTTTAACCAACTAGATTGGTTGAGAAACACTACCAATCTATTCTTAAACTCTATCCAACTGACAGCAACTCTCCTACAATCTCCTACATCCTGACTGAACACTGCGGCTGTTTAGATGCCTGTCGAAGTTCTTGCGCGGTCTGAAGCACTTCCTAAAGCGGTCGCGCGGTATTACAGTAGCTAGGCTTCGGGCGTCAACAGTTTTGGCCCCTCCCCTAAATGAATCAGACCTTGGCGTGCTCTGGGGAAACGCCCCCACCATTACTCGACACACGCCTCGAAGCCTCGGCTCATCTCATGACATGGCTGTTAACGGCACACATTAGATCAATTACTGGGCTGCAATTATTAAAGAAACGGAAAAGTGAAAAAGCTTTTAACAGTTTAAAAATCTGACTTCTATTCTGCTATCAGGCCTTTTAAATGGGTTAAATGTTTTTTTTTCAACATTTTTCAAATGTTTTTTTTGGCCGATATCCGATATGCCGATATTTTAAAACTCATGTAGCCGATAACCGATATCGATACCGATGTTAAAGCTGGACAAAAATAAGTAGTCATTGAAAATAGCAGTTTTGTTATCCATTTCTGACACTTTGAAAAATAATATACTCAAAAATATTTTCATATGCTGATATCAAATTGATTTTTAAAAACGCTGTATCGATCTATTTTACTTTCAAAATCTGGTGAAATTTCATCGTTCTGTTACAAACTCTCGTGATATTTTGCAAATTCTTGTGAGATTTTGTTAGTAAAATAGATCGATACCGCGTCAATATATCAACATATAAAAATATGGCAACATTTTGTGAATTTTCGGGGGATTTCGTAGCATAACAATGACATATAGCAATATTTCATTGGTAAAAGAGATTGATATGGTGTTTTTAAATTGCAATATATCAACATATGAAGATATTGGGATATTTTAATGGATCAATATTTTTTCCCTCGTCTTTAGAAGTTTTTAAGTCTGTAAAAAAGAAGTTTTTGAGGAAGAAGAAGAAGTAGTATTTTATTATTTTGTTTTTTAGAATTTAGAAACTCAGAAGCTGATTAAATATCGGTGGGGTGGCCGATGTCCGATATTCAGTTTTAAGGCCGATACAGGCAGATACCGATAGGGGGCGATTATATCGTGCATCCCTAGACTCCACCCTTTCTCTGAGTTACAGGGTCTGACCAAGAGAAGGCGCTTCTCTTTAGATCTTAATGTCCACAAATCATCACAGAAATAATATTTTGGTACAAAGATTGATGTTTCTAGGGGACCAGCTGATGACCAATCAAGGAAAGGGGTTAGTTGGTGTCATGGTGTGTACCACACTCTACATGAACCAGATGAAGAGGCTTCATAAATTTCTGATGAAACAAATGTTAATCTAATAAATCAATTTCTTTACATTCCTACTAGCAACATGGAAAAGATTCAAAGATTTTAATGATTGCAATTGGATGTTTTGTGCAGCTTTATCCACGTTTTATTTCTGTTTTATCATCAGAAATTAATTTAATTTTTTCTCTCCAACTCTTCTGATTCCAGGGGATGAGTACTACTGGAAGCTTGTTGCAGACTTTATTGGACCTCAATCAGGCGAGGAGCTTAACCTGAATCAAGGACCGTGCAAGAACAGATTTATGATCCAAGTTGGGCTTTTGAGGGAGGACAATAATTTTCCCTGGCTCGCCATCATAGAGTGGCTGAAGAAGATCTTCCCTGGTCACCAGTCCGCTGACTTCCGGTGTTTGATTGAGAGAGGCATTGCAACAACACTGAGCTTGGGCACTGAAGCGGTGTTTACCTTCCTGGAATCGGATGTCAACTTCAGCTTTGTTGGCCCAATATGTGACAGCATCGGGGTGGAGCGCCAGCATCTTCTTGAACTGAGGGATTTCTCAGAGCGAGCGCGGTCAATTGAAGTCACTAATGGACTGATTATAGAACTGAGCAACTTTGTTGCCAGGGAGAAAATTTCTCCAGTCGTCATCGTTACTTGGCTAAGGAACTTCAACCCAGAGTATTGTAAGGACGGGTGCATTCAGAAAGCGTATAAACTCCTAAGGGCCAGGATAAAGAAATTAAAAATTTACTGTCGTAACTATGAGACGAGGAGTCACAGGAAAAATGCTGCCATTGAGAAAGTTCTTCAGAGTCCGTTTGAACTGGTTCGCAAGAAATCACCAAAACTGTTTTTGAAGAAACGCATGAGGAAAATCTATTATGAGAAGGTTATGGTCAAAGAGAAAGAATTTTCAGAAATCTCACAAGGCGAAGCCCTTGAGGTACGCAAGGAGGTTGTAGGAAAAAAAACACAGAGAGGAAATGCTAACAAAACAGGCGAGGAGGATCGAAATGCATCGAACAGCAAAGAGAAGAGCCCAGCCGACTACGGAGAATCCCTGACCCTGCTGGACATCGCCATGCTGTCCGTCCAGAAGTTGTTGAGTGTTTACGGTGGAAAAAACGAAACGTGCAACAGGGTTTCTTTGGATCTCCTCAAGAATCACTATGCTCTGACTTGCAAAGAGACTCCCGCCATGGAGGAGTTTGAAAACAAAGTGAGCTCCTTCTGTGAAGAGACTGCCCTCGTGCCTCCCGTGAAATTTTTACACTACAATGCCAATTTCCTAGTTGATCTACACAATGCTGTGGAGAAACAGATCCTGAGCTTTGAAAAGGAGATCATTTTGTCAACGGGACAGAAACTGGGCCGAGATAATCTTCCAAAGTTCAAGAACTTTGTTAATTTGCCAGAAAGTGCCACTTCGCGTTACATCCACATGGCCTGTGATCTCCTGAGCCCAATCAGTCCAGAAAAACCGAACTACAGGAAGCATTGGGTGGCTTTCTGTGAAGAGAAGGGAAACCCCTCCAGACTCACTGTGAACCAGTCAAACAGACTGAATAACTACTTTGAGGCAGCAGCAGGTCTTATCCACCATCACAAAGAGGCTGCGCTATTCTTTGGCGATCTCTTGTCACTTACTAGCGACCCATGTCCCAACATCATCTTGGAGAGCATTACAGCAGATGCAAACGACTCCACAATCCAGAGTTTTGTTTGTGTCGTGGCTATAATTTACTGCAAGGTCCTCGGCCCCTACTGGCAGCTCCTGAAGAGCGGAGGGGAGTATGCGCTCTTCAATCAGTTCCTGCTCTGTCTCTACCAAAGGTTCATTGATTGGTCGAAAGATCCCTCAACTCTGCTCGAACCAGAGGAGGACAGCAACGTCTTCCGGCAGTTTCCTTTGCAAGAGAAAATCTTTAGCGGGGTGTTTAACTTCTGCGCCCATTGGCACACAAACCGAGACCTCATCCGGACTTGTCTGAGGAGAACCATAAAGGTGATCGCTGCCGTCACTGAGGAACACCTGAAGACCTTTCTGCCTGGAGGATCGTTTTCCCAAATTCCTCCGTTAGATGTGTGCTTGCAATTAGTCAGTTGCACGTTTTCCGTCTTAATGGCGGAATACCCCTTCGGCCATGCATATCCCTACAAGAAGAAACGACCTGACAAGCAGTCCAACAATTCCTCTCAGAGCTTGTTGGACAGCTCCCAGGAAGATGAAGCTTTTTCCGGCAACAGCTCTGATGAAGCCTCGAAGAGTGGAACCCACTTCCAGATCGGCCAAAGGGACGAGAAGAGTCCTCAGACGAAAAAGGCTACCAGGGTTTTCCAGGAAGAGGAGCAGGAGGAGAACATGGATAAGGACTACATTATCGCCGTGGTGACTAAAAATGGAGGTCCGTGCAAAACCCAGCAGGACATTGATAAATTGATGCTGCGTCTTGACGGGAAGTCACGGCAGGAGAAACGGGAGGCAGTTCGCTGCGAGATTCTGTACCAAAAAATGGTTCTAAACAACATGGACCCAAATTTGGACCATCGCTGCCTCAACACAACCCAGATGGTGTTGAAGCTGAAGCTGTCTCTCCCCCGGGTCAAACCCGGTTTCTCTTTGGTGCTGGCACCCAGGAAGACCAAACAAAGACGTTTACACCAACCTGCTCCAGATAATCCAGCTGCTCAAGGTGCCAACAGCGTCTTGTTGGCGTCCGGCATAGAAAATTCACACACTTCCCCGGTGGATGTAGAGATGACAAACTTAGCAGAAACACTATAAAAGACGTCGGACCCATGACTCAAACACGTACCAATGTCCTGTGATGTACATGTGATCTTTCTGAACAATAACAGGAACTTTTGCTTTGTTTTCGGTGCCTCACCATGGTTAGCATGGAGCCACTCTCCAGGCACCTCAGGAAAGGAAACGTCTACATCTGGGACAGCGACCCTACATTGGGTTCAAACTTGTCCTTAATGTAAAAATAAACATTTTTTGGTCCATTTCTTCTGACTTTTTTCATTATATTACAACACCAAATCCCAATTCTTTTAAAATCAAGGCACCACGGTTTAAGTATTAACTCAATCTGAGCTATATTCAGAGCAATATGTAGCGCTTGGTGCGTATTGATTCTTTGTTTCTTCTAGTAATTTGACGGTTACATCATTGCTTTATGGTACTTTGGGTTATGGCTAAAACACCAGAGCTAACTAAGCTAGCAGTTGTTCTTGAACCAATCTGATCTGAACCTTACCCTAACAAACATACTTCTGGCTCTCTGATGTATGCTGGTGAAGATATTCAGTCATCCAGATCAAAGTCATTCAAAAAAAGTTACAAAACAATTCACTGGACTTGGTTTGAAAGTTTGAAGATGTTTCGGTTCTCATCCAGGAAGCTTTTTCAATTCAATATGTCAGAATAAGCGTTGAGTTCAAAGCTCGATTCTTGCTTTGCCTTAGGAAACATGCAAATTAAACCAGGAGAATGGGGGTCAGGATTGGGGAGCCATTTTGGGTTCTTTGTTAGACTGCAATTACCAATCCTGGGCTATGCCTTTGAAAGGGGGGTCGTTAGGGGCATTTGTTGGCTTGGCTGCCCAGGTAGGATGTCCCCTGTATAGGGTCGGGGGGGATTGAAATGATAGCGAGAAGGGATCAAGTCAATCGCTGCATTGTAGGTTTTTGAAAGCTGGAATGTTGACTCCACCCCCTCTGTTTAAGATTGGTTTTTCTTTCTTAACATAGATGCCCCCCCACCGATTGTGTACATTCTGGTTAAATGGGTGTCTCTTGTCCTTAAGGTCCAAGTGGACAGCAGAGTCTTGTCCAGAGGAGGGCGCTCATGGTTGTTGGTCCATGTGTCTGTGGAGAGGTTGTTTGGTTTCTCCAATATAAAGATCAGATCATTCCTCGCTGCATTGAACTGCTGTTTAAGGGTCTGTTTGGTTTGAAATGATCTAGGATTTTGTGTTTGGAGAAAATCGTCTTTAGTTTCTCAGAGACTCCAGTAACATATGGGATGGAGATGTTTATGTGTTTGATCTTCTCACCGTTATGTTCTGCTGCGTTTCTTCTGGATTTCCTTGTTTATTTGACAAAAGCCCAGTTTGGTTCTCCACAGGTTAGGAAAGCTTCTTCCATGCTCACTAAACAGTCCAGGAAACGTAGCTTGTTGTCGTTGGCATCCTCTCTGCTGATGTGTCTGTGTCTGTGAAAGCTTCAACTTCTTTTAGCTGGATTCTGACAAATGTGTCATCCACATATCTAAACCAGTGACTTGGTGTTCCTCTGAAGGTGTCTTCTTCTTATGAGGTTTTATCACGGTGGTAAACCTGTGAAATTTGTGCATTACCGCCACCAACTGGTATGGAGTAAAGCAAGGAAACAGGAAATGATTCACCCCAGGAAAAAAAAAAAAAAAAACCTGTGTAACTTAATCCGACATAATACTAAATCACATTTGCCCTTATAATTTTAATTTACTCTAAGTAATTGTCACTCTGCCAGTTTCTGATGGTCCTATGGGTCCTCCCATCATGCTTCCAATCATCTCCCAGTTCAAATCTTTTACGTCCAGATATTTTTCTGCAGCCTTCACTATTATTTTGATTTTTTCGGGGGTTTTTTGTCGTCTGCGCCGTACAATTAATCACTTCCACCATGAATAGAACAAAATTTCTCTTTTTAACAATTAGTGAGTCTTCTTCAATTTTTGGACATTTCTCTAGAGGTTTGGAATTTGCCGTGTGTTGAACTGTAGGTTTGGGTTTTTCTAACTGAGATGGGATCCTTTTTGCAGCTTCAGCGTAGGATATTCCGAGCTCAAATTTCATTTTTTTTATTTCCTTAGACCTTTTGCTCACTTCACAGCCGCGATAAGCAGCAGCATGTTCTCCACCACAGTTACAGCATTTTATTTTAGCTTCTTTTCCACATTTTCCGTACTCATGCTCTCCTGCAGTCCTTCCACATCTCTGTTTCCCTTCACAAACTGCTGCTATGTGTCCGAATTTTTGGCATTTAAAGCATCTCAATGGTGGAGGATTGTAGATTTTGACATTATAACTGATGTAACCAATGAATACTTTGCTGGGTAATTGCTCTTCCTCGAGTTTAATTAGCACCGATAAACTGTCAGGTCTTTCTCCGTTTCTTGTTGTTTTTAACCGTTTTACTTCTTTTACTTTTGCACCGCTTATGTTTTCCAGAATCTCTTTTACAGAAACTCTTAGAGGAACTCCTCCAATGACTCCCCTGCTGATCTTTTTGTTCTCCATTAAGCTGCACTGAACTCTTATCCCGTCAGTGTTGTTGATCTGTATTGCTTTGCCCTGCTGGGCGCTGTCTCTGCAGTTAATTAGCAGGTCTCCACAGCACAGGATTCTGGCACCTCTGACTTCTCCAACAAGTTTATGTTTTTTGTTAAGTGAACCGGATTCCAATTTGTAAAAAGAGTCTGCCTGATTAACGACTTTGAATATGACTTTATATTCATGTTGTTATGCTGTGGAATGTATGGATAGATCATCTCTGGATTGTTCTGAACTGGACTCCCCTTTAACTGATCTCTGTTTTTTTCCGCTTTTTCTCATTGCTATCTTCCAACCTTCTTGTCACTATTTGCCTCTTCCATCCCACAAGAATCACTTCCTGTTTCCTCACTACTCACGGCCCAGGACATTTCTCCACAAGCGGCTTCAAAACACGCGCCATGCCCCAAACGACCATCCCCTCTGAAGGTGTCCAAAGCTCTTTTTCCCATTTCTTTCAGTCATATCCTGGTTGAAAACCTAGTTTTGTCAAAGGTCCTAATTTTGTTTTATTGACAATATATTTTTACAGTCATGAAAAAGTAATGTTTATGAATAGCTGTAAATTTGTCTGTTGAAAAAAAACTGTAAAGAGTTATACCACCAAATCGTGTTGTGTTTGCTTTGACATATATAAATTGGTCCATATGCAGCTGTGGACATTTTTACAGTGTTTTAAAGTGTTTTTAGATGAGGGAGAGAGAGAGGACGATTCCTCTGTGAATTATTGCCTCTTTATGTTCTGAACTTAGCTCTGATATTTTGTCCTAATCTCTGTGAGATAAAGAAGCAGTTAGAAAAACAAATGAGGCCTTCACTGTCAGCAGAATGCAGGAAACTGCAGTACTTGTATGTAATAGTCTCCTGGTTGTGCTTCAAAGTACAATAAAGATAAATGATTAACAAAATAACGTTTGAAGAATATCAAATTTCTACCTTTGAGCTAATTGGGATGTAATTTTGAGTTTAAACAGAACAGCATGGAGAATGGCAGCTGGACATTGGCATATTAGGGCCAGGCTAGTAATTCTCCTAATTTTATGACCTCATTCTCGTAATTTTTCAACTTTATTCTCATAATTTTTACTCTTCTCCCTAATTTTATGACTTTATTCTAGTAATTATATGACTTTATTCTTGAATAGAAAAATAAATCTCTAGCCTTGCCCTAATACTCCGTTGTACTGATCAAATTAAATCCACCGTATTTGGATTAAAGAAGCTAAAAAAAAAAAAGCACAGAATTCGTTATCGACATAAACAGAGGTCCTTTTACCAAAATATAAAATAAAACCTTTTTCCACTCCGGTAAAGAAAACGAGCGTCCCTGAACGCATCTGAAGGGGCGGGAACTTTTCATAACAGGCGTCCATTGCAGACCAGCAGCGGCGGCGGTGTGTTGAAGAGGCCGCCGGTTCATCCGTAGATCCGGGGCTTTTCTGAGCGGAACCATGGCGGGCAGCTGGTGGGACGGTGCCGCGGTGACCCACGGACTGATGGCCATGTTCGCGATGGGCTCCTGGGTTTCCGTCAACAGTCTGTGGGTGGAGCTGCCGGTGGTTGTGAGGGAGCTTCCCGAAGGTCAGTCCTCATCTCCCCGGAGGAGAAGGTCCTGTTCTGCTCACCGATTTACCAGAACCGAACCGAACCGCAGCAGCTTTAAGGGATCATTTAGAATTTACTTAAGTTCCATAAAATCTGACCTCAGATCCGCTCATAAAGTGACCCCCCCCCAAGTTAAAGCTCTACTTACTCATTGTTGTCCAATCTGGATCTTTTGACCTTTTTATAATCCAATAACATCATATTAATAAATAACCGGTTTAAATCCTCATTTCTTATTTTTGTCAACAGTCAGGCGGTAGATAAAGTTTTCCTGTCTTTGAACTTTGACCTTTTTTCTCTCCATTCAGCTCCTTTTAGTTGAAACTTTATGGGATCAGATAACTAAAAACAATCAATAACATTTGCTGAGCTGCCTAAATTCAAAGCTGCAGGTCAAAATAAGTTATGAAGTTTATTAAATTTATTTGTTCCTTTTTTCAGACAGGGGCGGATTTAGGAAATTTGGGGCCCTAGGCAAAGACAGGCAGGGGCCCCTCATCAGCGTTCTGGTGACATTTTAGCGAAAGGATTTTTTATCAAAAACATAATTATGAGCACAAATAAGGAATAAGGGGCCCCAGGAAATTGAGGCCCTAGGCAGCTGCCTAGTTTTGCCTAATGGTAAATCCCCCCCGATGTCAGGTAATACATGTGACATCATCTGTAGGAATATCTCTGATAAAGCTGTTACACTCCTTGCCATTCGGTGGCAGTAACGCACCTAAAGGCTGTCCTCCTGCTGCCATAAATAATAAGTAGAGAGAAACAAAATCTTTGGTCGTGTATTACATCGCTCCTAAAATGGTTCTTCTTCCTGTTCTTCTCTGGTTGGTGGAAATGCACTGCTCAAAAAATAAAGAGAACGCTTGCATAACTGATAAACCAGACTAAATGTGAGATTAAATGTGGAATTTAGTCTGGCCCAGATGAATGAGACATCGGAAGATCGTTCATGAGAACTCGTTGTTTTTCAAACCATGTCTGTTCCTATTGGCCAACGCTCTGACCCATGAGAGCAACTGACTGTGACGTAGGAAGCGCAACAGGAAGCTGGTGGGGGAGTGGAAACAGCCTGTCAGTAAAACGGCGAATACGTCCTCCTTAAAAATGAATGAGCGTAGATCCTCTTCCTGCTTACGTTTCAATGAAAACCCAAAGTCTAATCCTTCCAGAACTGATTCCAAAGCTGAGTCAAAAATCGCCATCAGAGCCAGCGCTCCTTCACACACGGCTATGCAGAGAGAGAGCCGCTGCAGACGGGCTAACGTTAGCCTCGGAGGTCCGCTGGTTGCCGCGGTCCTCTCAAGTGCGGATATAGTTTTTTAAACTACGCTTTAAATCCGTAAATGCACCATAGTGACGCTTTAAAGTATAATATTCTCACCTCAAATTATCTTAAAATGTACTTTTATTGAACAACAGAACGAGAACTTTTAACTTTCAATGGAGTGCTCCATTGAAAGGTGCCGCAGTGAATGCTACTGTTGTGTATTCTCCAGCGTCACGCCCTCAAAGCCCCGCCCACTTTGCATCCGAAAATTCAAAACAATTCTCTGCGTTGTGATTGGCCCGCCAGTTCTAGGGCCTGGGGCATTGATCGAGGCTAGACCACTGAAGGCAAAAATGATTCTGGCCGCTAGCAGGTGGGGGCTAGTTTACTAGGCTAATAACATCACAGACCTGAACGAATGAAATGTTTTCATTGAATTCTTTCTTCTTTACAAAGTTGAATGTGCTAACGACAAAATCATACAAAGATTATCAAGGACTGAGCGTCTCTGATGGCAAAATAATATTTGAAGGCAGGAATTCTGTAAAAATTCAGAATTCTTTCTCAGAATTCTGACTTTAATCTCAGGATTCTGTGCCTCAGGGTCGTCTGTCGGACGCTTTGCGTCTCCGTTTCCGCCTGCTAACTCTGTTTTCCTGTTCCAGGCTGGAACCTGCCTGCGTACCTGTCGGTGCTCATCGCCTTCGGGAACCTGGGTCCGATCGCAGTGACGGTGACGCACCACTGCGCCCCGGGTCGCCTTAACGAGCGCCTCGCCATTCACTGCATCCAGGCGCTGGCGGTGGCGGCGTCCGTGTTCTTGGCCATTTTCTGGTCCCACACCGTGACGATAGCGGGAGTGGAGAGGTCCCTCCCCTTCCTCATCCTCACCTTCGTCCTGGCGTTGGTCTGCTGCACTTCTACCGTCACCTTCCTGCCCTTCATGTTCCGCTACCCTCCTCAGTACATCCGGACGTTCTTCATCGGGCAGGGCTTCAGCGCCTTGTTCCCCTGCATCATGGCGCTGGGGCAGGGGGTCAGCAAGCTGGAGTGCAAAACCGAGAACGGCACCGTGAAGCCGGAGTATTTGGAGGAGAACTTCCCGGCCCAGAACTTTTTCTGGTTCCTGTTTGTGATGCTGACCATCTCGGCGTTGAGCTTCGCGGCTTTAACGCGGAGACAGACTGAACCCCTGCAGGAGGCGGCGCCCAAAGAGTCCGGCGGCACAGACGCCGCAAAGGACGGAGAGGAGACGCACCGGCTGTACAACGGAGGAACGCCTGTGTCTGAAGAGCAGGTCCGAGTCGAGGAGGCGCCGACTTTTTGGACGTCGAGTAACATTTATCTGCTGGTGCTGCTCGCCGTCTCCAACGCCCTGACCAACGGAGTCCTCCCGTCCGTCCAGAGCTTCACCTGTCTGCCCTACAACAACATGACCTTCCACCTCTCTGTGGTCCTGGGCAACATCGCCAACCCTCTGGCTTGTTTCCTCGCCATGTTCTTCGTGCTCAGGTGAGAATCAGGAGACGGAGAGACGCTCATCTGATCGGTCAGATGATCCTTTAGCTTTTTTTCTTCTCGCCTCCATGAGTCCAAACATCCAGAAGCTGAGAAAAAGATGTGGAACGCAGACATTCTAACAGAAACTCAGATATATTGGAGATCTCAAACTCAAATCTCTAAAATGAGCTTGTTAGCAGAGCTAGCCTGCTGCTAGCGAGGCGATTTAGCCGCTCGATTGAGATGTTTAGGGTAAACGCATCGAAAAAGCAGGAGGTTTGAGTTTGGGGCCCCCCCCCCCAACGTAGAGCTTTAAATTCCACTGAGCGAGGCTTAAAAAAATACGATCATGTCCAAAATCTGGACACCATGTTAGGATATAAATGATCCAGGAATACAAAACGAAAGAAATAATTCATAAAAAAAATACGATCTAGAAAAGTTTTCATTGTAATTTAATATTTAGAATTTTTTTTGTTTGTTTTTCATATTGTTTTATTTCATTTTTATTGCATTTTTTCAGATTTTTTTTGGATTAGATTAGATGAGCTTTATTGATCTCACAGCGGAGAAATTCACTCGTCACATGTTGGCATCGAAGTTACAGAAGGTGCAAACAGGGAGGAAAAAGGTGCATTAAGAATAAGCAATATATATACCGTATATCAAGATAAATAAGGATTAAGATGCAAGTGTACATGTACCACAACACAATGAAAAAACAAAATAAAAATAAGAAATAAAAATATGTACAATCCGGATGGCTTATATACAGGTGGATTTACTTTTACGTTAACGTGTAGTAGGTGAGGTGGTGGTATGACTATTCTATTCACGTATATTGCACACTCAGCATATTGCACAGTATTGTATGTAGTTTTCATATTTTTTCATATTATTGTTTTAATTAATTTAATCCGCGCGGCGGACTGGAGTTGTGATGGGCAGCCCGGGCCACAGGCGGCTACGCTCTACCCCTTCTATTCATTCTAGCTCATCTGAATCGTTCATCTGGAGAGCGAGATCATCTGTAGCAGCACTAGACATCTTCCAGGCATGAGAGGAAAACTAGCTGCAGTTCAGCGGACAGGAAGAAGGAACGGCGGCCGGCGCACGCTGATGACGTCATATAAAACAATATAAATATAAAAAATATAACGGTGGATGTCTGGGGGACAGTGATTGGCCTCCATGTTCTGAATGCTGGCGTACCATAAAGAATAAATGATGAACAGTTTAGTTTGTGCCTTCAAGTCGTTGCCCATAGGAAGACGTTACTGGATATAACCTAACGGAATATCTTCAGAACGGCTCCAAATGACACTAAACTCATATGGGAGAGTAGAACAGGATGGAATAACGGAAAATCAAAGGGCCGATGTAAAAAAAAAACAGCATTTCCCCATAGAGGTCGTTTCACAATTCACAAGAACGCGAGTAGGGACTCCTGTTGTCGCGAAGTACGTTCTTAAGAAGAACACAGGAAAGTCTGGACTCAGTGAGAATGGGAGCAGGCAGAATAAATCTGGGTCAATTGGAAGAGAAGCATCCTGATGACATCAGAACCCGTTCGGCTCGTCTGGAACTGGTTTTGACCTCCTGTTATTAATAGTCTCGCTAATGCTAGCCCGTCTGCAGCAGCCAGAGCTAACGTTACCCTGGCCGCTGCAGATGGGCTAATGTTAGCCCTGGCTACAGTTAGCCTCAGAGCTCCCCTGGTTTCCACGGTCCTTTCAACATCAGAACTTTTTTTTTAAATTAAGCACTAAATCTGTAAATGTTCCATATAGTGACGCTTAATCCTTGCCTCAAATTATTGTAAAACATACTTTTATTGAACAACAGCAACAGAAAAGAGAACTTTTAACTTAATCCTCTGCTCTGTGAGCGCTAACCTGTTAGCTGCTGCTGCAGTGCATGCTGGGACGGCTGTCAGTCTGGAGAACGGACAAGTCTTCATGTTCTTGTGAACTAAAACAGTACGAAGGCTGAGAATCATGAGTTTCACAAGGACACGAGAACGCACAAGTACACACGTTGAGAAACGGTCGAAGATTTGGTTCAAAGGAGGAACTGAAAATGAACCAAAATGGCTTCATAAAAAGCAGCACAGCTGCTGACCTTTGACCTCTTGTCATTATTTCAGGTCGTCTGTAGGTTTGGGTTTCCTGTCTCTGGCTGCAGGCGTGTTTGCTGCGTATCTGTTGGCGCTGGCGGCGCTCAGCCCCTGTCCGCCGCTGCAGGACAGCCTCGTTGGAAAGGCGTTGGTGGTGAGCGACTTCTTCTTCTTCTGGGCTTTTTCTCAGCTGACTTGGATCGATAAAAGTTTAACTTTGAACAGACCCTTATTCTGACCACATTAACTATTCATGAATTGATCTAAAGCTGGTTGAGCTTATTTACTGGCTAATAATAAATATAAAGCAGCCATTTTCTTAAAAATAAGCACTTCCATGTCACAGGACTTTATGACTTTTCAGTTAGATTACACAAATTTATTCAAATTAAAAACAATTTAAACTGTCGTCAAACTGGATGAGAAATCTACATTCTATATTCTAAATGTTAATTAATATAATATCCAATCCAATAAATAGACAACATTTTATATTAATGTATATAGTTATATGATTTCTAAAATGACATAATTATTCACCTCTTTTGGAAATTCAAACTGTTTAAAACTCTTTTCTCTGCTTCAATACAAAATTGAAATGATGCATTAATTTACTAAATAATTCATATTAATCGTGTTTCCCCTGAAATGTTGACATTTTCAGTCGGCCAGTTTATCGTTTTAGAGTTACCGCGTTCTGAGTGTCTGAAATCATAACGTACCGTATACTTTAATTAACGTCTCTCTGTGACGGCAGCCTGGTCTGACCAAAGATGGCCGCTCTGTCGGCACGCCTCGTGCCCACTGGTCTCTATTTTATTCACTGGATTGATAGCCTGCTGGTTGTACAGGGTTGAAGTGAAGCCATCGGCCTCCATATTGGTACTCCCTAGTTAGACCGGTCGCAATGTAAACAATCTGTGCGCTACATCATCAAACAACCATGTCTAAACGTCCAAACGTCTTCCCAGAGCCCTGCTTGTTTTTGCAGTCAAATGGTAATTACATACTCCATGAGAGTGGGGAGTACCAATATGGCGGCCCATGGCTTCCCTTTTCGGCCAATCCAGGGAATAAATAGAGAATAGTGTTCTCACCCTAGAGAGCCTATGTCGCTCTGACAGACAGTCGGACTATTTCAACACTTTTTGTTTTTCTGTGAAGTGGATGCTAACTGTGAGCTAGCTCTCTATTTTAAGTCTAATCCACCAATCAGAGCTGGAAGAGCCTTGGTTCTGCTAGCAGAGCTTTAAACAGGAGCTTCTGGTTCTGGTTCCCCTCAGAGGGACGTTAGAACTCGGCTCCATGAAGGTCATGACCTCATAAAGCTCCTCCATCCACCATGCTAACTGCTAGCATGTCTTCTTCTATCCTGTTCTGCTGCTCCTCCATCAGCGCCGCTAAACGGACCCTTTAGGAGAACCGGAGTTTATCAGAGTTTAGATTCACTAACGGAACCACAGGAAGTTCATCCTGGATCCTGGGATCCGTTAATCCGGACCGGATTCTGGATCCAATTATGGTTCTGTTCTAGCATGAATCTACTATAACTTAACTACATTTAAAATAGCAGCAAGGCTCTACTTAAGAATGAACAGAGGCGCCCTCTGCTGGGTGACGATAAAATTAAGACATTGAAAGAAATTTCTTTTGTTGATGCATTTAGCGCACACAAAGTAATACGAAAGAGTATAAGGGCCAGACTAGAGTTTTTTTTCTTCTATTTTGTGAATAAAGTCGAGAAACAAGTTGTATTTTATGACAACTCTTCTAAGACACTCCCTAAAGTGAGGAATGTGGAGCATCATGTGAAGTTCTACTTTAGCATCGGTTTGACCAATCAGGAAATCTTTTAGCAGCAGCATCAAACTGGGCAGGAGGTCAAAGTGGACTCTGGTTGCTGATTGGTGGAGCTGGTCGGCCGTCATCTGGTGGGCGGAGCTCCAAGCTTTCTTTCTGAAACAGGTTGCTGTATGATGACTTCATTCTCGTAATGTTACGACTTTATTCTCGAAATAGAATAAAATAAAATCTGTAACCTGGCCCTAATACTCTGTGGTAAAGTAGACACAACTCTAAAGTGGACGTTTAAAGTTGATCTGATTTAACTACTTTTACTGTTTATAACTGATCCAAATTATTCGTAGGTGGATTATTTAACATTCTTACCAGAAACTGTCAGAGCAGAACTGATCCCGTGTTTCTCTGCAAACAAACCAGTCGTCTCTGCGGGGAGGAGAGAAGAGCTGCCATGTTTCTAAAATAACGGCAAAATAAACTTAAAAGAAGAACTTTTAGTAATATAATTACATTATTTATGACCACCTGGGTAATATCTGGTTGCACATGCAGAAATGAGCCGATGGTACGGATCGTGCTTCCAGTGCGGATCCGGTAGTGACACGCACTTCTTTAGGTGGACTTTCACATTAAAAGCCTCACTCACCCAGCTGCCCGTGTTCGCCCCCTGCAGGTCATCTCCTGGATCGTCTTCACCGGCCTCTTCTCCTACCTGAAGGTGGTGATCGGCACTCTGCTCCATGAGACGGGTCACGCCGCGCTGCTGTGGTGTGGCATCTCCATCCAGGCGGGCTCCCTGGTGGGAGCGCTCACCATGTTCCCCCTGGTGAACGTCTACCAGGTGTTCCAGAGGGCCCAGGACTGCGTGGCTCCGGTCTGTTAGCAGCGGGCCCCCCCCCCGGCTCCCGAGCCGTGAACATGAACATTCCTGGGTCACCGGGACCGTTTGTGCCTGGAACATCATCCCGGAGCCTCTTCAGCTCCTGAGGATTCAAAGGTTTACATGGAAGCTCCTCACCATCATTACCTCCAACCATGGTGAGGATCCACAACATTCCCTGATGTCATCGCTTTCCTTCAGTTTTATATTTTTAGGGATTTTTTGGGGGGCGGTGTTAAAAGGAATCCGCTGGTCAGACTGGGACATCTGAGCCTCGCTTCCTCATTCAGCTGCTCTGGGATCTGCTGAAGCAGCAGACGTCACATGATTGTTCAGCAGAACTGACTCTAGAGCGCCAAATAAAACAGGAAGTCACTCCAAGCTGAGAACGGAGAGCTGATCGGGCGACGCTGCACCCCTCCGCCATCCGTAGGGGAACATCAGACCATCCTGTGGTGGATTTTGGTTTATTGATGTTTCTCTGCTGAGTTTCTTAAAATGTTTTTAAAGTGTGCTGATGAATAAAAACCCAGTTAAGTCGGATCTGTTTGTATTTTGTACGTTGATGGAGCTGCAGCCATGATGGATGCAGCTGATGCTAACTGCTAAATCAGGTCTGATGTCGGCCTTTTTCATCTGGGCATTATTTTATAAAGCAGAGTTCTTTCACCCCCTGGTTGCTCAGTAACACGGTTGTTTGGACTAAACCTCAGTTTTTTACTTTTTTAGCTCAGTTTTAGATTTATTGAATGTATGAAATATTAGCGTGTGAAGCTACAGACCCTGCTATGGACACGCATTCAATGCACAGGCGAATAATTATGATGAATAAAAAGAAAAACAATTTTTACTTTAACCCCTCGCGACCCCAATTGGGACAAGCGTGTAAGATAATGGATGGATGGATGGATGAATTTTTACTTTAGATCTTTTGTATTTAACACGTTTTCTTTAAATGTAGAGTTTTTTTCTCTCACATTTAGACAAACACTAAACCTAAATGTTAGATTTATTCCCGGTTCCTAGATCTATATATGAATATTAGATTTAGGTCTGAACCTTTAAAACCTTTAATCTTAAATTGCAAACTTTGATTGGTTGATATGCAAACTAACCACGCCCCTTTCACAGCTCAGCTTGTAGCCTGAAGGACCCTTCTGTTCCGTATCCCCACTGGGGGGGCGTGGCCAATTCTGGCGCTGTGGATTCACATAAGATCCCTATAGAAACGGCCAGCGGTGAATTCCAGTGGAGATCAGCAAGAGATCAGGCTCTGGATAGAGGAGAAGCTTATACTTAAAGACGTAGGGAAGTAATATTTAAATTTCAAATTATTCTGGCTTAAACATCTATATAAATGTTCTCTTTATCAGACAATATTGTCCCAAAATTTATATTTAAAAGAAAATCCTGTCTTAAAATCTGTGTTTTTTCCATAATCTTCTGCAGGCCAGGTAGTTCTACGTCAGCCTGAACACCTAAATTCAGCCAATCGTATATCAACAGTCATCTGTCAATCAAATGCTTTCGGTCATAGCATCTTGATTCATATGTCGCAGCTAATATACGCAACGGTTGAAACCAGAATCCTTTCCTTTCCCATTGAGTTGCGTCCCAGTGTTCACGGGGATGGACGTCTGTGTCTTCGGCAGGCGTAGAGCTAACAGAACTGGCAGCGTTGCGAGGCAAGGGCTCAAACATGTACGGCTGGAAGCCTTCTACACCAAACCAAGCTTCTGCCGCCCTGGCGTCCTCTTCCACAACATCTTCGTCCCCGCTTTCCTCCTCTAAATAAAAAATGCATTTTGAAATTACCCGCTGGTAAAAGAAAAAAAAAAGGGAATTTGATGTTTTTTCTGTAAAACAAAACAGGAAAACATCAAGAAATGCAATTATGACGAGTCCTACAGCTGACAAATATTAATTAGAGTCAGTTTGATGGTTTCAACTGGATGCTAACAACTGGCTAACTGGGCCTGGGCGTCTGTGTCCAGTTCCTACTTCACGCCGCTCCAGAAGAAAGACCAGCAAACAATCAGGATGGTTCTGATCCATGTTCACCGGTGTACCGTCGGTCTGGCTGTTAACCTGCCTGCTTTCACTTCCAGGTCTAAAGCTGGGAGATGGAGATAATAAAGCTACAGGCATTGCATCATCGCTCCTCATATGGACGCAGGGATTCTGTTAGAAGGCCTTCCTCTGATCAGAGGCGTTTCTTACGCTTTTGTCAAATGGTAACAAAAAAAAATGTCCTTCAATTAGTCGGTTTTCTCTTAATAATCAGAACAGATTAGCAGGAGCTGCTTCTTCATCACCATTATCCTCATTTTTATCCTCTTTATCCTCTTCTTCTCCATTCTGCTTGTTAGTGTGGCGCTGTAAGGTCAGAGGTCAGTTTCTACAGAAGGTCTAAAGATCTTTTCAATTCAGTTCAATTTATTTCTATAGCGCCAATTAACATTCGTGGGGAAAAAAGAACTGATTGGGTTTTGATCAATAGAAACTTTCCTGTTTCAGTCTAATCTTGAAGAACAAAAAGTTTCTATTAAAAAATAATAAATATTTCTCAAATAACCGTAAGAGTTTAGAGCGTTGATGGTGAGTTTCAGACCACTGCTGCACTTTATGACATCAGCTCTCTTTAGCCATTTAAAGGGCAAGTTACCGTTTTTGATCCCTTGCACACCCCCCCCCCCATCCCTCAGCGAGTTCTAGAAGCACAAGCTCTATATCCAGCCATTCAGCTAAGATGCTGTTACATGACTGCACATCTTCTTTTGGCATTTCACCAATTAGATGGAAATTAAGTTGGAAAAATATTTTTTAAGTTAATAAGCCTAGTTAACAATTATATCCAATCCATTTTATTTATATAGCACGATTTCAATAAACACAAGGTTTCCAAAGTGCTGCACAAGAAAGATAAAATAACTAAAATAAAAGCACTGCCCGCACAGGATAAAAATATGCATGTGTATAGATAAAATCAACACTCTACATGCTGTTAAAAGCCAAAGAAAAGAGGTGGGTTTTAAGAAGAGTTTTAAAATGAGACGGAGAGGTGGCCTGTCTAATGTGCAGCGGCAATCCATTCCAAAGTTTTGGAGCTGCAACAGAAAACGCTCAATCCCCTCTGAGCTTAAGCCTTGCTTGAGGCACCGTCAGGAGCAGCTGATCAGCTGACCTGAGAGATCGGCTGGGCGTGTGGGGGTGCAGAAGCTCAGAGAGGTAAAGTGGGGCAAGGCCATTCAAGGCTTTAAAAGTAAATAAAAGAATTTTAAAATTAAACCTAAGATGGATGGGCAGGCAGTGGAGTGAATTATATTTAGGTTTATGAACTAAAAAATTTAGGTGCCAGCATCAGCATTAATGCCTCTAAGGCAGGGGTCATGGATTAGCGGACCGCGGGCCAGATTCGGACCCAACCTGATTTTAAAAATTTATAAATTACCGCATGTTGTCTGATGACAGTGTCTAATTTCACTTGCTCCTCTTCTCCTGTTAATACGGTAAAGCCCTGGGGAGCGTCCGGCTCCAGGCTGCACGTGATCCAAATGAGCCAATGAGCTGTCAGTCTGGGTTGCTGCTGCTGCTACTTTTAGACACAGCAGGCAAACCTGTGGCAAGCCGGGCGATGGGAAAGAAGGAGAAGAGCATGAGAAAAAGAGAGCAGAGAAAGTGTGGACTGCTGGAAGAACTGCGGTGAACTGGTGAAAGAAAAGTGAAATGGCGTGCTCAAAGATGACCCTGCACATTTAGAGGATGTTTGGCTCAACCTGCTGCTGTGAAGCAGGATTCTCCACCATGAACAGAATCAACAATCAATCTGGATCCAGGCTCAAAATGAGCTCCTTGATATGTGCTTGAGAATGGCTTAGTCTCCGGTTAAACCCAGGTTTAAAGCCTTGCAGGGCAGCCTAAAGCCCACTGCCAGCATTAAGACAGAAAAAAGAAAGAAAATAAAAAACCATCAGTTCAGGGGTTTGAGAAAATATGGGAATCAGGAAATTGTCTATAAACCAAACTGAACGATTGTTGTTCTCTACTTCAAAAAACACTTTAGATTTTAAAATGAAAATAATTTTCGTATTTAAAAATTGGATGCATTAAAAACCTAACTTTATTTCAGTGTTAAATTCTGTTTAAAGTAACAGATTATAATTAAAAATGTCTCTGGACCTTTACTGGTTGATGATTTTCTTTATTCGGACCTGCTGATCTTTAATTGGTTACCGCTGTTCTAAGGTCATATTGTACCAAAAAAAAAAAAAGAAAAAAGTTTTCTTTCACTCTCAGATTGTTTTTCATGAATTTCTTCTAGAAGCACTTTTGTTATTTTTCTTAATATATTCAGGCAAGTTGGCCTTTCTTGTTATTATATTGACATAAAGTTTTGCAATCAAAATATCCACATTTTTTTAATGTTCTAAAGGTAATAAGGTCCTGGATTCCAATAATAATATTGGCTGGAAATTCTAATTTTTAAAGTAAGTGCAAAGCGCACTTAGTGAAATACTTTGAAAATAGTAATGTATAAAGTTGGAGACTTCTAATCATAATTCTACTTTATTTTCTTATTTTTTATGTCATTTAATTCTATTGTTTAATGTAAACTTTACAATTTACAAGGATCTTATATTTTCTCAAAATCTCAGACACATAAAGAAGAATTTTTCCAAATAATTTGTTGTTTGCAGGAAAAAGAAAAAGTTCAAAATGTTAAAACCAAAACGTGACTGTTGAGCAATCTGCAGCTGAGGCCTGCAGCCTTGTCTCTCCCCCCCCCCCCACCCGCTCTCTTCATCCCCTTAAGAAGATTAAACCGAATTCTGCAGATGTTTCAAATTCTTCCAGGAAAAAGCACGAAAGCGGTGGAATGATGCTGAAAAGTGGGAGAAGTCGCTGAGCATCCTGACGTCCTTCACCGTGGAGACAGCTGTAGGTGGATCCTGGTTGGCTGCAGGATCTCACACCCACTCGTCTCCTTTAGTCTCCAGGCACGCTCCTACGGTAAACTACTCGGGACTTTGGCTCCTTTCAGGCTGCAGGAAAACTCTCCATTAAGCAGCAGGTGAGTCTCTGCAGAGATCATGCTTTCTGTTCTTTATTAAAGTTCTTAAATCAACATAAATCTGCAGATGGACGGAGCTCAGCTCCAAGTTCAGCTTTATTCAATAAAATAGGTCCTGTTTTACTATCTAAATGGTTCATTCTATACTCCTTCGGTTATCCACATAAATGAATAAACGTTTTTTTGCAGAATAAGTCCAGATATTTGCTGTTTTTAACTCCTCAGCATGTCCTGGTTTAAATAAACAGCAGCCTGTGGGTCAATGTTTTCTCAGCTTACATAAAGGACGGCCGGTGCTGTATGTGGTCGCGTTTCTGATCGTAACTCTCAAGCTGATCCAAATCTAACAAAGAAACAAAAAGATTTCCATCCTGTTTCAGCTGCAGTGAAGAAAAGACGGCAGAATAAACGAAGAGCTAAAGGTTTACTGGATGCAGGAATAATTCACCTGCTAGTTGGCAGATGATGCCTCCTCATGGTGACACATTAATCTGGATTTCTGTCCTTCGGCCTCAAACTGGTTTCAGCAGAGAAAATGTCTCAATGCATTTAAAGGTTTTCACAGGAAACACATTTTTATGTCCTGATAACTGAAGCTGTTAAAGAGAAATCCTGCCTTAAAGTAAAAGCCTTTAAAGGCTCCAGACATAAACAGAAAGGCTTTGTGACGTTCTGAGCGTTTCTGTAAGAAACCAGAGCATCTGTGAGGTCAGACACTGATGTTGGACTGAATTCATCCTGAAGCTTCTCCTTTGACTTTCCTTTCACACCAAACTCCTCCCATCAGGCCGCTGTCCAATCAGACCTCCATCCTGATGAAGCTGGAGCAGATCAGGCTCAAACGTTTCCTCACAAAGTTTAGGGCAGTAAAATCCTCCAGAGACGTTTGGTTTGTTAAAGCATCAAAAGCTGCTGGTTACCTGGCAACGGCTAAACTTATGCTGCGATCTTACAGAAGGCGTTAAAAACGCGCAAACGCCGAAATCTGGATGCTGGATCAAACTGGTCAAGATGCTTTGATGCTCTGGCTGCTCAATGCCAGGGGCGGATTTAGGAAATCTGGGGCCCTAGGCAAAGACAGGCAGGGGGCCCTCTGAATGGAGAAGACAACACATAGAACAGCCCCATTCTCCAGATAGAGAAATGTTAATAGAATAGACATCCATTATCTGTTCTAGGTTGTGTCCCTCTCTTCTTGTCCCTTTTCTTCTTGTTTTCCTCTCTATGTTTTGTACTCAGCTGACTTTTCATGCTGTCTCTAAAGGAATGAAAGATTTTTTCCAAGCACTAAGCTCACTTAGCTGATTGCTCCTTCCTGTGTTTCCAAAAAGGCCAAAGTAAATAACCCAGTCCTTCTTTTCACTGTAGACAAGCCATGATCTGCTTATCTGTTCTCCATTTTTCATTTGGATGAAATAATAGCTGCATGAATCATGACAGCAGACAAGATAGAGGAGAGCAGGAGGCGGGGTTACCAATCTACTCGCTCTGGAGAGCAGAGTTCGCTGCTTTTAGATGTTGTCTCCAAAGTCTCCAGTAGCAGAAAAAAGTCTCTAGATTTGGCGCTAGGAGCTTTTTAGAAATCAAAGTGCTAGAGGGGTCTGAAAAGTGGCTAAATATAGCGACTAAAGCGCCAAGTTGGCAACACTGCTCTTTGCATGGTTTGTTTTCAAATGGTTTGCTGCTGTCTGTTTGTCTTCCTGCAGGGCGCCTCCATCATGTCCTTGTTCACCCACCTGTTGGCGGTCCTCTTCGGGATGGGCTCCTGGGTCTCCATCAACGGGCTCTGGGTGGAGCTGCCTCTCATCGTCCCTCAGATCCCAGAGGGATGGTACCTTCCCTCTTACCTCTCCGTCCTGATCCAGATGGCCAACGTGGGGCCGCTCTTCGTCACCCTGATGCACCGCTTCCAGCCGGGCGTCCTGAACGAGGCGGCTGTCGTTTACGCCATCATCGTTCTTGGAGCTGCGGCCAGCTTCCTGCTGGGTTTCTTCTGGAAAGAGACGGTGCTGATCGCAGGCGTTCCCCGCAGTCTGGCCCTTCTGGTATTGACCTTCTTCCTCGCCGCCGTCGACTGCACCTCCTCCGTCACCTTCCTGCCCTTCATGATGCGCCTGCAGCCTCAGTATCTGACCACATACTTCATCGGCGAGGGTGTGAGCGGCCTGCTGCCGGCTCTGGTGGCTCTGATCCAGGGTGTGGGGGTGGTGCATTGCGTCAACACCACGCAGTCGCTCAACCACACCCTCAACGCCTCCATCGGGTCAGGAAACGGCGACCTGCAGGCCCAGTACCAGCCGTCCAACTTCTCCGCCGAGATCTTCTTCTTCTTCCTCAGCGCCATGATGCTGGTGTGCCTGGTCTCTTTCCTGCTGCTGAACCGCCACCCTGCGGTCGCCAGGGAGCATCCCGCCCCGCGGTACACCAACGGGACGAAGGAGACCTCGGAGAGGAGGACGCGGGCCGAGCAGAGACCCATGATGGATCCGTTCAGGCATCAGAACCACAATCCCCGAAGCAGCTTTGGGAGCGGCTCATACAGCTGGATGCAGGTGCTTTATATCTTCGTGGTTCTGGCCTGGGTGAACGCTCTGAGCAACACGGTCCTCCCATCCGTCCAGTCCTACTCCTGCCTGCCGTACGGAAACAACGCCTACCACCTGTCAGCCACGCTGGCCGCCGTGGCCAACCCGCTGGCCTGCTTCATCGCCATGTTCGTCTCTATCAGGTCAGCGAGAATCATCTTGTTCCTGTAGGTGGGCGGTGGTACGAAATGAGCAGGAGAACCAGAGACCTGAAACAGTAAACAGATGTGATTCTGCAGGTCGCTGGTGTTCCTGGGGTTCCTGACGGTTCTGGGCTCGGCGATCGGGTCGTACATCATGTTGGCGGCGGCGCTGAGCCCCTGCCCCCTGCTGGTTAACCAGACTTCAGGTTCAGCCGTCATAGTGAGTCCACCTCTGTCCTCTGTCTGAAAGTTTCCCGCTAAATCCTAACGGCTCGTCCGTCTGCTCCGCAGGTTCTGGCCTGGATCCTCTTCATCCTGTCCCTGTCCTACGTGAAGGTCATCATCGGGATGATCCTGCGAGACGAAGGCCACAGCGCCCTGGTGTGGTGTGGAGCGGTGGTGCAGCTGGGCTCCCTGCTGGGGGCCGTCACCATGTTCCCTCTGGTCAGCGTTTACACCGTGTTTTCAGCAGGAGATCCGTGCAACACCAGCTGCCCCTGAGGTCACCCTCCGCTCGGTTCACACCGACCCCAAGGTTCTGCTGTTTCCCACTGAGATTCCTGTGACCTGAACGCATCATTCCAGTCCCTCTGGTCCAGAAGATGTTTGCTGTTATTTCAGCTCCATTTACCTGCTCAGGTAGCAGGATAAGGACGGGGGGGTGTGTTGTTTATTCTGAGGAGACAGCATGGGCGTAGGTTTGCATAGGGACCATAGGGACATGTCCCTACCAAGATTTTGGACCGAACTATTTATCGATTTGAATAACTTGTTTATAATTAAAAATTCAGCATGGTGGATCACACACAGCCAAATCGTTTTCTCTCGCAGCTCAGTAGCTGCTGCCGCCGCTCCATCTGAATCCTGTCCCTTAAATCAGTAACTGGTGTTTAACTCCACTCTCATTGGTTGTTCGGCCTCAAGTTCCGCCTTCCCTTTTCCTGATTGGCTGTTTTCTAGTCCGTATGAGCGTATGCATGCTTGGAGCATGAAATAAGAATTTTATTTACGCTACTTCAAATAATATTAGGCTTCGAAAAAAAAAACGTATTCTATCTACACTAAAACAGGCGAAAGCTGCTGATTGCTGATTCTTAGTCACAGCCGACTGAAAAAGAAAATATGAGGGTTTCCCTTTTAACAGTAATTCATTGCAATTACTGTTTTCATTTTATGACGACCCTTTGAGGCAGTTCAGCTATATATAGCAGGTTTTATTTCTTTTATAGAGTATAAAAACACGAGATGGCGCCTTAACATCTGATATTTTTTGTTTAGAAAGTATAATTACGGTTCTACATAATATTGATATTTCTTTGACTATTTCTACTTTTAAAAATGGGATAAAGCCAATAACAAACATAGGAACACTATTTATATCGATTTTATTTTACATAGATGTCCACACAGTCCATAAGTTAATTATTACAAACATTAGTTTGCATCTAGAAGCAAGAAATGCTGCTTTTCTCTTTAAATGAAATGCACCCTGATGCTCACTTCAAGCATAAAAAAGCATGCATATTTTTGCATGGGTAAAATGACATTAATGAAACTTAGGAGCAATAGTGTCCCTACCAAACACTGCATGCAAAGTGGGATTTTCGTCAATATACGGCACTGTAGATTGTCGTGGAACTTCAGGTTAGCGGCAGTTTACGGAATTTTGAAACCTTCGCCAAAAACCCCCGTAAATTGTCAAAAAATTGGGGGAAATTTTTCTTGGCAGTGTTCCCCCCTGCCCCCCCCCAGGGAATTTCTAGGGGAGGTTTTTTTAAAAGTTAATGACATGTGGAGCTATACAAATGCAAACCCAGGGTTGGGGGGGGGGGAAAGCAACCCGGGTAAGAAATTTCTCTGATACAAAGAATCAGGCTCGAAATGCCTTTACATTTTAGTTTAAATTGATTTTTTTAATTAAAGTTTAGGGACCAAAAAGATCTTCGGCGCCCGAGCAATACATTTGGGCCAGTAATTATTTTTTTTTTTTAATTTCATTTAAGATAAAAAATAAAATGTTGTTTTAATATGCTAAATTCACAATTACTTAAAGTGGAAAAGTTTAAAGAAATGATTTTGAGATGATTCCTTTATAACTGGCGCATTACCCCTGTTGGAAGAAAGGCCTCAAAGATTGGTACACGTGGTCATAAGGACTTAGGTCGCATGTAAATTGGTTTTAAGGGGCCCCAAAGTGGGGCAATAAATTCCCCCAAATAGAGGTAGAAATAGATCAGGTCATTATACCCTAATTATAGCCCCTTACATTTTAGTTGAATTTATTTTTTTGTTTAAAGTACGTAATTAAGTGTAGAAAATGTTTTTAAAAAAAAAATACACAAAATAATTTACTTAAAAAAATTAGTTTTAATCAAAACGTTGGCTGAAAGGTTAATTTTCTTTTTTTAGTTTTCCCCTTTTTTTTTTTTTTTTTTTTTGTTATTAAATTTAAAAAGAAACAATAACAATCTCAAAAAAACAAGTCAAATAACAAATATTTCAATACAAGAAGAAATATCACAACTCCGCTTTTGAAAAAATAAAATTAAATGCACAGGGGGGAACAAATTTAAAAAAATAAAAAAAAATAAAAAAAATAAATAAAATAATAATGTAGTTAAAGTAAATTAATCAGGGGGGACCCCAAACTAAAATTTCTTAAATTTAAACTCAAACAATTTAATTGCATTTAAATTCTCATCTTTTTCAACATCTTTTGAAAAGGGGAAAGTTCATTTTGGAGCAGGAGGAGAGGGGCTTTTGCATAGCGCATTTATGGATATAAAACTTTTTCAATTTTAGAATATTTTAAAAATTCAAATTTTTTTTTTTCTTTAAGGATAAAAGAATTGATTTTTTTAAAAGGGAAAAAAATCTAAATTTTTTTGTTTTAGAAGACAGAAAGGTTCGAAGTTGATCCCAAAATTTAATACTTCTTTACATTTAAAAGAGTTTTTGTTTTTTAAAATTTTAAAAAAGCCCCTTTTTTAAATTTTAAAAATTTTTTCTCCCTTTTTTTAAATTAAAATTTTTTTTTTTATTTTTAAATTGAAAATTTTTTTATATTTGGGGAAAATTGGAATTTCAAAAAATTTTTAAGGGGCTTCTTAAATTTTTTTAAAATTTTTAAGATTGTTTTTTTTTGGGTTCATTTATTTTAAAATTTTTCCAAAACTTTTTCATTTTTTCCAAAATTTTCCCCCTGCCCAAACAATTTATGGAACCCAAAAAACAATTTAACATTTTGGGGGCTTCCGAAACCCCCAATGAGGGGAGGGTTTTGCTCCCCTTCGTTCAATACGTGTTGGTTGGGGGCCAAGACTTTGGCCCCCCCGGCCAACTTTGAGCTTTTTTTGACACACTTTGGAGACCACAAATTTCGTTTTTTTTTGTTTTCTAAAAACTGAAAACTTCTCCGTTACCGGTTTTATTTTTTGCAAAAAATTTTCCGCCAGCTGGAAGAAAAGCTTTGTCCCCCTTCGGCCGCCCCAACGAGAGGGAAAAAAGTGAGCTATAGGGATTCTCTCAGTTGCCCCCCGCCCGGGGACAGAAAAGGGGCGCTGGGAAAATTGGAAAGGGCTCCTAAAAGGAAGATGGGGCTGGGGGTTTGCGGGATTGTGGGGGGGCGGGTTTTCAAAGACTGCGGTTTGTTTTCGGTGTATGGGGGGCCGGGTGTTGTGGGTGGCCCTTGTGGTAAGTGGTTGTTGTTTTTTTGTGTTTTTTTTTTTATTACGGGTGTTTGGGGTTTTTGGGATAATTTGGGCGGCGCTAGAAAGGGGAAGGTGGGGTTTTGTTGTTTCTTTCGGGGCGGGCTATGTTTTTTTTTTTTAAGCTGCGTAAAAGGGCGGTGCCCCCTTTTTTGTGGGGGTTTTAGTGTTTTTGGGGTGGAAGTGTTTTTTTGTTTTTTTTGTTAGGACTTTGGGTTTATTTTTTTTTTTTTCTCCTTCTTTGTTTTGGGGTGGGTTGGGTATTTGGGGTTGCGGGTTTTGTTTTGGTGGGTGCCCCCCGGGGGTGGGGTTTGTGGGGTCGGGAGGGGGGGGTTTGACTTATTTGGGGGGTTTTTTTAGGGGATTATAAAGTGTTGGTTGGGTGGTGTTATTGGGTTTTTTTTTTTGTGTGGGGAGGGAATGGTTCTGGGGTGGTCTGGAGGGGGGGTGGGGGGGTCCTGAATTTTTTGGTTTCCCCCCATTTGGGGGATTCCTGCTTGTTTAATTGGGGGTGGTGGGTTTGGGGTGGGCCCCGCCAGTAGCGTAAAGGCCGTCTTAAAAAAGCGGCGTTTCCTCCACCCCGGAAACAAACGGCCCTTCAGGAAATTTTTTTTTAGTAGTTTGGGTTTTTTAGGTTTTTTTTTAATAAGTTTTTTTGCTAAAAACTTCCGGAAACTATTCTTTAAAATTACGGGCCGAGGTGTTTTAAAATTGTTATAGGTAAAAAAAATTAACCCCCATTGATTTTTTAAAAAAATTAATATTATAATTTAATTAAAAAAAAAATGAAAAAAAAAAATTTGTTAAAATATTTTTAAAATCCCCGACTTTACTTGTTTAAAAAATGGTTTCAAAACCCCCATGGAAAAAAAAAATGGGGGGCCCTTTTTGGGGTTTTTCCCAATTTTTTGAACGTTTTTACCCCGTTTAGTGGGGGTTTTTGCCAAATTTGGAAATTTTTCAGAAAATGGAAAGGGGGGTTTGCTATTTTTCTATTAGGGCCTTAGTAATGTGTTCCCAAAACGCAAGTCCGTTTTGTTTTAAGGGGAAAAACGGGAAGACGGGTTGCAAATTGTCGGAAACTGACGAAAATCAGGCAGATCTGCGGGAGTTTACGGGGGTTTACGGGGACGAAAATCTCACTTTTCATGCAGTGAAACTGGAAATCAAACCTACTCCCTTGGGAGACAGAGTCCTCAGGGTTCTGCCTGTATAAGTCCACTTTTTCTACATTAACATGATTGGTTGACTTCCTTACTATAAAAAAAAATCACTCCTATTTTTATTCCCCTCAAGGCAGGAAAACAGCTTAATTTGGCGCCTTAGAACTTTTCTCATGTTTTGTAAATCCTTAAAGTCGTAGGGAAGCATCCAACGGTTGCATTACCGAATTCTCCCAGTGGTGCCCGACTTTACACGAATAAATAAAGTGAATGCGATTGGTCGATTATCAAGGGGGCGGGATTATTGTGGCAGAAGGATCGCAAGCAAGTTTGGTTGTGGCCGGTTTTTGGGAAGCATCTTGCTAACCAGTTAGCAACTTAGCGCTAGCAGGTTCCCAATGGGAAATTCCATTGGGACCAAGTAGCACTAAATTGGTGACTTAGAAACGACGCTGTCAAGGAACGCTATGGACAGCGGAAACATGCAAGAGGAGGAGAGTTTAGTGTCGGAGGTCGTGGATGAGTCTCCTCCGTCATCCATTTTTTATTTAGAGCAGGAAAGCGGGGACGAAGATGTTGTGGAAGAGGACGCCAGGGCGGCAGAAGCTTGGTTTGGTGTAGAAGGCTTCCAGCCGTACATGTTTGAGCCCTTGCCTCGCAACGCTGCCAGTTCTGTTAGCTCTACGCCTGCCGAAGACACAGACGTCCATCCCCGTGAACACTGGGACGCAACTCAATGGGAAAGGAAGGGATTCTGATTTCAACCGTTGCGTATATTAGCTGCGACATATGAATCAAGATGCTATGACCGAAAACATTTGATTGACAGATGACCGTTGATATATGATTGGCCGAATTTAGGTGTTCAGGCTGACGTAGAACTAACTGGCCTGCAGAAGATAACGGAAAACACAGATTTTAAGACAGGATTTCATTTTTAAATAGAAATTTTCTAAATTTTAGAACAATATCATCTGATAAAGAGTACATTTATATACACTTTAAATCCAGAATGATTTGACATTTAAATATGATAATTAGGAAATGCAACATTTGGAACAGCCACTTCCCTACGACTTTAAAAGTTTTTAACTGAAATATGTTTAAATCGGAGCTGAATGATTTCTGTTAATAAACTCTTATATTTTGAACAGAAGTTGTGGTAAATTTATTCCACAAATGGATTCTGCACATATGGATATGTGCAGAATTATCTCTTTGACTATGAATTGAACTCGATTCAACCTTTGATTTATTGTTTTAACACACAGCCAGTAGGGGGCGTGTTCATAAACAAAATATGACAGACTGAATAAAATCTGATTAAATAAGATATTTGCCCCCCCTCCTGGTTTGGGCAATAAACATCTTCAACTATCACAACATAATATGGCGTCTCCGCTGGCTGGCATTGAATATAACAGTAACAACTGTTTCATCAGAGCTCATCCAGTGTAGGATAACACTAATGACTGGTCTCTGCTGGGGGGACAGACTAGTTGCTGGACTCCACTGCCATGCTTCTAATACTGAATTACTTCACCTGTATGAAACAGAGGTTTCAGGTATGAAAGCCTGAAACCTCTGTGTCCGTTTTGAGGCCCCTCTCCGTCATAAACTGTCTCCACCTGCTAAAGTGGGGCTGTTTTCTTCTGGTCATTACTTCTTTTTCTTTTTTGGTTTGTTTCACTTGCCTCTCATCAGACAAAGAGAAGGGTTTATTCTCCATGGCAACAGAAAGTGGAAGGTAGAACGATCTACGGTTGTTTGTTCTTGGTTTAAACTCCTTCGCCTCCAGAAACAAGCCAAACAGAAACCCTCCTTGGTGCTTTTGCTCTTGGGGTCCTTTTGATCTTATGGGGCTTTTGGTCCCCCGGTGTTCGCCTTGGTGCTCTGGCGGGGCACGTCTTTGGCTCCTCACAACCACTATTGAGCATTTTCCCTTTGGATAAACTTTAAATGCACAAGTTCACTTTCAAAAAGAACTACAGGTGCTTAGTTCCACGTACTAAGAGATTCACTTCCATACAGAAAGCCCATATTCTGATCTTCAGCTCCCACAGTATACATCAGTGGCGGCCGGCCTATAGGGGGCGCTGGGGCACCGCCCTCCCTGATAAGAAGAGAGACGTAAAATATATTTTTAGAAATTAACTCATAAATGTCACTTTTACTCTCTAGAGTGTGTAACTATAAGCAAAATAAATTATATAAACTACATTTCCCTATCTACTGTCATTAATTTGTGGATTTCCACAGACAGACTCCTACCGTCTCTGTTCTGGGGGCGCTGATCAGACAGCCCCACATTTGCAGAGAATCTGTCAATCATGTACTATTGCTAGGTGAATTTAATGGCCAATCAGCGTCTCAGAACTTTTTGGTCTTGGGGCGCTGAAAATACTGCGCTTTTACAGGCTTCTGCACCCAAGCGCAGGTGCAGACAATTAGAGGGAAGATGGCGAACGTAACGAACGAGATGCAGCTTCCACCAAATTCGGTGAGATCCTTATTTATCTACCCGTTTGCCAGAAGAATATCCCTGTTGTAGGATATGAACATTTCATGTCATGGTTATTGTGACTGTGACGAATCCACCTCGTCGCTTAAAACAACCTCTCTAACTTTGCGCGCCACACACACATTCCTGTTATACTGTGTTTGTGAGGACCAATTCACTCGCGCTGAGACCAGTAGCTCCATGAACTTAAAACACACAAGCTGTTCCTGGTTACCTGCTGGCGTATTGAGGGTGCACACTTAATATTTCAGTGGGGTTAGCCGTGTGTGTGTGTGTGTGTGTGTGTGTGTGTGTGTGGGTGTGTGTGTGTGTGTGTGTGTGTGTGTGAGTGTGTGTGTGTGTGTACGTGTTTATGCTACGGGGACTTGTCATCTTCAGTCTGGCTGCGTCTTTGCTGGGTTCAAACCCAGTTTGGTGTAATTGAATAAGTCAATGAATCTGTGTAAAAGAATTAAGTTGTAAAAATTATTTGTTTTTGTACATCAATTGTTTGTGGAGGTAATATATGGACAAAACTGATTAATGAGAAGAAATCAGAAATAAGAGAGCCTGAGGGTAGGGGCTTAAACTATTTAATGAGGGCTGTGGGAAGAAGAGCGGCCATTTCTGTTTTATGTTTCTTTGTTACATTGCCGGTAACTGGAGGGAGGCTGAGGCCCAGAGTATCTTGTATATGTTTAGTTTCTTTTGCACCCTGTTTTGAGTTTTTGAGCACAATAAATCACCAACACCGGTAACCCGACTGAGCCTGGATTCTTGGAGGCCAAAGAACCCCATCACAGTGACCCAAATCATCACTGTTACTGTTATTATATAGTAAATTAAAATTATTACTGTTAAATTGTATTTCATTTCCAATTGTTTATTTGAATTCTTATTCCGGATTAGTTGGAGACATACACTAGGCTATATCAGCCCCACCAAAAATATTTTTCACCAGCCGCCACTGGTATACATGTCAGATTAAATAATACTACTTATACTTCAGCGATAGTATCAAGATGTTACTTTATTGTATCTCTTATACTATGTCCGTTGGTTGTGCTGTTCTTTTTACATCTCTTTGCAGGTGATGAAGCAGACTGAATATGTTTTATCATTTTCTCCCTTTCATCTCCTCTTTCTTTCATCTTTACTCCTTTTTTCTATTTTTCCTTCCTGTTCTACTTACATTGCAGTGTCCATATAATCTATAAAACTCCCTGCATGAATTATAATAAAGCTATTTATACGCATAAATCAAGCGGAACACTATGGCGATAGCAAAATCTGTTGGGCTCTTTTTGGCATCAAGACAATTATTCTTATTGCCATATGGCCAGAAAGGACACTGTAAAACATAATAAAAATAAATACGTAAGAATGACAAGCTAATCCGCTTTCAGCTGCTCTGATCACAGCTGGTGATACAACATGGCGTCTCCCATCGGATGCTCCGCCTCCTATGTATTTATGAACTACTTCTAAGCTATGAGGACACTTTCATTTTTGATGTTGTGTGATTAGATCTTCGCAGAATACGTATTTATAAAAGCAATACTTGATGTAGTCTCATAAAATTCTAATTTATTAGACACTGTCCCTTTAAATTGAAGTATTATTCTAGAAACGTTGATGTTTTTGCCTCTTTTTTTAACACAGTAATTCATTATTTTCCACTTTGCTGCAGAATGAGTATCTCTCCTGCTGGTATGATGTCATTGTGCAGATCTGCTGTGTTCTCAGGTCTACATTTATTCAAACATCTCTGCGTTGGTTAAACCTCTGATGGGATGAAGTCCTGCTCTGTTTTCCTGGGAACGGAGCTTCGGTCCGTGTTTTCCTGCCTGCTCCTGTCGTTTTCCTCTGCTGGATGATTCATGTTTCCCTGTGAAATACTTTTTAATCAGTTTGTGGTGCAGATAGTTTCTGTCAATAGTGTGTTTGATTTAGCCCCCTCTAGTGGTTCAATGAATGAATTACAAACCACAGACTGGGGCCTCCCCCACTGATCTCTATTTATTACCCGTTGGTAGTACAGGGTTGAAGGGAAGCCACCGGCGGCCATATTGGTACTCCCTACTTAGACCAGTCTCAATATAAACAATCTGTGCGCTGCAGCATCGAACAACGATGATGTTCTCATTTTCAGGGGGACCAAAGAGTTTAAAAAATAAAGATAAATTCATCACTTTGACACAGACTGGCTGTTTCACAGCATCAGTAGATTAACTTTAACTTAGAATAAAAAAATAATCATATATTGCATCATTATGAAGTCTATAAATCATGTAATATAACATATTATGCAAATAAATCAGAATAAGATTAATGTGTTAATGGAGCAGAATAATACAGATGAGCCAAACGTGCTAAGGTGATGATGTTCATGTAATATACATGCATTTATTACATTATGGTAATTAGATCTTACATATGATTTCGGGATTTTACATCAAGACCAAATTACAAGGACATATCTGTTAACGCTACGGTAATTTTCAATGGGAGAAACAGAGAACTACAGTTATGGTGGAAAGTTACTGAAATAAATAAACAACGGTGGATTAAATGTCACAAATTTCCAATACATCTTTATTCATTCATTAAATGGTTTGTTTTATACAGAAGATGCACATATTTCTGTTTTAATTTAATTGATCATAATACATAGTTACCAGTGTTGTATAGTAAATACTTCACTACTGTACTTAAGTATATTTTGTAGTACATTATACTTTCCAAGAGTATACATTTTTTGAGAACTTTCACTTTTACTTCACTACCAGGGGCATAGCCAGAAATTTTTTATAAGGGTGGCCAGGTAATAACCAATGTATACTGAGGGGTGGCCGAAAGTGGATCGGCACCAGAACCTCAGGGTCAATCTCCACTGTTCCAACAGGAAAATAAATGAGAAAAACATCCATATTTTCGAAATAAAGACAAAATATACTTTCCTACTGCCTTTGCTAACAAAAAGACGCATATATTTAAACATCTGTTCTTGAAGGGGATGGGATGGAAGGATGATAGATGACTTGCGCTATGACTTTGTTTAAAGTGAGGAAGAGTTGCGCAACGTCAACCTCACTCTCTCATCCGAGACCGTCTAGACCCAGTGGCAAGACAGGGCAAGACAACTGGAGACGGGAATGGATGCAGTGGATGGCCGTGGCATCCTACGCGTCCTGTCACACCCTATGCGCTCCACGAAGCATTGCTGGCAATCGCCTTTCAGCCCGTTGATCACAAGAGGTAGTTCCTCCGCGCTGTCCGCCGAATCCAGACTTCACACACTGGGTGGACAATCCCCTAACAGTTGGGTGATCGAGGATCAGCAACTACCACATATCATGCGGTATGCTTGCATGATAGTGGAGACTCGTGGTGGTGGAAACGCCCAGCTTCCCTCCATGATGAGACCTCTATCATGCCACTACATCAGTCATTTCTAGATAAAAGGCATAGTTTTGAGTTCTGGGGCATAAATCTCTTCCATTGCCATTACTACTACTTTATCATGAATATTCTGCTTAAAATTTTGCTTAAAATTGATATTTACAAGCACTAATATATACATAAATTGATTATTTGATAATTTTTTTATTAAAACTGTTATTTTATCTTTGATTTCTCTGAAGACTCTTAGATGGTTTGCAGAGACACATCATTTTCTCTTTACTCCATATAACACAGAATCTAGTTCTGAAAAGAGCATGAATTCTGTACTTATCATCTTTAATGTTAGTATGTTTATGTGTATAATTAACCACATTTTTTTTTATATGCCACTTGAGAGTATTACTGCTGCCACCAATTAAAGGGGGGGGGGGAATGGTCACCCCTGGCCCCCTATCTAGCTCCGCCCCTGTTCAGTACATTTACAAACTGAATTGCATACTTTTACTCGGATACATTTTCAATATTTGGTTTAGTTACTCTTGCCTGGGTTCGTTCATCAACACCAGTAAAGCCAGTCTAAGTTTATCCTACATTTGGTTGTTTATTTTATTTTAAGTGAATTTAACCTTCAAAGTTTCCAAAAATGTTTAAAAAAAATGTCATTCAAACTGCATTTACTTTTTACTATTACTTTTCACTACATTACTTGAGTACATCTATTTTTGCAGTAATTCTTATACTTAAATAGAAGCCATTTCAGATACTTTAAGACTTTTACTCAAGTAACATTTCAGTGACTCGGACTTTTACCAAAGTCATATTTTGGAGGTACTTATACTTTTACTGGACTCCGAGATTTCAGTACTTTATACAACACTGATAGCTACAATGAATTTATGATAAATATATTGTACAGATTCTTGGATCTTTACAAAGTAGATCGAAGAATCTGCTCTCTTGTTTGTTTTAATCAATCAATTTCTTTATTGTAACCTATAATTTGCATTCTAATCGAGATTTCAGTTTCATTACAAACTGTTCATCACATCCTTTGGGGGGGTTGGCAACGATTTACTGAGGCCGTGCTGCCGTCGGTGCTTTCTTAGGGCTCCCAAGGGCCCCACCATGAGGTGGTTCCCTATACCACTGCCTTATGCATATATATATATATACAGAAGAGCTATATGTGTACATATTTTTATCTTTATTATCTTGTGTGGTTGGTTTTGTATATAACTGTAACTGGAGCGTGTAACAAAAGTAATTTCCCTCTGGGTTTATTAAAGTATTTCTGAATATCTTTGTAGAAACATAGGAGACAACATAGCCAGGCCAACCATCCCCCCCACACTGGAAATAATCTAAATCTAGATAAGTCATTTTTTTTTCTAAAAATAGCTGCATTTGTTCTTGGATTGAGGAGGAAAGAGAAACATTTAGCCAATAGAACAAGACAATTTACATTTAAAATAAGAAAACACAATTGCATTGTCTTATTTCAAGTGCATTTTATCTAATTATCCTATTTTAAGAGTAAAAATACTCATTTCATTGGCAAACTATCTCATTTACCTGCTCAAATTAAGGGGAAATACACTTAATTTAAGACATTTTTTACTTATTTCTAGGTTTTTCCAGTGTAACGACCCCCCCTTTCAGAGACATAGACAGGTATGGGGCATTGCAGGCTAACAAAGAAGCCAAACGACCCCCATTCCAAAGGGGGGGACCCGTTCATCCGTTTCTATTTGCATGTTTTCTAAACTAAAACCAGGCTTTGTTGGGCTGCTGGATAAAACCTGGAACTAAACGCTATTTCTGACATTTTGAATTGAAAAAACTGGGAAGAGAAACGTCTTCAAATTTGGAAACAAAGGGATGGAAAAGATTTTAAAATTTTTCCTTGTTTAAAACCCACATTATTCGTTTTGTTCTTTGTTACAATTATAATGAATTTCTTTTTGCTTTAGTTTGAAAACAAAAGGAAAGAATTAGTTTGAATTGTCAATTCAATTCAGTTTATTTCTATAGCTCCAATTCACATCATGTCATCTCAGGTCACTTTCCAGTTCACCAGATCATCCAGTCAGATTGATTCAAAGTTTTCTATCTAAGGAAAACCAGCTGATTGCATCGACTCATTGACTCTTCAGCAATCCCTCACACTAAGCATGCTTGTAGCGACAGTGGAGAGGAAAAACTCCCTTTGAACAGGAAGGAACCTCCAGCAGAACCAGGCTCAGTGTGAGCGGCCATCTGCTGAGGCCGACTGTCGGAGCCTATTCTCTCTGCCAGATGTCTCTGCGGTCACACAGCTTTACATTTCAGTCATTTAAATCCGCCTCTTTAAGCATGGAAACAGCTCCCCCTTGGTGGAAAGGTAAAACATTGGGTGTACAACACTGGCAGCCGATAAAATGAGCAATAAAACGGGGGTGAGAGTGCACTGGAACCAGATTTCATCCTGATTCAACTTCTGCACCAAAGCAACCGGGATGTAGAAGAGCAGGTTTATGGCCGTGGTTGCCCAGATGATTCTGAAGGCTTTCCTCTTGGCGGGATGCAGTCTGTCACGTCCTGGGCTGGACTTCATCAGCACCCTGACCATTCTGACGGTGCAGCACGCCATCAGCACGGTCATGAGCAGCATGACTGAGGGAGGGATGTTTTTAATCATCTTCTGTATGAGGGAGGAGATGTTGTCCTTGGCCAAGGTGTTCAGTGTGAAGGTGGACAGACAGCTGAGCCAGACTGTCCCCACACAGACCTCCCTCCACCTGTACTTCTTCAGCAGAGGGTATGAGGTGGGGTAGATCACGGCCACGTACCGCTCCATGCATATGAAACATAAACCCATGGAGCCTCCAACTTGGCTGTAAATTAATAAACTATTGAGGAGGTCCGACTGTTGCTGCTGGAAGACGAACAGGAAGATGAGGTGCAGCATGTATGCCAGGTACAGGAAGTTGTAGAAGAGAGCTAAGTTACAGTTAAGGATATCGATGGACTTCCTGGCGGTGAAGGTGATCCACAGCAGTCTGGCTGTTACAGGCTGACCGATGACGAAGGTGAAGACGTTGATTAGAGCTAGACTAACCAGATATCCTTCTTCCTCTAAACAGCCTTTATCTTCACCAGAGGACGAGTTATTGGTGTGAGAATCCTCCTCCATCATAGCACTGTAAAAAATCACACCATCACAGTTTCATCTTCAATTCAGTTCATTTGCTGATTTTTTTTCTTTTAAATGTCTGATTCTTTCCTATAAATTTCTGCTCCTTTCTGGTAAATTTCTCATTCTTCCTTTTAAAGTTCTGATTCTTTCTTATAAATGTCTAATTTTTTCATGTAATTGTCTGATTCTTTCTTTTAAATTTCAGATTTTTTTTTTGTTCTACTTTTCTTATAAATGTCTAATTCTTTCTTATGATTTTCTCATTCTGTCTTATAAATTTCTGATCCTTTCTGGTAAATTTCTCATACTTTCTTTTAAATTTCTGATTTTTTTTTATTTCTGATTCTTTCTTATATATTTCTGCTTCTTGTAAATGTCTGATACTTTCTTATAAATTTCTCATATTTTCTTTTAAATTTCTGATTCTTCCTTATAGATTTTTGATTCTTATACATTTCTGCTTCATTGTTGTAAATTCCTAATCCTTTCTTGAAAATTTCTTCTTCTTTCTCATTCTTTCTTATAATTTTCTCATTCTGTCTTATAAATTTCTAATTCTTTCTTTTAAATGTCTCCTTTTTTCTTATAAATTTCTCATACTCTCTTTTAAATGTCTGCTGCTTTCTTATAAATTTCTTATACTTTCTTTTAAATTTCTGATTCTTTCTTATAGATTTCTGATTCATTGTTGTAAATTCCTAATCCTTTCTTGAAAATTTCTGCTTCTTTCTTGTAAATGTCTGATATTTTCTTATGAATTTCTCATATTTTCCTTTATATTTCTGATTCTTCCTTATAGATTTTTGATTCTTATACATTTCTGCTTCATTGTTGTAAATTCCTAATCCTTTCTTGAAAATTTCTTCTTCTTTCTCATTCTTTCTTATAATTTTCTCATTCTGTCTTATAAATTTCTAATTCTTTCCTTTAAATGTCTCCTTTTTTCTTATAAATTTCTTATACTTTCTTTTAAATGTCTGATTCTTTCTTATAAATTTCTGATTAATTCTTGTAAATTCCTAATCCTTTCTTGTAAATTTACACTTCATTCTTATACAATTCTCTTACTTTTTTTTTTATTTCTGATTCTTTCTTGTAATTGTCTGATTCTTTCTTATAAATTTCTGATTCTTATTTGTCACAATGTTGTAATTTAAATTCTCGCAGAGGAAACATCTGATCTCACACATATTAACGAGCAAAAACAAGGAGCAAATAGGAAGCCAACACTGACTTCCTTTAATAAATGTAGAAGCCTAGTTATAGGTTTTTATTGACAGTCATCTTATATATTTTACCCATTTCCTCTCTTTATCATTTAGCCATCATCATCTATTGATCCTCATTAAATAAACTCAACTAGTTCCTTAAATTTCAGATTATTTCTGTGATACTAGTTTATATCAAAGCAATCTGGAACAAAGTTTCATCTGTTTTTCATGTTCGTCACAATCTCAGCTTTATTCTGATTTTATTTTTTTTCCAGACAGATTCAGGATAATATCTGGATTTCTTCCCTCCATCTAATGAGCAGAACCTTCTGGGTCCGCTTCCTCTGACCACCTGAACCTCCATCGTCTCCCTTAATGAGGATTAAACTGTCCTTACAGAGGTCTGCAGGTCGAAATGTGCGTGTTTCAATAAATAAATAAATAGCCGTCTCTTTTTTCAAGATTTTTTCAAAATTCCTTTTTTGGAAAAGCTTGAAAAAAACTCGACACTTTGATCCATTTTCAGCTAAAATTGATTTAAGAAATAAAACGTTTTGCCAGATAAAAACTGATTCTCTTGTTTCTTTGGAAACTTTAAAGTGTAATCAACATTTTTTTCTTTAATGCTTAAAGAATTAGATTTTTTTAAGAACTTTCTGAGGGCCTGTCAGAGATGTTCTCAGAACTTTAGTATTCTAGCTATTCAGGAGGTTCATCCTTAACATAATTATTGGGGTTTAAAGTTATGAAACCATCTGGAAACAGAATTCAAACTCACCTGTGATGTTCTGCTGCTGAGTCTGAAGAAAACCTGGACGCTCAGAATTAAATCAGTTACTGATTTCCCTAAAAGCTGAACCAGCAGGTGAGGAGAAGGCTGAGCAAAGTCAACAACCTCCTCTGGTTTGCATAACAGACAAAGCATCAATCAGAGAGAGCAGAGGGCAAAATTCTGATGAAAAATATAATTCAGATTCAGACTAAACAGATGTTTCCTCATCAGTTTTAGGCCAAAGAAAAGGGAAAACCCCTTTTCTTTCTCTCCATTCTCTACTTCCCTTAGAGGAAAAGTAGTAGGGAAGTGTCAGCCTCGCGGTTAAGGCGTAGAGCTTGGAATCCAGAGGTATGAGTTCAAGTCCCACTATCACAGACTGCCCCTCTGGGTCCCTGAGCAAGACCCTTAACCCCACACTGCTCCCCGAGCGCCGCACAATGGCAGCCCACTGCTCCCCAAGGGGAGGGGTTAAATGCAGAGATAAATTTCTCCAATGTGAGATCAATAATGTTCAATTATATATTAGAGGAACTTGGTCAAACGTTTAAATGTTCTTCTCACTAACTGGTTAAACGGTTTTTAGGATCAGCTGAAAGCTCCTCCAGCTCAGACGCTTTTCTCAGGTTTCATTCATTCATTTTTGCACCCAAATAAGATGATGAGGCCTTCATGTCTGACCCGTGTTTTAATCGATTGATTGACTTCATTGATTTCACAGTGGAGACATTTACTCTTTGCATCAGCTCAAAGTAGTCAAAGGAGAAGAATGTGCCAAAAGAAGAAAACGGTTTTATTTAGAAAGTAGCTTCATCTGGTCTGTTCCTGTTTGGCTGTGACTCCATCCTGGAGAGAAATATCAGCTGTGCTGCTGCCATCAACACCTTTGTTTCTAGATGTTGGAGCTTGGCCTGTTTTCCAGTGTAGTCCTGTTTCTCTGACTGTGACTAACTGGATGTGCTCTCTTCATCCTCTGACATGGGAGCTGGCTCGGAGCTCGTCTGCCTGGCTGTGTGTTTCCTGGACGGGGCCGCCTGTGGAGCTGGTTGACAGTTGACTTTTGCATCTATGCTTCTTTTTCTATGTCTGCTTCTGTCTCCTTGAACCCCAGTGGGCCTCAGCAGATGGTCCGCTCACACTGAGCCTGCTTCTGCTGGAGGTTTCTTCCTGTTCAAAGGGAGTTTTTCCTCTCCACTGTCGCTACAAGCATGCTTAGTGTGAGGGATTGCTGAAGAGTCGATATCTACTGCTTCTGCCTGCTCATCCAGGAGGAGAAAATCCTTTAAAGTGAATCACTGGATGCAATTAGATGGTTTTTACTTGGAGAGAAACTTTAATCATTTAATCTGACAGGATGATCTGATTGATCTAGATCTACAATAGATCTAGATTATGTGAATTTGATCTCACTGAATTCTAATGTTGATTAAAAATCAGCAAAAAATATTTATTTTCTTTCTTGGGCCTAATATCTTAAAAAATTATTATTTTTGATAATTTAAAAATAATTTCTAATTAGTGAATTAAATCAGTTATAGAGATCTAGATGAAAAAAGGACATTTTATTGACCTGCATTTTTTTAATATTATTTCACAGTAATAAAATATATAAAATTTTCCTTTAACAATTAGTTTCTTAGAATTCTCCGCAAAGCTTCAGAAAACAGTAATTTTTCTTTTCAAATATGGAAATGATTTAAATGACATAAGGTTTGCTTTGCATCAGGCAGGTGCTAAACAAATATTCTCACAGCTCTTTGCAGAGATGATGCATCCAGATGGAGGAGAGGAAAATCAAACACTCTTCAGATTAAACACATTAATTCATTTTTATTTGACAAATACAGGAAATGATAAAGTGGAGCTACGAGATGTTCAGGGACAAGAATCTACTCAGTAAACATGGCTTCTCTTCCTCCTCAGATACACAGATTAAGACTAATAAATACATAAAAGACAGCATGTTGGTAAAAGGAGCCGATAATCCAGAACAGGCAGGTCTGGGTCAGGAATATAAAAATACAAAGTGAGTATTTAAACGTGCGGCTGTGCAGAGCGCTGAAGGTTTCTATAGATCTTTAACCATCAGTTATCAAACTTCCAGATCAAATGTCAGCTTTTAAAAAGCAAAAAAATCATTTTTCCTGTAAGAGATCAAGTTTTTCAAAGTGTGCTTTAAGAGGCCTGAGGAATAAAATAAAACAGAGTTTTAAAAATCCACGTAGGAAATAAGAGATTTTTCCCTTTTTTTAAAATCTGATCAGAATATTTACAGGAGAAAAACAAATCAGAGTACGGTGGCTGAGAAAGGTCATGTTGCATAAGGCTTCAGTGCCAGAAAACCACATCCGTCACTTTACTGGTAATTCCCTTCATGTATGCAAACGCTGGACCTGCTGCGAAAATCAAACATGCAAATTAAGAGAAAATGGATCTCAGAAAAAAAAATGAAGTTTAAAAAGTTTCTTATTCAGCTTTGAATGTCAGAAAGTGGAGAAATGATGTGAAAATGAGCTAAACGTTAAAGTTTTAGCTCTTTTTTTTTTGGGATGGAATGAATCTTTGGAGAAATTCCCACTGATCGGACAGAAGATAAGTGGAAAATATTCAAACCTGTTCGTTGGGAACTTTACTCGCCTTTAAGCGACATGAAAACACGAAGCTAAAGATAAACTGAAGAAAATACAGAAAACAGTTTGAGCTCTTTTAAAATCCTGATTTAATTATATTTCTTCTGCTGTTTTTAAATATGCCTCCAAATGCTCCGAAAGGATAGATTTTAGGTAAATTCATTATAAATTTAGATATATATAGTGCATCGTATTTATAGTTTATGTTTAGTTTGACTGTAGTTTAAAACAATTATACACGAGTTAATTTGTGTACCTGCTGCTTTGAAATTAATGGTTTTTATTTCTGTTTTGTATTTGAGACATTTGGGACTAAAGTCACTGCTTTGGTTTATAGACTGTTTGTTTTTTTGCACTAACTGTGACCTAAAAGTGCAGAAAAGGTGCTGGATGATTAAGCCAGAGCCTTAAACGTGTAGTCTGTCTAATGGCCACCAGAGGGCGACACCCGCAGGTAGAAAGGAGGCCAGTTTGCATGGGACAGGTCCATGCATGGAGTCTCTGGATGAACATTTAAAGCTTTTCTGTTAGGAATGAAACATCTGGAGACATCTGGATCAGAACATTTGGAGATCAGTGAGGAAGGAGATGCAGCTCTGCAGAAACAAGCAGCTTCAGGGAGGATGCAGGAAAAATCTGCTCTGCAAGGAATAATCAACGGATCATTATCTAAAAATTTAGCGTCAATCAGACAAAACAATTTTTTTTCTCAAAAATCACTGAGTCTGGGAGCGGCCATTTTTGCCCAGATATAGTAACCCCTCCCTCCTGCCATCTTCCAGCAGTGACGTCACGGTGCGGTAAGCCTAGCGCCATTCTCCCCGCTTTCCAAGCTAAATCAATGGGAACTACTAGACACATCTGCAATCAACAACAATTATTGAAGATTTCCAGAGGACTTCACCATTGAAATTCACCAGAGCTATAGTGAAACTGACAATGCCCACGTGCATGGCAGCTGGATGCTGGAATACATCGGGTAAAAGTGAAAAAAAAGTTATTCCACCTTTCTGATTCCTGATCCTCCACGGACGGGTTGGTCGTTGGATCGCCAACTTGAAGAGGGAGGATTTGCCATCGAACTTCTGGCCAGAGAAAAAACCCGTAATATGTAGCCAACATTTGGAAGAAGAATGTTTTCAAGATGACTTGGATAATAGCGCGTTGTGACAAACACCAGATACAGCACTGGGACTTGATCAACAGCCGATACCGCACCGTGACGTCACTAACCAGTAGGTGGCAGTAGTGTTCTTTGACAAACATGGATGCCTCCAGTAAAGCACATTCACATGAAAATTACTCTGAATTAAAAACTCTGATCATTTATTGAACAGGATGGAATCATTTCAGATTTAAAGAACTTTCAGAAGTTTGAATTCTTAAATTGACGGACTTTTCCTTTAATGCTCAGAAACTAAAAGAAACATTTTAGTTTGTTTTAGAAGAAACAAACTGAAGCTAAAATGATTTAAAGCAACACATCAAACATGTTTGTCTTCATTTCCAGTTTAAAAAAGGCACTTTTTTTTCAGTAAAGCTGATAAGAAAAAGCACAGGCTGTTCATACATAGCATCATCTGTAGGCACTACAGTAAAACAGAAAACGAAAACAGCTTTGGTCCTCTGGAAGCATCCGTTAAAGGGAGGACAGAGTCTGGGATGCTGCAGTTCTCTCAGGGACGCGTTCCCGGGAATATTCTACCTGAAGAGGAGGAATACGAGACGCTGAAGGCACATCTTGGACCCTGGAAGTCTGGAAAATGTTTTCGCGATTGTTCTGGTTGCATTTCCTCCTGCTGCTCCCTGCAGGCCAACAATCAGTTTCCCCTTTTTTCTCCATTTCCTGATAAGTATGCAGGTTGTGGGCGGAGCCTATGCATGGCTGTGGACGGAGATGCTGGACAGGTCGTTCCGGATGATCTCGTTGACTGGAGGATAAAACAGAGATAAAAGGAAGTTAAACATCTTTAAAAAATCCAAAGAAAAACAACATTTTTATGGATTAAATTCTATTCAGTTTATTTCTATAGCTCCAAATCACATCATGTCATCTCAGGTCACTTTCCAGTTCATCAGATCATCCAGTCAGATTGATTCAAAGTTTTCTATCTAAGGAAAACCAGCTGATTGCATCGACTCATTGACTCTTCAGCAATCCCTCACACTAAGCATGCTTGTAGCGACAGTGGAGAGGAAAAACTCCCTTTGAACAGGAAGAAACCTCCAGCAGAACCAGGCTCAGTGTGAGCGGCCATCTGCTGAGGCCCACTGGGGTTCAAGGAGACAGAAGCAGACATAGAAAAAGAAGCATAGATACAAAAGGCAACTGTCAACCAGCTCCACAGGCGGCCCCGTCCAGGAAACACACAGCCAGGCAGACGAGCTCCGAGCCAGCTCCCATGTCAGAGGATGAAGAGAGCACATCCAGTTAGTCACAGTCAGAGAAACAGGACTACACTGGAAAACAGGCCAAGCTCCAACATCTAGAAACAAAGGTGTTGATGGCAGCAGCACAGCTGATATTTCTCTCCAGGATGGAGTCACAGCCAAACAGGAACAGACCAGATGAAGCTACTATGAGAAAAAGCAGAGAGAGCAGAACGTTAGAGATTGAACTAACAGATTCTGCAGAGAGGGAGAATAGAGATAGAATGAAGCAGAATGATGAAAAAGGGGTCCCTATGTCCTCCAGCAGTCTAAGCCTATAGCAGCATAACTATAGAGATAGATCAGGATAACCTGAGCCACTCTAACTATAAGCTTTATCAAAAAGGAAAGTTTTAAGCCTAGCCTTAAAAGTAGACAGGGTGTCTGCCTCACGGACTAAAACTGGTAGTTGGTTCCACAGGAGAGGAGCCTGAGAACTAAAAGATCTGCCTCCCATTCTACTTTTAGAAGTAACTACTAATAAACTGCATGTTCTCAGAGGATGCATGGGTTCTCTCTGGGTACTCCATCTTCCTCCAACTCCTAAAAACACATTGATTCGTTTGTTTAATGTCTCTAATTTAGCTTTTTAATGTGTGATTATTAGCATCAGCATCCTGATGATCATTATTCTCACAATTTGGGGGCTGGACTCTACAAAAACCAGACGATAAAAAAACAAATAACTGAATTAAAAAGACTTCCTGCTTCGCTTTCAGAATTTTACTATTTTTAAAGGAATTAAATGTCTTTCTATCTTATTTTATTTATCTCACGTAAACATTTACTTGTTTTATCTCTGCTTTTTGAGATGTTTATTAATTTATTGGTTCTACTTAGTTGGAAATAATTTATATGAAAACATTTCTCTTTGTATTTGTAGCTGAGCCAATCAGATGCATGAAGTCGGACCAGAACCTGCAGAACCGTTTGCTAAATTCCCTGAGGAGTGTTTCTGGAAAACATCCCCGGATATATTCTATCAGGAGAGATGCTGTAACCTGCGGAGAAGCAGGTGCCGGCTTGTTGATCTGTTTTGATTGGCTCTGTGCTGACGGGCTCTGATGTTGGATCACAGTCTGTCTCTGATTGTTTTCAGGTTCAGGAACGAAGCAGCAGGTTCTGAGGAATCACCTTCCACTGCAGGAAAAGCTGCCTGGATTTCCCTTCATTCACTGACAGGAAATTCTTTCAAACTTTAAAGCACCAGAGGAATCAGGGGGGGGGGGCTTCCCCCCCCAAATAACACGTTTCCTTCAATAAAAACATGGCGGCTGTCTCAGTCGGCCATGCAGTAAAAGCAGAAGGTCAATGAGGCTGAAAACAGTTAAAGTTAAAGTGTTTTATCATCTTGGAAGCGAACAGAAGGGATCAGAGAGCGAGAAGCTCCTTCAGTCAGTCTGACAGGTGTGAAGACGACGCCGCCGAGGCAGAACGACGTCCGCATGACCTCAGAGGAGCGGCCGGCCCCTCCCATCGACCTGGGAAGGGTCATCAGGTCACCTTCAAGCGATCAGATATTTTGCAGAGAGGAGAACCTCCCAGGCAGCGATTCCAGCACGGAGGTGGAGGAATGATGCTTTGGGCTTGTTCTGCAGCCAGATGACCTTGAAGGATTTTGCAGTTTAACGTGAGTCCAGCAGCTGAAACTGGGTCATCAAGTTCAGCCCAACTTCGCACCGATTCCATCACCTGAGCGGCGACTAGAACCGGTTCTACAGCCGACCTTTTTGGACTTTCCACCAAAATTATTTTTAAATACAGATGCTGGATTTACCTCTACTTCATTTCCATAAAATAAAGTGACATTGATTTTATTTTGGATGCATATTCTTCCTCCTCAAATTGAAAACTATGTAATTTATTATTTATTCTGTTAACATCAAGCAGAAGCAAATGAATCCAAAGGCTTTAAGCAAAAGTTTAGCTTCTTTTTTCTATGTTAAACTAATAATTAAAAGATTGTTGTTCAAAGACATTTCCTGCAGTGAGAAGGAAGAAATAAAGCGTTTGCCCAGCGTTAGCTTATTGCGTCGTAGCCCAGCGGGGCCATAGGTCTCAGAGGACTCCGCCCCGTTTGTCATCCTGCTGCCATGGTCCGATTCTCGTGGTGCCGCCACATTTTAAGGGAACCAACTAATTGAATGGAGGAAAAGTCAATTCATTGATCTCTAAATGACGAAGCCCTAAAAATAAAGCCGGCGGTTATTTAGGTCACATTGATTCAGTTTCTGCTGACAGAAAGCAGCAGCGTTCGAACTGCAGGTTCAGCCCAGCTGTGCTGAGGTGGTTTATGGTGCAAAGGAACCTGGAGAAACCAGAGATAACTTTTAAATTATTTACTTTTTTTGGACCAACTTGTAACACAGCTTCCTGCAAAGAGTCAGAGATGCATCTGCTGAGCTTCGCTCTCCGGCTCCTCCTGGGGGTCCTAAGAGGGCCCCCCCCCCACATTAGTTGCTTTTACTGCTGCTGGATGATGAAGCTCTTGCACTCAGCCCATCGCTCTGACCAAAGTGCTGCACGGAGAACATATATCTATAAATATATGGGGGGAAATTGGGTCCATTTTTGCAAGAAAAAAAAATCTATTTTACAAATGGAAATTTTAAAAATACACATTTTATTTTTCTTTTTTCCTTTATTTATTTATTTTTTTTTCTAAAAAAAAACAATTCACATTTTTTCCCGAACATTCTTTTCAAATTGCGTTTTCCAGATCAAATCCTCTTCACTTCCACCTCAAACTAAATTCTCGACGAACAAAATTGTTCTTCCTAACGTCCAGCAGACCAATAAAAATGCTTCTTTGCTCCTGATATCAGATAAAAGCCCCGCCCCCAGAAGTGAGGAGCAATAAAAGATAATAAAATAAAAACAAAATTTGTAAAGATGTAATTTCGAGAATTTCAGTATGAAAAAATACAATAAATTAAACTCGAACGAAAAAAAAAAGTATTTACTCTCGAACGTTTTTTAATTACATTTTTGGATTGTTTCTTTTTGTTTTGTTTCATGTTTTATTTTTATTTTATTTAAAGGTGTTCCTTTTTTTGCAACAATAATGGAACAAAATCCACTCCATATAAAAATCTATACATAAAAATCAAAGCAAAATCAATGTGGATTAAAAGTAAAACAAAAGAAAAAACAGATGAACTCCTGCTGGGTTAAAAGTTTTCAAACCAGTTTAAAGTGATGGAGGATTACTGGATGACCAGCAGCCCAGTTCACTCCAGATGAAGCGTCGGCTCTGACCAATGGGAAGCGGCCGGCCTACTGGGAGAATTATAGTTCTGTTCTGCAGCGTTTGGTGCCAACTATAGTCCCAAAGGAGCGGTCGACTTCAGGTGTGAGGAGAAAAAACCCACGGACAACGATTTCAAGATGGCGTCCAGCCAGGAGGGGCTTAATCTTTGACAGCTTGGACTGAAAAAAGGCTCGACTGCGGCGGTTACAAGAACATCAGGTCAGTTTAAAGTCCTGAATGAGGGATGCTGGATTTCTCAGGAGAAGGAATATTGTTTGGATTTCTGGATCCAAAGAGGGAAACTGAGGAAATTCAGAGGAAATCATCTCCTGATGTCATTTAGAAAAATCCGTTAGAGGTTGAACAGAAACGGTATATTTTACAGGAAAACTGGGCGGTCATCAGCATACAGATAAAATGGCAGCGAAGGCGTCCTGGAAGTGGACAAAAATGGGGGGCGGACCGTGTAAACAACAGAGATGGACCCCAGGGGGACTTTTCCAGGGTCACATCCGGTCGTTTAGATCTGTACTTCCAGGATGGAACAGTTTTCAGTTCTTCGTCCGTTTTAATCCCAGCATCGATCAGTCGAATTTAAAGAAGTGGGCAGAAAGTTTCAGCTCCTCAGAGGTGACTGGATGGGCTCTCCTGCTTTCTGTGCCTCTCCCAGGCTGGCTCCAATCAGAGGCCTGGAAATCTGTCCAGTCAGCAGGTTTTACAGCGGGGGCGCCCCCTCCCCCTTAACCCCCCCCCCCCCCCCACTCAGCCCAAACTGTTCTCTACATCCAGCCCAGAAAACACAGCTCACACTTTCCACAAACAGACAAGTCTTTTCTTGTCTTCCCAGTGGGAAACATTAAAAATGAACTGGGAATCCTGGGGTCTCCCAAGCTGGGATACAATGCAGCCTTCACTTCCTCATCCTTCAGTTCTATTCAGTTTATTTCTATAGCTCCAAATCACATCATGTCATCTCAGGTCACTTTCCAGTTCAACCAGATCATCCAGTCAGATTGATTCAAAGTTTTCTATCTAAGGAAAACCAGCTGATTGCATCGACTCATTGACTCTTCAGCAATCCCTCACACTAAGCATGCTTGTAGCGACAGTGGAGAGGAAAAACTCCCTTTGAACAGGAAGAAACCTCCAGCAGAACCAGGCTCAGTGTGAGCGGCCATCTGCTGAGGCCCACTGGGGTTCAAGGAGACAGAAGCAGACATAGAAAAAGAAGCATAGATACAAAAGGCAACTGTCAACCGGCTCCAGTACCTTACTGGCTTGTTTTGTTTGTATGACCGCGATTGTGGAAAATGGAACGAGGTGCACGAGAACACTGGGACCCTTTTTCCACCTGGATCCCCGCTCTTTTTGGCCCTCATGTCCCTCCATTTCCACACAAACTCGGCTGTATCTAGCCACACAGCTAGTTCCTGATTGTTCCACTTGCATTGTGGCATGGAATAACGTAGCGCAGACCACGCTTCAATATTGGGTCTAAATCAAAAATATCTGCAACACGCTGCTGCAGGAGGATAACCAGGCCTTAGAATCCCACAGAGCTGCTCTGCCTTCAGGACTCTGGGACTGACACCATCAGGACCTGCTGACTGATTACCATTCAGTCTCTCTAGTTTTCTGCTTTACTTGACTTCTAAAGACAAGTAAGGAGCACCATCTTCTGGTTTGGCTGATAACAAACTCATAGAAGCAGTGGGAAGAGGAAACATTTAAACATTTAAAGGAAGCTTTGGGTCAAATGATGGTATTTAGATTGATAGAAAGATGCTGATCTTGTTCCTGAACTGAACCTGTTGAAGAATGGATTCAGTTCCTCGGCTCTGTCCAGACGTCCATCTGTCTGACCCTCCTCCTGCTTGAAGCCTGGATATTCTTCATCTCTGATATTGTTCTACTGGAGCTTCTTTCCAGCCTCTTCCTCTATACCTCCTTGGTTTCTCTGATCTTGATCTTAAGTTGCTTCTTTATTCTCCTCATAAATTTTTTTTTTACATTTTTTTCTCATAAACTGCAGCAGTAATTTGAGAACAGGTCAATCTTTTTATGTTTGTGTCAAAAATATCTTCCTTACTGCTGAGATTTAAAGTTTCTGTTTGCCAAATAAAAAAAAAATCAGAATATGAGATGTTTTTTGGGTTTTGCAGCCTTTAGATTCTTAAAGAGACAGGATGTGTGGCTGGAGTTGGCTAAATGTTCCTGCAGACGGAGCTGAGAGGTGTTGATGTCTTTCCCCAGACTGGTCAGAGGAAGTGGACTGGGAGCAGTCTAATTCCTGCAGGCCAGTCTGACTCCCTGTATTCAGGAAACTGAGCCAGACGCTTCAGCAGCAGCAGCTCCGCATTATGGATCAAAGCGCCGCAGCTCGGCGCTCTGATAGCTGCTGGGTAGTGTTTCTTCATCTCCTCGGCTCCTCTCCCTCACTGACTTCACACACAACCACAGACTGTTTTCCTAGCCGAGGCTGGGGATCAGTTATCCAATTTATTTCCAATTGGCGGCATGCAGAACGCGCAGCCTCCAAACCTCAGCGGTGAGCACAGAGATCTCCGGCGGTGAGATCATCCAGTCTGTCTCGGGGCGTCAAGGAGAAGAACTGACGGCTTTCAGGAAGCTTCCACACCTTCAGGGTCAATCAGAGCAAATAGCTCCCAGCTGCACGCGGCTCAGTGCGACGGCTGCAGGAATAACCCAGCAGAGACACCAGGAACAGCAGAGAGTCAGAAAAAGATGGAAAAGGGTTTTACAGGAGTCCAAAACGGTTCCTGGACATCTGATCAGCTTCCATCAGTCTGCAAACATTAAATAGTTCCTCCTTTTAGAGGAGAATAAGAATAATCCTAGATTTCTTTTTAATACAGTTGCCAAACTCACCCAGAGCCATAGCTCTGTTGAACCGTCCATTCCACCTGCTCTTAGCAGCAATGACTTTATGGGATTCTTTATAAATAAGATTGATCTTATTAAAAATAAGATCATAAGCACTCCTCTATCCGCGATTGTACCTGAGGTAGTCATGGAATCTGAACTGGGTTTAGACTGCTTTGATCCAGTTGAACTCTCTGAATTAGCAAAATTATTGTCTTCATCTAAGCCTTCAACTTGGATGTTAGATCCAGTTCCAACCAGGTTATTTAAGGAGGTATTCCCTTTGATCTCCTCCTCAATTTTAGATGTGATTAATCTATCTCTGTTACAGGGATATGTACCTAAAGCTTTTAAGGTTGCTGTAATTAAACCTCTGCTTAAGAAACCGTCTCTTGACCCAGATGACTTGGTCAATTATAGACCTATATCCAATCTTCCTTTCTTATCCAAAATTCTTGAGAAAGTAGTTGCCAAACAAGTTTGCGATCACTTCCACCATAATGAACTTTTTGAAGAGTTTCAGTCTGGCTTTAGAGCTCATCATAGCACTGAAACAGCTCTGGTGAAAGTCACTAATGATATTCTCATGGCCTCAGATAATGGACTTGTATCTGTGCTCGTCCTGTTGGATCTTAGTGCTGCATTTGATACAGTTGACCATAATATTCTTTTAGAAAGACTTGAATATTTTGTTGGAATTAAAGGAACAGCACTAGACTGGTTTAAATCTTATCTATCTGATCGAATTCAGTTTGTTCATGTTAATGATAGATCTTCAACACGCTCAAAGGTTACCTGTGGAGTACCACAGGGATCAGTGCTAGGACCAATTCTCTTTACTTTATACATGCTCCCAATTGGTAGAATTATTAGACAGCATGGGATTAATTTCCACTGTTATGCTGATGATACCCAGCTATATCTGTCTATAAATCCAGATGAAGCTAACCCATTACATAGATTACAGGCATGTCTTGAAGACATAAAAACCTGGATGACTCTTAACTTTCTGCTTCTGAATGCAGACAAAACAGAAGTTATAGTCTTTGGACCAGAGTCTCTGAAAAAGAAACTGATTAGCCAGTCACTTCATTTGGATGGGATTAAACTGATTTCAGATAATAAAGTAAAAAATCTTGGTGTTATTTTTGATCAGGACCTGTCATTTAAATCCCAGATCAAAGAGGTTTCTAGAATTTCCTTCTTTCATCTGAGGAACATTGCAAAAATTAGAAATCTCCTGTCCAGGGGTGATGCTGAGAAACTAGTCCATGCATTTGTTACTTCAAGGCTGGACTATTGTAATTCTTTACTATCAGGAAGTCCACAAACTGTAGTTAAAAGCCTTCAGCTGATCCAAAATGCTGCAGCCAGGGTTCTGATGAAAATTAAAAAGAGAGATCATATCTCGCCTATCCTGGCTTCTCTTCATTGGCTTCCTGTTAAATCAAGAATAGAATTTAAAATCCTCCTTCTCACATATAAAGCCTTAAATGGCCAAGCTCCATCTTATATCAGAGATCTGATTGTTCCTTATGTTCCTAACAGAGCACTTCGCTCTCAATCTGCAGGTTTACTAGTGGTTCCTAGAATTTCTAAAAGTAGAATGGGAGGCAGATCTTTTAGTTATCAGGCTCCTCTCCTGTGGAACCAACTACCAGTTTTAGTCCGTGAGGCAGACACCCTGTCTACTTTAAGGCTAGGCTTAAAACTTTCCTTTTTGATAAAGCTTCTAGTTAGAGTGGCTCAGGTTATCCTGAGCTATCTCTATAGTTATGCTGCTATAGGCTTAGACTTTTGGAGGACATAGGGACCCCCATTTCATCATTCTGCTTCATTCTCTCTCTGTTCTCCTATTCTGCAGAATCTGTTAGTTCAATCTCTAACCTTCTGCTCTCTCTGCTTTTCCTCAGAGTTGCTTTGCCTCGTCTGTTCCTGTTTGGCTGTGACGTCATCCTGGAAAGAAACATCAGCTGTGCTGCTTCCATCAACACCCTTGTTTATAGATGTTGGAGATCGGCCTGTTTTCCAGTGTGGTCCTGTTTCTCTGACCGTGACTGAGTGGATGTGCTTTCTTCGTCCTCTGGCATGGGAGCTGGCTCGGAGCTCGTCTGCCTGGCTGTGTGTTTCCTGGACGGGGCCGCCTTTTACAGCTGCTTTTTGTATCTCTGCTTCTGTCTCCTTGAACCCCAGTGGGCCTCAGCAGATGGCCGCTCACACTGAGCCTGGTTCTGCTGGAGGTTTCTTCCTGTTCAAAGGGAGTTTTTCCTCTCCACTGTCGCTACAAGCATGCTTAGTGTGGGGGATTGTATTTGAGTCAATGAGTCAATGCAATCAGCTGGTTTTCCTTAGATAGAAAACTTTGTATCAATTTGATCTGGTTGAACTGTAAAGTGCCTTGAGATGACATGTGTTGTGAATTTGGCGCTATATAAATAAACTGAATTGAATTGAATTGAATTTTTAAGTCCTTCTATGTTTACAGCTCCTGTAAGTGATTCAGCGTCGGCGTGCTATTTCTCAAGCATGGGGGTCATGGCAACCACACACCTCTTGAATTGGTTTCGGCAGCGAACTCGTATCCTTCTAGAGCAAAGGACACACCTTTGTCCTGCACCATGTTAGGAGGACAGGTTGCTTGAAAGAAAGGCGAGGAGAAGGGCAAAGCTCACACCAACGAAGAACTCCAACGATCCAGGAGAAGATCCGGGAGAACGGCGGGCAGGTCAGCCTGACGGAGACTCCTGGATGGTTAAGGAAAGTTTTATGGGTCAGACCTGATGGGTACCCTCCTCTTCCTCAGCCAGCCCTCTGGAATGTGGTTTACTGTCATCTTCTGTGAAATGATCTGACATCGTACCAACTCAAAGCCTGGCTGCAGCGACTGGTTCCTGCAAAAGCCTGGAGGACAGATCTATCTGATCCAAGATGGTCCATCCCACAAGCTTCTGAGTACAGAAACAGAGGAATTCCTGCTGGTTCTATCAGTTTAGATGGATGATGCAGAATCATTTGAAGGTCTATAGATCATCTGCAGATCCTTCCTGATGATTCTGAAGAAGTTTTAAATCATCACTGATTCCCTCTCTGCGTGGGGAACCTCTGAACATTCAAGGACTCACAGATACATGGTTGTATGACCTGTTCTCATCAGATGCAGCTTTAGGAATTCAGGCAATCGGTTTTACCCCATATCAGGAAGCTTCCAGACCTTCAGGGTCAATCAGAGCAAATAGCTCCCAGCTGCATGCGGCTCAGTGGATGCAGAAATAACCCGGCAAAGACTCCAGCAGCAGCAGAGAGTCAGATAAAGCTGGAAAAGGGTTTTACAGGAGTCCAAAACGGTTCCTGGACGTCTCATCAGCTTCCATCAGTCTGCAAACATTAAACAGTTCCTCTTTTTTAAGTCCTTCCACAGAAACTCCTCTTTACTGATAATGATTAAGAGTTTCACCTCTGGAGTTTGGTTTTCTGTTATTCTCTTTGAAATGATCTGACATCCTACCACCTCACTGGAAAAAAATCTAAATCTAGATAAGTCATTATTTCTTAAAATAAGTTACATTTTTCTTGGATTGAGGAGGAAAAAGATCCACTTTGCCAATGGAACAAGACAAATTACATTTAAAATAAGAAAACACAATTACATTGTCTTATTTCAAGTGCATTTTATCTAAAAATCTCATTTTAAGAGTAAAAGCATATTCATTCCATTGGCAAACTCTCTCACTTACCTACTCAAATTAAGGGTAAATGCATGTAATTTCAAAAATTTTGACTTATTTCTAGATTGTTTTTCCAGTGCTCAAAGCCTGGCTGCAGCGACTTATTCCTGCTCTGCAAAAATAATCTAGAAATAAGTAAAAATTTCTTAAATTAAAGAGTATTTTCCCTTTATTTGAGTAGGTAAATGAGATAGCGTTTCAATAAAATTAGTATTTTTACTCTTAAAATAGGATAATTAGATAAAATGCACTTGAAATAAGACAATGCAATTGTGTTTTCTTATTTTAAATCTAAATTGTCTTGTTCCATTGGCAAAATGTATCTTTCATCTCCTCCATTCAAGAAAAATTCACTTATTTTAAGAAAAAATGACTTTTTTTCCAGTGTGCAAAAAGATGGAGAACGGATCTATCTGATCTATGCTGATCCATCCAAGAAGATTCTAAGTACAGAAACTGAGTAATTCCTGCTGGTTCTATTAGTTTAGATGGATGATGCAGCATCATCTAAAGGTCTATAGATCATCTGCAGATCCTTCCTGATGATTCTGAAAAAGTTTTAAATCATCACTGATTCCCTCTCTACGTGGGGAACCTCTGAACGTCTTGGACCTTCAAGGACTCACAGATACATGGTTGTATGACCTGTTCTCTTCAGATTCAGCTTTAGGATTGAAGTCAATCGGTTTTACCTCATATTATCTCTGAACCAACCTTGTTCTCCTTATGGATGCTGCAGATTCTACTCTGCAAAAACAATCTAGAAATAAGTAAAAATTTCTTAAATTAAAGAGTATTTGCCCTTTATTTTAGTAGGTAAATGGGATAGTGTTTCAATAGAATTAGTATTTTTACTCTTAAAATAGGATAATTAGATAAAATGCACTTGAAATAAGACAATGCAATTGTGTTTTTTTATTTTAAATCTAAATTGTCTTGTTCCATTGGCAAAGTGTATCTTTTATCTCCTCAATTCAAGAAAAAATCCCTTATTTTAAGAAAAAATACTTTTTTTCCAGTGTGCAAAAGGATGGAGAACGGATCTATCTGATCTATGCTGATCCATCCAAGAAGATTCTGAGTACAGAAACAGAGGAATCCCTGCTGGTTCTATCCGTTTTAGATGGATGATGCAGAATCATCTAAAGGTCCAGAGATCATCTGCAGATCCTTCCTGATGATTCTGAAGATTCTCTACGTGAGGAACCTCTGAACGTCTTGGACCTTCAAGGACTCACAGATACATGGTTGTATGACCTGTTCTCTTCAGATTCAGCTTTAGGATTGAAGTCAATTGGTTTTACCTCATATTAGCTCTGAACCAACCTCGTTTTTTCTTCTGGAAGCTGCAGATTCTATGGAAGAATCAAACCACAGCAACAAAGGAAACGAAGCTGAAAAAGTATCTCAGCTTCATATTGTCTGAAATGGAGGATTTAAAGGTTTACGCTGCAAAAATAGACCTAAAATAAGGAAAAGTTTCTTAAAATCAGTTTCTTTTCCCTTAATCTGAGCAGGTAAGATTATATTCTAATGGAATGAGAAATGCTCTCCTTAAATTAAGACAAATAGATATTATGCACTAGATATAAGATAAAGACGTTTTATATTAAAAACAAATAAACATATTCCTTATTGCTCTGCTTACAACAATGGAAAAATACACAGATTGAAAGGAACATTTCTTGAAGTCTAAATGTTTGCTGTCTTTTTCGTTGTTTTGACATTTATACAGTTATTTTTTTATTTTCTTCAATAATAGAGCTTCTTACCTAGAGGAAGATATTCCCTTAAATGAAAGTAGATGAGATCATTTGACATTTAAAAAAGGTATTTTTTATGACATGAAAAGATTTTCTGTGTTTTGGTAAAATTTTTTTAAGGATTTGAGTTACGGGAAGAGTTACTTTTTTTTTCCTGCACCAGATTGCAGCTGTTCTCCGTTGTGTTTAAGAACAGATGAAGTTTTATTCTCACCATCATCGAGGTACATCTGGTCCAGTTCCTGTGGTTCTTCTTTGATGCTAACGGCCACAGGCGGCGGGCTGCCATCCTCTGGCAGCGAGGACGGGCCCCTTTCTGCAGGTTCAGGGAGCTCCTGGACGCCGGGGCTGGCGCTGACCGGCTGGGCTGGAGTCACGCCAGGAGCGTGAGAGAAGGGGGCGTCGGTCGGCGTGGACGGCTGGGAGTCTGTAGGAGAAGAAGAGCTGCTGGGCGGGTAGAGGTCTGGAGGCTGGAACCGTCCTGGAGTTTCCTGGATGATGGAGACGTGAGGGATGGGTGGCTGATGGCCCGACTGTTGGAGGCACTTTGAGAAGGGTGACGGGGCCAGATCGTGAAGTTTGGGGCTGGTGCTCGGGGAACAGGGAGTAGCAGAGGAAGGCCTGGCCACCAATCTCTGCTGACTAACAGCGTAAGTCCCGCCCACCACGCACGGCCTGAGGTCGGAGATCATCGGAGCCATGACCTGTGGGGGGTAATACGGCTTTGGGTGCAGGATCTGGCCCGGTCCGTGTTGACTACACATCAGGGCAGCGTCGTAGTCGTCAAGCGGCTCCGTCTTTATTGTTGGAACTGAGGGTAAAAGGAAGAAGAAAAACTGGATGAGAAAATAAAACTTCCTGAAAGTGAGAGTGAGTCAGTCTGTGGTTATGAGGCTCACAGACACATAAACACTCATCAATGAGAGTCTTTGTTAGAGTCTGGGCTCCCAACCTTCTGAAAATATTCAGAAACTGGGAAAAAGTGACCACTCCTGTCATACAAAAACATGTTTCCGACGTGAGCCGTGAAACTGAGCGGTGATGCTGGAGCTGCAGAGCCCATTGATCCGGGTTTAAAAAGTCAAACATTTTTCTCAGGAGTTACAAACATCTGGATTCTTTCTAAAACACCGAAGCCATCTGCATCCATCGGGGTCAGATAACTGTCAATGAAAACTTATGCATAGATGTATAAACTGTAAATATTAGTGAAAATATGTGATTAGGATTTATATTCTGTAAGAACATCTTCTAACAGATGTTTCATCTGTTAGAAGATAGAAATACCAATAATAAAGTTACAACTTTGACAAACTACAAGTACTAATTACCAATTTAGAAGTACAAATTTACAAGCCCTTTCCAGTTGGTGGCGCTAACGTACCTGAAGGTTGTTAACCAACCGCTTTACAAGAAAGAAGACAAAAACTAAACCATCAATCATTGGGTTTCAGAGGCTGCATCCTCCAGGGACCCGGTCTACCTGGACTGGATCTTTGGAGGATGGAAGAGTTTTGGCTACGGCTTCAAACAGGTCCAGCCTTCTATGGCTGTCACTGCGCCGTACACTCTGTTGCCTAGCAACGCTGACTGTTGATACCTAAAGCCTTCAAAGAATGGATGCTGAACTTCTCACTACTGTTCGGCTGCTAATAACATCATCTCAGATATCAGATTTATAGTCCCCACCCTGCAGAGATATTTGAATCTGAGCTTAAATGTCAGCCAAACACGTTTACACAGTGACAGATAAAACCTTTTGATAAATCAAACATTACCGCCACTTATCTGACTCAATAACCAATAAAACAACTATTTTCATTCACCTAAATGAGAACTATTGACAGACTTGGATTATACTAAACTGCACTTCCAATATTCACCACTGTTTGGCGCCATTTCCCTTTTTCCTCTGAGCACGGAGCAGCCGGCTTGCTTGGACTCAGAAAGAATCATGGGATACCCAACGGAGGATACAGCGGAGCTGTCCTTTAAAACGGGCGAAAAAAAGGACGCATTTGTCGGCCGCATAACGAGAATCCTTCCAATCGGAACTAGCCTCGGCGCCGCGGTATGACGTAATCGGCCTTTAGAGGATGCGGAGGTTCACTGCTTTTCAAGGTGCATTGTGGGAAATTTTCAGTCCATTACTTTTTCATCCACTAGACGTTTGGACACTAATTAAATATGGCATAATTACTTTATAGTGATTAGGGCGAGCACTCCGGCACAGCCTGGGGCCGTTTCTCAATATGTGTTTATGTCAGGAATCCTGTTTGTGTGGTCTGTTTTGTGTCTGTCTCTCCCTCCACCACCAGGTGGCGCCCTGTCCTTGTTGGTCCTCCCTGCACACCTGCGGCTCTCAGATCATTATCTGGAGGAGTACTTAAGCAGTGGACTGTCACTGCCTCGACGCCAGAGTGTTTGCCAGTTTTGGGTACTCTAGCCAAGCTTAGATTAGCAGAGCTTAACCTGAGTCTTTGTTTCACTGAGTCAAACTGAGTCCTTGTCTCTCTGAGTCTAACCTTGTTTTTTGTCTTTGCCTTTGGCAGGAAGTCCTCCTGCATATTGGATGTTTGGCCTTCTTCCCCTGGAAGGATTGTTTACCGAGTCTACCTGTCCACTCTTCAACATGTCCCCTCTTCTCTGATCAACCCACACAGACTGGATGCCAGTGAGAGAACAACCCCACCCTAACGTGAGTCCCTCACTAGCATTTTCCCTACTGCATTCAAGATTCCCACAGTTCCTGAACTAACCGTTGTGATATCCCCTCCAGACATCCAAGTTCCTGTTCACCAGCTACCTGAGTTTGCCAGTTTTGGGTACTCTAGCCATGCTTAGATTAGCAGAGCCTAACCTGAGTCTTTAAGTCACTGAGTCAAACCGAGTCTTTGTCTCTCTGAGTCTAACCTTGTTTTTTGTCTTTGCCTTTTGCAGGAAGTCCTCCTTCATACTGGATGTTTGGCCTTCTTCCCCTGGAAGGATTGTTTACCGAGCTCACACTGAGCAGGGGAGAAACCTCCACATGTGCCGTTCCAGTCCCTCACGGAAATCCAAGTGACAGTCCGCTCCAGGGCTCCTCCAGGTCCAAAGAATGTCTACCTGTCCACTCTTCAACTTGATGCCAGTGAGAGAAGAACCCCCCCTAACGTGAGTCCCTCACTAGCATTCTAGATTCCCACGGTTCCTGAACTAACCGTTGTGATATCCCATCCAGACATCCAAGTTCCTGTTCACCAGCTACCTGAGTTCCAGATCACACTTCCCCTGTACCTTCATCCCAATAAACCGGTTAAACCTTTTTCCTGGTTCTCTGCATCTTTGGGTCTGACCTTTAAAAACACACCATGACAGTATATAAATATGTATTTATCCATGTGTTGTCTTCTCAGTTCTGAGGGCCCCCTGCCTGTCTTTGCCTAGGGCCACAAATGTCCTAAATCTGCCCCTGTCCATGGGTGCTGCACAATGGCAGCCAACTGCTCCCTAAAAATATAGAGAGTCAATTTCTCCATTGTGGGGCAACAAAGGGATTTACTTTTTTTTTTTTTACATACAAAACAAGAGCAAAAAAAGTGTAAAGCAGTGATGCGTTGCCCTGCTGCTGCCAACAGCTTAAAAACAGGAAGCGTGCAAAGATAGTAAACACCAACCACAGGACAAAAATAGAAAAGGCCACCCTATTTTGGGCCTGTTTGCAGGAAGTGTGCATGCCTCCGTAGGATGCAGATGACAAAGAAAGAAGCAGAAGTGAAAATGGTTGTGTTGCCACAAAAGAGAGTTTGCAAATTGGTTTCTATGGCGTGAAAACTGTTTATGTCTAAAAATAAATTTGTTTTTTCGGAGTGGCTGAAAGAAAACCTTTAAAAAAAAATCAAATACTGTCAGAGAACTGAAAGATTTTTATTCTTTTTTAGCAACGTTTCCAAGTCCTCCTACTGTTGTTAATCACTTATTGTTCAGTCTACAGACTGCTTTATTAGCCGTCACCCTTTGGGAGACACCGAGCAGACTTGTTGTCCAACACTGTGTCCCCTCCCTAACGCTCAGCGTCCTGAGGACAATGCTCCACTTTCACAGTGGGGCACTCCGTCGCCCACGTTCAGGGCTGGGCCCATGCAGCTGAATCGCAGCTTTGAACCACCCACTGGATTTTCGCTCCAAGGCTGCAGTGCAATTAGTGGTGGTTTTTACATTTCAGTTGGTGGGTCAGTGTTTATATTTAGCTTGGCAAGAGGCTCTGTATTGAAATAACAGGCCTTTCCCATGCCGCCCTCCCCCCCCCACCCTCGCTGTAGCCTTCGTGAGGCTGCAGGTATGGAAAAGAACAGATTTTATGGATTTCTTTTTTACAATGGAGGAATAAAAGTGCTGCTTTGTTCCTCCCAGGCTAACCACCAGACGGAGGAATACAAACGCTTTTTCCTGCTCCTCAGTTCAGAGATCCTGAGGAAAATGCTTCTAATTGGTCTGAGATGGACGGCAGAGAAACCGAGAGAGAGAAGAAACAACAGAAAGGAGCAGAGAGGTTAAAGGAGGGGCGTGGTTTTCATTTTCAGACCATTTTAAGAACAATTTTTTATTAAATTCAGTTTAATTGATTTTACTAATAAGAAAAGAGCATTTGTTAAACATTAATGGATGATGGATGGATGGATGGATGATAGATGGATGATGGATGGATGATGGATGGATGGATGATGGATGGATGATGGATGGATGATGGATGGATGGATGGATGGATGGATGATGGATGGATGGATGGATGGATGGATGATAGATGGATGATGGATGGATGATGGATGGATGGA